>NC_138182.1:149258589-149746089 GCF_964194105.1 Spermophilus citellus | reverse complement strand
AGCTGGTTCATCCCGACCCTGTGCTGAGCTAAACTTAGGGTCTAGAACCTGGCCCTGTCCCCTTCTGCCAAACATAACCTTGTATCCGTTTCTGTAACTACATTTCCTATAACTGTGGTATCCCATTTCTTTATTTCATTTTTTGAACAAGTAATTAATTTAATCATTTTCTCACTTTATTCACTGTTATCCTTTCCCGCCCTCCCCCAGCCCCCATCTTCTTTGTTGCTCCGGAGGCCTCCTCGAACCCTTCAGAGCAGCCAGTATTATCTGCTTCCATACCTTCTTTCCTTATTCCCTCTGGAAACCACTAGGATCAAGTGTTCACCCTTACTCTCCTCAGAAATCAGTCTTGTAGATGTCATTAGCGACCTGTGCAATTCTAACCCAGAGGCCAAGACCTAACCTCAGGATGCTCTCTCCTTGCTGACACCTTTTTCTCGCTGCCTTTCAGGGTACTAAATGTCCCGAAATTTCTTCCCTTCTTTGGTTTTCCCTACTTTCTCTTTAGCCTCCTTGTGGTTTTCTGCTCCTCTCTCTGCGCATGTTCTGGTCTTGGGCCTGTGTTTACACTCATTCCCTTGTGATCTCTTCTTGACTTGAAGATTGAGATCTTCCTTTTTGACTTGAAAGACCTTTCTGGTGGTAATGACTTCACAGTATACATCCCAGCCCTCTTCTGCTCAAAATCCTCCAATGGCTACCAACTCTCTTGGTAAAAGTTGAGGTCCTTAGGAAACTTCAACTTCTAGAAGAAAAGGCAGGGTCAACATTTCAGCATACAAGCACAGGCAATGATTTTCTTAATAGAACACCTAAAGCTCAGGAAATAATGCCAAGAGTTAATAAATGGGGTGGCATAAATTAAAAAGCTTTTGCTCAGCAAAGGAAACAAGAATGTGAAGAGAAAATCTACAGAATGGGAGAAAGTTTTGGATAGCTACTCTTCTGACAGGATTAATACCTAGAATATATGAAGAACTCAAAAAAACTTAACACAAATAAACCAATTAGTAAATGGGCAAATGGATTAAAAAGATACTTCTCAAAAGAAGAAATGCAAATGGACAACAAATATATGAAAAAAGATGTTAAACATCCCTATCAATTAGGGAAATGCAAATCAAAACTACATTGAGATTTCATCTCACACTAGTCATAATGGCAGTCATCAAGAATACAAACAATATAAATGCTGGAAACAGAGAAAAAGGAACACTTTTATATTGTTGGTGGGTTATAAATTAGTATAACAATTATAGAGATCAGTATCCAGGTTTCTCAACCTACTAGGCATGGAACCACTATATGACCACTCCTTGGTATTTTCTCGTAAGAATTAAAGTCATCATATTATAGTAATACATGCATACCCTTGTTTATAGCAGCATAATTCACAATAGCCAAACTATGGAACTCGTCTAGGTGTCCATCAATGAATGAATAAAGAAAAAGTGGCATAAATACACAATAGAGTTTTATTCAGCCATAAATAAAAATGAAATTACATAATTTGCAGGAAAATGGATGAAACTTGAGACCATTATGTTAAGTGAAATAAGCCAAACTCAGAAGGTTGAGAGTTATATGTTTTCGATAATATGTGGAAGCTAGAGAGGAAAAAGAAAAAAAAAGTAAGATGAGAGGAGTCTCATGAAAATGGAAGGAAGCACAGTAGAATAGATGAAAGGGGCCAGGAGAAGGAGGAGAAGGAGAGGGAAAGGGGAAATACTGAGGAATAATGTTGACCAAATTACATTGTTATATAATGTGCATACACGAATACACAACAACAAACCCTACCTTTATGTACAACTTTAATGTACCAATTAAAAATGTAGAAAAAAAAAAGTTGAGGTCCTTACAATAACCTGAAGGCCTCACCCTTTCTATGTTACCAACTCCTACACCCGAGACTCTGTCCTCATTTTCTACAACTCTCTGGTGTTTATTTCAGCCATATGTCATTAATACTCCTACTTCACGGCTTTTGCAAGGGCTGTTTCCTTTGTTTACACCTATTTTCTTCCAAATGCCTGTGTATCTCATTTCTTACCTTCAAGGCTTGTTTCAAATGTCACGTTGTCCTTGGAGCTTAACCCAACCACACACACTGTTTAGAAGCTCTCTTCCCACCTCTTTCTTCCTTATAACTGGCTCCATTTTCTCTCTAGCACTCTATATCTCCGGGAATGGGAGATCTAAGAGTGGGTGGACTGTGTTTGTTCACGGCTGAACTTCCAGTTTCCAGAGTAATTTGGTAAACTTTTTGTTGACCTGAACAGATTTAACGTGGTTCAAAATTCCGATGACATATAAAGTAGTGGAAAATCCGTCCAAATTAGTGGACAATGTGCCCTTCCCCACCTCCAACACAAGTAATTAATAATTAATTTTACTGCTCTAGATTGTTTTATTCAAATATTCTATATTTTACTACATTATCCTCCCCTTTAAAAAAACGAAATTCCCTTTTACGTGTCACAGTTCACGGTGTTTTGACGATTCCCTCTTCTTTTACCACCATTCTCCCCCAGATTCATATCCAGGCTCGGTTCACCCTCTGGTTCGACCGCTTTAAGATTAGTTTGTCTACGGTCAGCTGAGAATTATTAGAACAACTCGTAGTTAGGTGAATCTGGATTTTGCAGCTGCTGGGACCTCGCGTCAGCGAGTTATCTGCTTTTCTGAGTCCTGCACCAAGTGACAGTTAAGTAGGTAGTGAGAGGAGAATTGTAGCAAGTGGGGATGTAGCTCAGTGGTAGAGCGCATGCTTTGCATGTATGAGGCCCCGGGTTCGATCCCCGGCATCTCCAGTTGCTTTTCTTCCTCTTTTTTCCCCCCTACGTTCAAGAAATTTAGAAATCCAGCCGGTTGCTGAAGAAAATCCTATAGGTGGAATCCGCGGGGATTAGAAAGAGTTCTCAGGGACCCCAGCGCTACTTTGACCTCCAGGCACTTCCTGTCTTTCCTGAATACAAATCCTCATGTTGAGCACTCAGAGACATCTTGATGCTTTTATTTTTTCCTTCTCAGCGTTATGTGCTTTGTGGAGGATGTAAATAGATCACGTCCTTAATAGTAAACAGAAAACAGACGCAGATGTTTGAGAGGGTTAGGCACAAACTGCAGCGTATAAATTTTTCAGACTATTAAGGCATTTACTAAGACTATCAAAGCCCAAGTAAATCCAACTTTAAATCTGGAATCACAATTTCGTTCCAAACATAAAAAAATAAGCCTCTTTACTCCAGTGCCCGGCTAGCTCAGTCGGTAGAGCATGAGACTCTTAATCTCAGGGTCGTGGGTTCGAGCCCCACGTTGGGCGCAAGTTTTAGCACCCAAACTCAAGTTGACTGCACTAAGTAAAACCTCTTCTGAAAACTTTAAAACACAATATTCCTGTGATTTTATCTCTGTTTAACACAATATACTTGTGGTTATTTCCCCGTTTGTTGATTGGTCTGTCTGTTATCTGGCATCAAAAAAAGCGTTTTTATTGTAATCTACACACTAAAAGTTTATCTTTTTTTGTTGTTGTTTTTTTGGTACCCGGGATTGAACCGAGAAGCGCCTAACCATATCCCCAGCCTTTTTCTATTTTATTTGAGACAGGGTCTTGCTAAGTTGCTTATGGCCTCGGTAAATTGATGACTGGCTTTAAACTTTTACACTCCTGCTTCAAGCCTCCCTAACTGCTGGGATCACGGGCAAGCGCCACCACACCAGGCTTCCTTTTTGGGGGGTTTGGGAGGGTGGGTTAGCTCAAACTCGGGGCCTTGTGCTTGCTAGGTAAGCACTCTACGGCTGACCTACACCCGCAGCCCTTATTTTAAGCCACTTGTAATTGTACAATTCTGTTGCTTTAAACATATTGCCGTGCCACCATTTCCATCTTCCGTTTCCAGGTCTTTCTTCATCCTTCCCAACAGAAACTGTACTAATCAAACACTAACTCTTCCCTTCTTCCTCCAAGCTCTGGCAACCACCATTCACTTTCTGTCGCTAACTTCCATTACTCTAAGAAGAGGAAGCACATAATATTTATTCTTTTTAACTGTCTTATTTGACTTAGAATAGCATCTTTAAGGTTCATTCATAGGGTTGCATCTGTCAAATTTATTTCCTTTTAGGGCTGAATAATATTTCATTAGAGGTTTATGTCTCATTTTCTTTATCCATCTATCTGCATAATATAGATAATTGGGTTCCTTCCACCTTTCCGCCATTTTGAATGTTGTTAGGACCTTGGGTGTGCAGATACATTTGTATGCCTGGTTTCACTTCTTTGGGGTATATATCCAGAAGTGGAATTGCTGGATATGATATTTTTTGTTAACTTTTTTTGAGGAATCACCATACTGTTTTTCACAGAGACTGCACCACAAAATGGGTTTTTCTAAAAATCTTTTAAGTAGAAAACACATTATGCAGTTTAAAAATTGAACATCTATAAAGATATTTAGTGAATATGACCTAACTCTTCTCCTTCCACTTTAAGTAACAAATTTTGGTTTTTGAATATATATATATATACTCGTCCAGAATTTTTATGCGAATTCAGTTTTATTTTCCTCTATTTTACACAAAAAGGTAATTGTGGCTCTGTTAGGTTTTGAAGAGCTATTCAAGGCTTTAAAATTTTCCTCAATCTTTTTTGCAACTGTACAATATTCTAATATAAATGAATATTTAATAATTTTATATTTATTAAGTCACTTACTCTGATATTTAATGAATGATGAACACTTACATTGTTTCCAATTTTGTTATTACGATTAATGCTGAAGTTAATAAGCTTGTAGTAATTATTATTTTACACTTTGAACTGTATATCTATGGGTTTAATTTCCAGAGGGACATATGCTAGGTCAATGTTTATATGTAATTATAATTTTATAGGAATATATAAAGTGCCCAACAGTGATATTTCCTCCCACTAGCCATAAATAAGATTGCCTGTTTCTCAACTATCCAGGGGGCAAAACACCACTTTATGAACAAATCTAAGCATGTGACTCCCTCCCTTAAAACTATCAGTGTCCTTCACTACTGTTCTACAAGATAATACCCACTGGGAGGCCTACCTACACCAAGAACTATAATCCCTTTTTTGCCTCTAACAGGGGCATACTCAGATAAAAGATTTTGAAAGTTACAGTGTTGCTTTCATTTGTGGTTTCTAATCCACCATTGTTTTTCTCTCCTGAGGCCCATTTCTGTGGAGGCTATTATGCTTTCTTCACTTGCAAAGCTAGGACATCTTGAAAAGACCTGTTCAGTTTCTTCTTACTCTGCAAATTTTCTTCCTTGGGCAGGAAGAGTCCAATTACATATAAGAAATCAAATTAGATTAATTATAATTAATTAATCAAATATATGATTTTCTATTGGCCTTTGTGTCATATACAGCATACATAAATTATTTCACCACAGATACATTTTATATATAACTTATAGGTAAATTATTTGAAAATTACTTCAATCAGCCTATCTATGGATATTCTGTAATTGTATCCTACCCCCACCATGGTACTAAGGAATGAACCAGGACCTCAGGTATGCTATGAAAGCATTCTAATGAACATTTACTTATTATTATTTATTTTATTATTATTACTTATTTATTTATTATTTTATTTTGAAACTGGGCTGGCTAAATTGCCCAGGCTGGCCTTGAACTTGCAATTCTCCTGCCTCAGCCTGCCAAGTAACTGGGATTACAGACATGTACCCAGCCAGTATCTCTTTAATAGTCACTGGTTTCCCTTTACTAAACTTGAGAAAATCATTCTCCCAGTGTCTATATCTCATCAGGAGAGAAAAATTAACCATCATCAAATGCTAACTTCATTATTTCACTGATGTTGATATAACACGTGGATTTAAGGATACTAGTGTCCAGATAAAAGGCAAGTGTCATTTATATACTGGTGTACTGAGGAATGTGATTTTTGGGGCAAGAATGAAACTGAAATTCAACCACAGCAACATAACTCTAGAGGAATGCCTGCAACAGGAAGAGTAGCCAAAAAGATGACCCCAAATGACCTGCTCTTCCACTCTGTATTAGGACCAACTGGATTAAAATCAGTGGATATTTTGGGAAACCTCCCAGCTTATGGCTGTCATTTGAGATAGTTAGTCTCTAAGGGGGAGGGAGTATGTTTGTCAACATTGAAAAGAATACATACTGTCTTTGTGATTAGTATTCAATTTATTATAGCTGTAAATTTTAAAGTCTAGTTTTTCTTAAGGCTTTAAATTCAACTTACTAATATTGGTGGGTGTTTTTGTTTGTTTGCTTTTGATATTAGGGATTGAATCCAGGATTACTGTACCACTGAGCTAGACCCCAGCCCTTTTCATTTTTGGTTTTGAGACAGAATCTCACTAAGTTGCCCAGGCTGAACTAGAATTTACAATCCCTCTGCCTAGAGGCTAGAATTATAGGGCTGTGCCACATGGTGACCAGCTTCTACTATTCTTTTTCTATAAACCTAGTACTTTTTGAAACAAGAACAAGCCGAGAGAGAGAGAGAGAGAGAGAGAGAGAGAGAGAGAGAGAGAGAGAGAGAGAACAAGAGAGAGAACAATCCCTTTCAATGGTTCTTCCATGAAATTAATGTATTAATGTTACCAAAGGAGTCATCCTGAATATGTAAGCAATTGGCCATATTCTACAATTACAAAATTGATATTTCTGAATTTCTGAACCTTCATTTTTTGGATGAGGAGATGGAGTCACTGAGATGAAAGTAGATCACTCAGCTGAAAGTAAATAGCCATATCTGAAAGTCAGATTTCTGCTCTAGCTACTAATCCATAGCACTTTTAGAAATCTTGGGCATATTGTTTATATACAATCTTTTGAGTAAAGCCTCTGCCTTTACAAATTCCATACTGAGGTTTTTAGTGTTTGCCTTGATGTCCTGAGAATCCCCTAAAACTGCAGATCTAATGTCCTTCACTCATTTTTTTTATACATTTGCAAAGCAAAAACAGTAAATGGCATGGGTAGAATGATCAACATATATAGATTCAAGGAAGTATGGCTTCTTACCCTCCTGACCACCCTGTTCTTCCCTCTGCTTTCAAACCCTCTGAAATGCTTCTTCCTTAGGGCCTTTGAACCCCTTGTTTCCTCTCATGAAGGCTTTTTCTCCAAGATCTTTGGAAGATTGACTCTTTGTTTTCCTGATTTAGCTCATTGTCTCCTCTTCTGATTTGTCTTTCTTGGATCCTCTCTCTATCCTTTGTTTACTTGCTACTCTATCAGATCTCATTCATTAAATTTCTTGCAGTCCTATCACTCTGAGATTATTTCTATATCTGTTTAGTTGTTTATAGCCTATCAAAAGGTGAACTTTAGGAGGTCAGAGACCTTTTTCACTGCATTGTAAATGAATAACTAAATGAAATTTCCTTTTAACAGTGGCATAACACAGGTTTATCGCAAGGATGCAATTTATCAATATATTCCCAGAACCAAGGACAGGGACAAGGTCTGTTCATTTATGGAATTGGTAGCTATTAATATTCTTTTCTAAACCTCAAAGGGCTGCAGAGTAACAAAACAACCAGAGTCAAAGGACAATGGTCAATGAAGTGACAATAAAAGTTTAGTTCACAAGATCTATGTGGATTACAAAGAGAAGATCAAGATAGGTTAGAGGGTGGTGAGAGGTCAAGGGAGGTAGAGATAAAAGAGGAATGGTGGAAATGTAAAATTTGTTGAAACTGGGTGCAGGGCTGGGGTTGTGGCTCAGTGGTAGAGAGCTTGCCTAGTATGCATGAGGCACTGGGTTTGATCTTCAGCATCACATAAATATAAAATAAAGATATTGTGTCCACTTAAAGCTAAAAGATAAATATTCAAAAAAAAAAAAAAAAAGAGAAAGAAAGAAACTGGGCGATACATACTTGGGGTTTCACTATACCATTCTAAATTTTCTAAGAAAGTTTTAGCAACAAAGCAAAAGGAAATATGATTACTTTCAAATGAGAGGTTATCAATCTAGATAGACAATTTTGTAGGGAATAGTGTTGAAAGTTTGTGTTTGTTTGTTTTGTTTTTAAAGGCAAGCAAACACACACTGAGGTAAGAGAAACACTATGAGCCTGGGCAACATAGTGAGACCCCTGCCTCAAAAATAAATAAATTGATTAAAACCCATAGAGATCCAGCAAAGCTGCAATTAAATGTGAATTCAAATGTTTGAACTATTTCCCTAGGTACTTGCAAGTGGGGAAGCCAGGAATTTTCATCTCTATGCACTGCCCTGCCACCTAGGTTTGGCTCTGTTACTGTTTTTTGTTTGTTTGTTTTTAAGTTTTAGTTGTACATAGATACAATACTTCATTTTATTTATTGTGTTATTTTATGTGGTGCTGAGGATCAACCCCAGTGCCTCATACATGCTAGGTAAGAGCTCTACCATTGAGCTACAAACCTTGCCCTGGCTCTGTTAGTCATTACTTTAGGAAAAAAAAAAAAAAAAAACTCCCTAAACATTCCCCTTTGTAGGTAAGAAAAAAATTACAAAGGCACTGAGTATGTGTGGCTTTCTGGAAAACTCAAAGGGCAAAACAAAGAGTAACAAAACAACCTAAATTACAAAGGCACTGAGTATGTGTGGCTTTCAGCCTGTCAGGGCAATGCTAAAAAGGCAAAGAGGCCAGTATAAAATGGCTTGCACTGACAAGCAGTCAAAAAGAATTAACTGAGTCAGTTAATTAAGATAAGTCTAGGAAATCTGTGAAGCTATAATAAAAAGTTAGCATTTAAGTGTATCCAAATGAAATATGATTCAAAAGAGGCTGCTTCCAGTGCACCATGTTGCTCACCCTAGCTAGTCAGTTGGTGTTAATTGTGTTACTTTGGGTAACACTAAGAAGGAAAACCAATGAGAACTGCATTGTGTTGACTGAGACATTGATCAAAATCCACTTGGGTAAGAGTGACAAAAGACTAAATTATGGTCCTGGCCTCCCGGGGTTCTGCGATGAGCTAAGGAGGTCACTTTGGAGAGGGTGCCCCGAAGTCACACTGGCTGTCCAGAGCCTGGAGTGGGGGCATGTACCTCAAAAAATAAATAAGATAAGACGAGATAAGAAAAGACAGACCTCAGGCTCCTTTACCGCGGTTTTGGAGGCGGTGGTTGTCGCGATCGCCACCTGTGCGGTGCAGCAGCAGCTCGTTTTTACACACGGGGCTCTTTTTGGAACTCGCTAATTTTCCTCTTTCCATCCAGCCACTAGCAGTCTGTGGCCAACGTACGCTACTTTCTGGATGTTTCACTTGAATTTCCTCTGTGTACCCTGTTTCTTTTCCCTTTCTCTATCCCTGAGTTCCGTCTTCTCTGTCCTCTAGGCTCCTCACCTTTCGTGACGGATTAACCCTTTCGTTGCCCGTGTAAGCGGAAGCAGTAATATTACTCATCTCATAGATTGTTAGGTTCCACAGAGGGAAACGGGATGCGTGGAGGACGTTGTAGTTACTACTACCACTATTGTCCTCCCTGTGAACACTTTCCACCAGCTTGAACTTCCCACATACATTTCCAAACTATTATTTCTTGCGCTTCTTAATATTTCATTGTCGTTACATGGCATTCCTGGGAGGCTGGCTATATTTGATCCTCTAGGACTCGGAACGTAAACTGGAATGACGTTAGACCACCCTCTTTGCACTCACAGAGCTAGACCTATATTAAATTCGTAATGAATTGAAAGACAGGAGCATAGATAAAACTGTAATGAAGTATGGATACATTCCTACGACGAATGAGTAAAAGAGTTTACCAATCAGAACAACAATAAATTTAAAAAAATTTTTTAAAAAAGCGTCAACCAGGTAAGAAGAAAGAACAACTGTTTCCGCCCGGTTTCGAACCGGGGACCTTTCGCGTGTTAGGCGAATGTGATAACCACTACACTACGGAAACTGGCGGCTGGGAGGGGCATTTCCGTTAGGTTTATAAGGTATGTTTAGAGTTATCGCCCAGGTTCCCAAATCCCACTTAGTCAGGTCAAATGGTATTTACCAAACTACAGAGCAACCCGTCAGCAGGTAGAGAAGTTAGCTATATCCAATAATTTTTTTAAATAAATAAATAAATAATAAAAAGGAGAAAAATGAAACTGACTAACCTTGCAGCGGGAAAGGTAAATGTGGCTGAAAAAGTGAATGTTGCTAAAACTGGATAATCCTCCCTGTTGGTAGTTTTTGTTCCAAGGAAGAGAACAGATGGGTTAAAATATTCACATAATTTGTACTTTACTGACAGTAAAAATCGATAGGGTTTTTTTAAAATGAAAAATGCAAAGTATATGACATTTTAATGATTCGTCAACATGTAAATTAATGTGAATATAAAGTAAAAATAAATTATTTGTATATATGCTTTCAAAAAGTTTATTTCTTCTAATATGCAAAAGTATTAAAAATGGGGGCTGGGCTGTAGCTCCAACATAGGGTTGTGCTTGCCTTGCATGCATGAGGCCCTAAAAATATTGTGTTAATCTACAACTAAAAAAAAAAAATTAAAAAGTATTAAAAATAAAGGGAAATTGAAATTAAAGATTATCCAATTTTAAGTCAATATTATTTAAATGAAGCTGTAATTTTTATTAAATTTCGAAAACCTAATGATATTCTTAAGTATTTTATAAAAATAAAATCCAAAGGCTGGAGATATGGCTCCAGACTCTATTTGCAGGATGAAAAAGCAGTCAATATACACGTATATACATGTATGTGCTACGGTTAGATAATAATTAGTAATGAGCGAGAGTTTACCTAACATGTGAGAGGCCCTAGGTTCAATCTCTCTTTATGGCTGAAAAATAAAATAGAACTCGTCAATCCTCGCATTCAATATACAGAGTGGGATGAGGCTTAATGTATGTTAAGTATAGGTCTGTGTGAATCCAAGTTTAGGAACATTATCTTTTGTTCAAATGATTTTCTATATCCAAGCTGATTCTGGAATACCTTGGGAACCAGATCCCCTCTCCACCAAGGTGTAGAGTGGGAGCCCATCCAGTTCCCAGTCTGGCTTCTCTGGTCAAGGGCACCATGGGTCCCTAGGTGGCCCAATCTATGTACTTGTAAAATCTTCTTTTATTAGACCATGTGCTGAATTTGACTCAGATGATCTCTCCCTCCTTTTGGCACATTTGGATTCCCTCCTATCCCAACTCCTCCTCTAAATTACCAGAAGCCATCAAAGCATGACTCAATTATATCTCCTCATCTGTGGCTGCAGCAGTGATCATGTTCCCAAGTTTCAGATCCGTGGGTGTCCTGGACATGTCCTCTTAGATGTCGCACGTTATCTCTTTTTAATGTTTATTTTTCAGTTTTGGGCGGACACAACATCTTTGTATGTAGTGCTGAGGATCGAACCCGGGCCACACGCATGCCAGGCGAGCGCGCTACCGCTTGCCCCACATCCCCAGCAACCTGTTCAATATTGAACTCATCATTTTTTTCTCTACCCTTGTCCCTCTCCTCCATATTCATTCTCTGATCTCTATTATAAAACCACTTAGATTTAAAAAAAAAAATCTGGGAGTCCCCTCATCTTGCAGCTGGTACAATCTATGGCATCATCCCTTCACTCACTTGTACCTCTGGCTGCTGCTAGGTTCCAGCCCCCTGTCTGAACACAGGGCTGTGTTCTTACAGTTTCTCTCTCTGAGCAGTCCCACTCCTCCTTTACACCATCCCTGAAAGAATTTCACTAAAATGTAAATCAGAGAGTGGTTTATTTACCTCAGCAGCCATCAGCACTACCAAGATAGTAAACAATGTAAACAAATTAATTTCAACCAAAGTTAAGGAAAAAAATTGTGACTTATAAATGGAGGATATTCGTGTTAGTATGTGTTGTGAGAATGCTGTATTATTAACATAGACCAAACACATTTGTGTCTTTCCACAACATCAGAATTTATTGAATAGCAATAAATTCACTGGCTATACCACTTTCATCAATGGCAGTTCACTGAATACTTGTAGGTTACCTGGTAATCATAACTGGGCAATCTTGATTTCTATTATCTGTAGAACTCAAGTCACGTGTCACACTTCACACAAATACATATGTATGTTTGTGTATGTATGTGTTTTACAGAAAGGGTTAAGACATCCACAGGGGTTCAGAAGGCTGAACAGAGAGCAAAGGCAGAGAGCAGATATGAATATACTGTAAGTAGTCAGATAAGAATACAAACCACCCAAAGAACTTGTTCCTGGTGCAGAGTTATAAGAACAAGAACTTTTTCTAGGCCAAGTTCCCAATTGATGGCACAGTGTCAGCTTGAGATGTCAGCTTGGAGTGGGACTTGCCTCACCGGTAGGAAAAACTACACTCAGCTACAGCCCAAGGTCAGAGATATGGAGTTTCCTGAATAAGGCTATTTTCTTGGACAAGGCTCATGACAAATGATCAGGTAATGGATTCAGGCTGCTACTGTGTTCTCTTCTCTCGGGTCTCCTCCTTTTATGGGTCTCAGTTGAGGGGGTGGCTTCCTTTAGTGTTCAATAAACTTATGGGCCTGGTTTTTCTGATATGAGTTTGATATGCTTATGTATCCAGGTACATCTGATTAATTTCACAGGTAGTCATTCTATTAGCACAATTAGTTTATCAGTTTATGCCTTATGGTTGTGTCAGGTGGTGTTTACTTGTACAAATAAGGTGTGCAGTCATTCCACTGCAGCAGTTTAACTCAAAATGGAGTGGCTTATGAGAAACTACAAAACGGAGTAATAATGGTTCAAGCACAGCCTGAAAACTGCTCAGTGCAGAATACAGCCTACTCTCCACAATGTTTCAAAATACAAATAAAGGAAGTAAAGTGGATGCAGGAAAGCATGGAGCAATATCTCCAAAAGATGGACTTGATCCAAAAAGATGTTAATTTGATGAGGATTTCATCACTCAAAGAGCCTTTCCTGAGGAAAGCCCACAGCGGGAGAACTTCATTACATTCCCTTAGGGAAGAGGGTGCTATGGTGGGGACTCTACTAGAATTTGGGCCTTCCTTTCAGCTACTGGAGAGTAAGGGGCCGCTCAGGAAAGTATCACTAAGTTGCCTTAGAAACAAGGGAACCTCTCTCACCGTCCTTCAAAAATTACTCCACGCCCAACGTGGGGCTCGAACCCACGACCCTGAGATTAAGAGTCTCATGCTCTACCGACTGAGCTAGCCGGGCACAGTGAATGGTTTTTGGTGTTATGTTCCAGGAGACTGAGATCTACTGGCAGAGGCACATGTAGGTTTTGAGAAGTAACTGCACAAGATAACATAGAATCTATTGTGCAACAGTTTGGATCCTGGGGAGTCTAAAGCCTACGGATTCCTCTAGAAAGGTTGCAGGACCGGCTGAGAAGAGAAAGAGGATCCCAGCAGCTCGGGAGGCTAAGGCAGGAGGGTCTCAAGTTCAAGGCCAGCCTCAGCAATTTAGTGAGAGTAAGCAACTTTGTGTCTCATAAGTAAAAATAAAAAGGGATGGGGATGTGGCTCAGTGGCTAAGCGTCCCTGGGTTCAAACCCTGGTACAAACAAAAAATTAAAAAAAAAAAAAAAAACCCAAGCAGGTGAGGTGTGAGACATGGATTTGTTTGCAGCTGTGAGTTTGTTTTGCTTCAGTCCAGTCTCATTGCCCGTCTCCTTTATATACAAGGACCGTTAAAGAAAGACATGTCGGTCTCTCCACATGACAGCTTTGTCTCTGGACAAGATATAGACCCCGCCGAAGTGGCAAAAGCCAGACTTAAAAGTTTGTTTCCGCCCGGTTTCGAACCGGGGACCTTTCGCGTGTGAGGCGAACGTGATAACCACTACACTACGGAAACTTCCTGCAGTCAGCTTTGATTATCATATTCCTGAAGCTGTAGATTTGCGGCACTACAAGCCGCAGGAACCTGGAAGTGTATGGGAAGAAGGGGCTTCTGCCCCTGTAGCAGCTGGCCAAGTTCTGTCCAGTTCCTGTACCCTACGTCTCTGTCATAGCAGCTCCTGCAATTCCTGGCATATAATGTTTCACCACGAAGGTTTGTGGTTTCGGCGCGTTCACACAGACGTCCTCAGAGGCCCCGGCCCACCTCCTAAGGAACCATGCTGATCACCTGAAGTTTTTCACAGAGTAAGTTTTACATACCCCACCCTGGTATCTCTGTGTCCAACACCTGCTGGGTATTCTGTACATGAATCATGGTCCAGTAGTTTCTTCCGCCATTTAAAAAATATTTAAATGAAGCATCAAATATTATTTCTATCGTACAAAGAATCTATTTGGCATAGATGTTCTGGGGACCAGGCATCACCATTACCAATATACCCTGGACAAGATTCTTTCAAGTAAAACCAGTCCTATAAGTCCAAGTCTAGCCCTTGTTCTTAGATTGGGATTCCACGAATGAAAACCTCTAAGTAGTTCTGGTGCGGAGCAGGAGCGGTGCACAAGCGGTGCACAAACGGTGCACAGCTCAAAAACGTATTTGTTGAATGAATCAATGACACTTGGAAAAATATCTTTAAGATAATAAATGGGTTTGATTCAAAGTTCAAAGGATACAGAACTACATGTTCGGGAGAGTGTTTTTTTTTTTTTTTTTTTTTTTTTACTGCTTTCATCCTCTCTGTGGAATACTACTTCTTCTAGAGAAACTCTACTAGTAGTATTCCATAGAAGAATGATAATAAAGGGCAGCGAACTCTTATATCGTTCTTATCATGTGCTAAGCAATGTTCTAATTTATACATGAGGTTTACTAATTCTCATAAAACTCGGAGGTAGGAACTATTGATTAAGCGCAGGAATATAAAGCTATTAATTTATTTTACATTCGCCCTCTACCCTTTTTGTTTGTTTGTTTTTAACAGATGGTAGTATACTCTGCACTTTGTAACTTGGTTTTTGTAAATTTAATAATATATTCTGAAGAGGATTTTTTTTTTTTCACGGCTAAAGAGCGTTCTACTGTACGGATGTAATGATTTGTCACTCTTCCTTAGTAGGGAAGTTCACCCAAACATTGTGACTGTGACCGGTGGTCAGTTTTTAAAATGGGCGTGGAAATGCCAACATTAGTAAGGGAAAGGTGGTGTGTCTGGCTCCACTCCCACAGTACTTCTTCAGGCTCCACCTCCCGATCCGACTAGGAAGGACCCTCTAGAGTGTCAAACAACAAAGTCTTCTGCCTAGAAGGGCCGGAAGTACTTCGGGGCGTTCACTGGAGTCGGCCCCTCTCTTTCCGCCGTCGGCTGTGGGAGTCCTTGCTGCAGTCGTCCTTGCTCGGTCGGTAGGATGGCGCCTGGCCTATGCGGTCATAGCACCGAGAGCAGACAGCTGCCAAACGCTCCCACTGTCCCCCGTAGTTTCTCTCCAGTGGCGGGGGATGGAGGTGGGCAGTCCTTCTGTTCTGTCCGCGTTCCCCGCTTCCCTGCATCACAGAGACGAGGGCCTCCACCGTCCTAGCTTCCCGCCCTGTTCCCTAGTGTCTGCTAGAGCGTCTCCTCGCCGTTTCCTGTTGCCTTGGGGCCCCGGGTGGGGGAGGGGAAGGGGGCGTAGCACGATCGGGGAGGGAACTCGAGAGCTTGGGTTGTGCGCAGACGCCGGAAGTGTCAGTAGGGAGGCCGGAAGTGAGGGGGCGGGGTCAGGAAGTGAGGAGGGGCGGGGGTTTATGAGGAGGCCGGGGGAGCGTTGGGGCAGATTTGCACTCAGGGCCACCTGAGGGACTTGTCGGTGGTTCTCAGCTCTGTCCCCTCCACTCGTAGAGACACGGTTGTCGTCTGGGAGTAGGGAACTCTTTGGAGGGGTGGGTTGTAGGGAGGACATTTCTCTGGCAGCACTTGAGGCAAGGTGTGAAGGGGCAGGACTGGGGGTGGGGCCGGGTCGCCAGGGCGTCTGAGAGGGAAGACCCCCCGCCCCCCCCGACCCCCCCACCGCACATCTACACTGGCTGACTGGACACTAAGATGGCTGCCGTTGCCATGACACCCAACCCTGTGCAGACCCTTCAGGAGGAGGCGGTGTGCGCCATCTGCCTCGATTACTTCACGGACCCGGTGTCCATCGGCTGCGGGCACAACTTCTGCCGAGTGTGTGTAACCCAGTTGTGGGGTGGGGAGGATGAGGAGGACAGGGATGAGTTGGACCGGGAGGAGGAGGAGGAGGACGGAGAGGAGGAGGAAGTGGAGGCTGTGGGGGCCGGCGGCGGGTGGGACACCCCCATGCGGGAAGAAGATTATGAGGGCGAAATGGAGGAGGAGGTCGAGGAGGAAGAGGAGGGTGTGTTCTGGACCAGTGGCATGGGTGGGTCCAACTGGGACAACATGGACTACGTGTGGGAGGAGGAGGACGAGGAGGAAGACCTGCACTACTATTTGGGGGACATGGAGGACCTGAGGGGGGAGGACGAGGATGAGGAGGAGGAAGTGCTGGAGGAGGACGAGGAAGAGGAGCTAGACCCCGTCACCCCACTGCCCCCACCTCCAGCCCCTCGGAGGTGCTTCACCTGTCCCCAGTGCCGAAAGAGCTTTCCTCGGCGGAGCTTCCGCCCCAACCTGCAGCTGGCCAACATGGTTCAGGTGATTCGGCAAATGCACCCAACCCCTGGTCGAGGGAGCCGTGTGAATGAGCAGGGCATCTGTCCCAAACACCAAGAAGCTCTGAAGCTGTTCTGTGAGGTGGATGAAGAAGCTATCTGTGTGGTGTGCCGAGAATCCAGGAGCCACAAACAGCACAGTGTGGTGCCATTGGAGGAGGTGGTACAGGAATACAAGGTGAGACAAGTAAAAAGTGCAGATAGAGTTTAGTGGGGTTAGAGAACTATTAAGGGGAACTGGGAAAAGGAAACATCTGTACTTCTCAGAGTACCTCATGTTCTGGCGAACTGATTTTCCTTCTCCAAGCATTGGCACCAGGGTGGGTTTGAATGAGAAGAATCCTGTACACAAAGCAGATACAATGAAGCAGACCTGGGAAGTAAATAGGGCAAAGTGAGTGATGTCAGATCAGTGGGCTTTGTCTTCTGGGAAGCAGGACACTGCTTTTCACACCTCCATTGTTGCTAAGTGTAGGGGTGCAAGTGACAGGTCTCCAAGGCTGTACTAGCACTCTCATTTTCTTTTGGGTTAATCTTAAGTCCGTTCTTGACTAAGTCCCTTGGGGTAGAAAGAAATGGGGATTTCAAAGAACAAGAAAGGACTTTGAATGAAACAGGAATATAGAAATGCTAGTATCATATCCAAATGTACTGCACTTGCCTCCTAATGGGTTCCATACCACCCTGTGGTATGGCTTGGTTCCCACCTCAAGGTCTTTGGTCTACTCTGTACAGGTCTGTTGTACTGACTGGAAAAGAGAGTGGCTTTTAAGGCAGAAGACCTAGTTCTGCCTTACTATCAAATCTTGCTCAAGTATCTGAGTATCTTTGAACTTTAATTTCTCCAGAATTGATAGTTAATATTTACTGGGCACTTATTATGTAAATTGGGCACTTTTCATGGGTTATCATTTAAAATTTAAAACCATTCTATAAGTTGATATATTTTCCAGTTTCATTTTACAATATGGGGAACAGTCAGAAAGGTGTAAATACTGTACCATGGGCCACGAAGCTTTAGTAAATTGTGGACTTGGTTATGGCTGTCCCTCTCCCTGGGGTATACCTGTAACAGTGTCACCACCATTTGTATGTTTGTTTTTAGTTTGACTTTTCTGTCATGTGAACTTTCTTCTTGTAGTCTGATTTTAGTTTGATTAAGGTCTTGCTCCCTACCTCCAATTTAATTTTTAGGTTAAAAAAAAAAAAGATTTTTCTGAGAGATAGCCAGCACAAATAACATTACTTTTTTCTTTTCTTTTTTTTGGCTCTGAGGTTGAACCAAGGGCTGCTTTACCATTGAGCTATATCCCTAGCCCTTTTTATTTTTTGAAACAGGATTCTTGCTAACTTGCTTAGGACTCTAGCAAGTTGCTGAGGCTGACTTCAAACTTATGATCCTCCTGTCTCAGCCTTCCAAGTTGTTGGATTATAGGCATACAATACTGTGCCAGGCCAAATAGCATTACTTTGTAATGGTCTGGGTGGATTTGAAGCAGTGAGATCAGAAGGAAGGCAGGGTAGCTTCTGTGTAGTCTGCACAGAAATTTTTTTGTTTGTTTTATGACTGTTTTACCCCTTCTCCTGATTTCTTCAGTAACTTTATTTAGGGGTTATTATCCTCACTTTTAGAGTAGTAACTCAGAGTGGTACAGCTAAGATAAACCTGAAAAAAAAAAAAAAAGACAAACCTACATTGCCTCATCTCCAGGAACCATAAATAACACAGCATGCTGCCATTGAAGGAGGACCTCATCTCCTTGCACACAATGATTGTCAAACCTGCCTGATTATTAGAGTTACTGGAGGAAGTTTTCAAAAGTACAGTGGGCAAGGCATGGTGGTCCATGATCATAATCCCAGGCACAAGGATTGCAGGGTGGAGGTTACTCTTGGTAATTTAGTGAGATCCTGTCTAAAAATAAAAACTAAGTATATAACTCTGTGATAGAGGGCAACTTGATTTAATTTCTAGTAATTCAATAATAATAGTAATAATAATAATGATAATAATAATTAATAAAGTAGCTTCTACCACTAGAGATTCTGAATCAGGTAGGGTACAGTGGTACACACTTGTAATCCCAGGAGACTGAGGCAGAAGGATTGCAAGTTTGAGGCCAACCTTAGCAACTTATTGAGGTCTTAAGCAACTTGGAACCCTGTCTTAGAATAAAAAATAAAAAGTTAGGGGGCTGGGGATGTGGCTCAAGAGGTAGCGCGCTCGCCTGGCATGCGTGCGACCCGGGTTCGATCCTCAGCACCACATACCAACAAAGATGTTGTGTCCGCCGAGAACTAAAAAATAAATATTAAAAATTCTCTCTCTCTCTCTCCTCTCTCACTCTCTCTTTAAAAAAATAAATAAATAAAAAGTTAGGGTTATAGCTCAGTGGTAAATCATCCCTGGGTTCAATCCGCAGTATCAAAAAACAAGACAGAGACTCTGAATTAATAAGGAGAATAGCTTTAGAAAGCTCAGCCTAGCGGGGAATTGCTGCCCCTTAAGCCCAGTCTTTTTTTTTTTTTTCCCTCCTTTTTTGGTACTAGGGATTGAACTCATGGGCACTTAACCTCTGAGCCACATCCCCGGTCCTATTTTATATTTTATTTAGAGACACGATCTCACTGAGTTGCTTAGCGCCTCACCATTGCTGAGGCTGGCTTTGAACTTTTTTTTTATTTTTTATTTTTTTATTTTTTAGTTATCAGTGGACACAACATCTTTGTTTGTATGTGGTGCTGAGGATCGAACCCGGGCCGCATGCATGCCAGGCCAGCGTGCAACCACTTGAGTCACATCCCCAGCCCTGGCTTTGAACTTTGGGTCCTCTTGTCTCAGCCTCCCATTCCACTGGGATTACCGGCATGTATCAATTTATTTTTTATGTGGTGCTGAGGATCGAACACCAGTGCCTCACACATTCGAGGCAAGTGCTCTACCACTGAGCTATAGTCCTAGCCTAGCCCTTTTTATGTTTAACCTCAGCCTTTCAAGTAGCTGGGATTATAGTCATGTACCACCATACTCACGCCTGTCCTTCTCTTTTATATCCTCTCAGCTCCTAATTAGGTGAACCCATAATACAATGTGTGGTCACTTTGTTAATTTATATTAACCACAGCTGTTGAATGTCTGCTACTGCCAAAAATTCTTTTACTAGGTTCTGAAGTGGATGAGGAGTTGAAAGAAATCATAATCCTTTTCCTTGATCGGTTTACCAGGCCCAACAGTTTTGGAAGCCAGATAAACACATTTAATATGACATTGACTAATCAGCAAATGTAGATACATGCTTTATTATGTAAATCTAATTCAAGTGATTCCTTTTCTGATTTAGAGACTTTTTTTTAATAGATGGGTAGTTTATTCTTATATGTACATGTGCATTAACTCAGCACACTGTTGTTTTGTAGAAATATTTATTGAACGGATAGTAGTAACAAATGATGCATAAGTAAAGCCCCTAAAAGCTGAAATGTCCTTGAAATTTTCTCTTAAATAGTACTCTATTTGGGTTTGTGCTTAAGAATTTTTTTTGTCAGTGATTTAGGAAAAATATTGAAAAATATTGGAGGGAGCAAGGCAAAAATAGAAGACGTTAAAAAAAAAAAAAAAGGAAGGAGTAAATAGGTTGGACTTACCCATTGTGGTATCTCTAACAGCCCTTTAAAGATAGACTCAGAGCCAGGCATAATGGTGCATATGAATTCCAAATTAATGGAGTAGAAATACTGATTGTACAGTGGAGAAATATAAAATAATATTAAGCTGGATGTGGTCATGTCTGTAATTTCAGCTACTGGGAGGCTGAGGCAGAAGGATCAAAAATTAGAGGCCAGCTTTGGTAATTTAAACACTGTCTCAAAATAGGAAAACGGTGGGGGACATAGCTCAGTATGTAGAATGTTCCTGGGTTTAATCCCCATTATGGATGTGTGTGTCGGTAGTGGTAATATCAAAATGCAAAATTTTGTGTGGCTTTTACTATTTTCATGTTATAGAACGACTGCCATTTTATTGTTACTGTAATTTTTTCTTCACTTGTGCAACAACTGCCTTTTGTAATCTGGGTCAATAACCCTTTTAGTGCAAGGGTCATTACTAGGATATTACTGGCAGCTGACAACTTAGATAGCAAATACTAGATAGCATTTGCAGGTCTTTGCCACATGCCAGATACTGTGCTAAGTATACTTGCCGCAGTCTGTCTGGGCACAAAATAACCGAGCCGCCACACAAGCCTTGTAGATTCCAACAGCAACTCTTTATTCCTGAACTCTCACAGCACTCTACATGCACGTTCTGGGAAAATACACTCCCTCCACCGTGTTCTGCGTACCAATTCTCTCAGAACCCCGTGAGAACTCAACCGGAACTCAAGGAGCGGGCACCTGAGGCAGCAGGATATGCCCTAATCCCAGCAGGATCCGCCCTAAACCTGGAGCCACCCTATTCCAGCAGGATCCACCCTAAACCCGGAGCCACCCTAATCCCAGCAGGATCACCTTTCAACCCAATGCCATGCGTCATTCCTACTTGGCTATGGCTCTCAGCATCACTATTCATGGGGTAGATTCTATCCCCGTTTTTAAGCTGAGGAAACTGGAATTGTGGCTTGCCTCAGATCACCCAAGTGCATTCAGGTCCTGGTTAGTGTCTAGGCTTAAGGTTTTCTATCCAGTATTTTCCCCTACGGAAAAGGAGGGAGCAAGGCAGAAATAGAAGACATTAAAAAAAAAAAAAAAGTAAAGAGCTAATAGATTGGACTTACCCATTCTGGTGTCTCTAACAGCCCTTTAAATATAGACTCAGAGCCAGGCATGGTGGTGCACACCTGTAATCCCAGCTACTGAGGAGGCTGATGCAGGAGACCAGGTTGTGAGAACCTGTCTCAAGAAAAGAGGTGGGAGGGGACCTCTTTAGCTCAGTGATAGAGTACCCCTGGGTTCAATCCCCAATATGGAAGAGATGGGGCAGGAGAAGGAAAATACTCACTTATAAACTGTTAGACCACAAAAGTTAATGTGCCTAATTGCTGTGAAAGTTAATAACTTTAGGGAAGAAGGGATTTTTGCTTTCCATTTAGCAAGTAATTGACTGTTAGAGAAAACATAAGCACAGAAATTAAGTGGGGAGGGGACCATGCAATATCTGGTGGAGAGGCACACTTGTGGGAAGTAATATAAAGGTTTTACTCCAGATCCTTTGGGATCACAGAGGAGATTGAGGGCAGGAAGAATCAGGTTAGGGAGCTGGGTTTTAAAGTAAGAATGCCTTAGGCTAGGTGGGGAAGGATAATCCCAGGCAGGGGGAACAGCAAGAAATTATACTCAGCCTGGGGTTGGGAGGCTGAAGTAGGAGGCTTGTGAGTTCAAAGCCAGCCTCAGCAACTTATCAAGGCCCTAAGCAACTTAGGAGACCCTGTCTCAAAATAAAAAGGGCTGGGAATGTAGCTCAGTAGTTAAGTACTTCTGGGTCAATCCCTTGTACCAAAAAAAAAAAAAAAAAAAAAAGAAAGAAAGAAAATAGGAAAAGACAAGTACTTTTATGTGACTAAATGAAAGACTATAGAAAGGATGAAGTGAGGATAGCAATGTAGGGTCAGATCACTGGAAATGGTGGGAGATCACCAAAAGATTCTTTTTTTTTTTTTTTTTTTTTTTAGAGAGAGTGAGAGAGGGGAGAGAGAGAGAGAGAATTTTTAATATTTATTTTTTAGTTCTCGGCGGACACAACATCTTTGTTGGTATGTGGTGCTGAGGATCGAACCCGGGCCGCACGCATGCCAGTCGAGTGCGCTACCGCTTGAGCCACATCCCCAGCCCCCCACCAAAAGATTCTTAACATGGGTATAAAATCATCAGAAAAGTATTAAAAGATGAAGAACATTTATAAGGTGGAAAGGACCAAAATCAGGAATACTCATGCAAAGACTTCCATGTGGTAGAGGCTCAAGGCTTGTCCACCCCAACTATTGGTTTTGAACCTCTGTAATCATAGAACCTCATCTTTAGAAAATGTACATGAGTTCAGGGGAGGATTGGAGACTTTATCATCATGTGAGGGAAGACAGGAGGAAGGATTTACTTGAACCTGAGGTGGGGATATCAGGCTCTGAAGTACAACCCCCACCTTTAACCTTCTCTTTCCCATTCCCTCAGACCAAACTGCAGGGGCATGTGGAACCCCTTAGGAAGCACCTGGAGGCTGTGCAGAAGATGAAGGCCAAGGAGGAGAGGCGGGTGACAGAGCTGAAGGTGTGTATATGTCCTTGAGTAGGCTGACTGGTTCTATGGTCAGGGCAAGGAAGATAAGCCTGCTTATGCTCACAGGTGATAACGAGATCCCCTGAACATAGGACAGCCAAATATGGGAGAGGTGTAAATATTTTCCCAGGGATGTAAGGTGATCGGGGGTTGGGGGCACGAGGTGCTGTGAGGAGACACGTTCCTTTCTTGATTCTAAAATGGAGTGAAAACTAATGCCTGGCTTGGTAAGGCTGGGCACCTGGCTCAAGGCTACAGAGCAAAGCTTTCTACCAAGAAACCTAACTCAGCACTGGATGGCATAGAGGGCAAAAGGGGGAAAAGCCCGCACAGCAGCTATGAGAGAAGTCTCAGTCCTAGCATAGATGTAGATAGTAGACAGAGCATCCCTGATGGTGAGAGGGATGTGGTCCTGGGAGGCTTGTCTCGGAAGAAGACCAAGGTATGTAAGGGAAGGGAGGAATTACTGAATATTAGCATTGCAGAACTGATATATCTCCTTGTCCAGTGTTTCTTGCCCTTTTTCATCATTGCTCACCCTTCCCCAAAGAGTCTTTTTTGATATTTTCCACTTACTTGCTACTTCCTGACCCTCTGCCTGTTTTTATGAGGGCAGCAAGTCCTGTTGGAATGGACTAGCACTGTGAGATTCAAAAACCAAGCTAGGACATCTTCTGTCCCTCTTCCCTTCCCTCCTAGTATGTAACTTCCCCAACCAGAGTGTGGGCCTTGTCACTTCCCAGAACCGTACTCATCGCTGCCTATACTTTAGAGATTCTGCTGCTGGCAAATACAGAATCTGAGTCTGGGAGTTAAAGATCCACCTTGCCTCTGTCCATATTGATAACTTTGGGGATCTCTGGGATGGGGGGCCAGGACCTGAGTATCTTTGAAGCAGAAGGTAAAACTGATGGCTGCTTCCCTCACCCAGTTGGCTTGCTGGTATCCCCTCCCTACTCTAGCCAGTTATTTTTACCCAGAGAATGTCTCCCACTGATTGATAGTCATGGGTGAAAAGTATGCCTATCACCCAGGATGGTCCCAGTACAGGCAAATGGGGTAGGACTAAGCAGGGTTTTTTTTGTTGTTGTTGTTGTAGGATATTAAGTACAGTTGGCCCTTTGTATCTGTGCATTCCATATCCAACGTTGAATTGAAAATATGTGGAAAAAGGAAAAAATATTTGGGAAAAAATTACATCTATACTGAACATGCATGATATTTTTCCTTTGTCATTTTTCCCTAAACAATATAGTAGAACAATTATTTGCATAGCATTTATATTAGGTAATATAAATAATCTAGAGATGTTTAAAGGATATGAGAGTGTATGTTTAGGTTATATGCAAATACTATTTTATGTAAGGGCCCTTGAAACTTGGGGAATCCTAGAACCAATTCCACTTGAATACCTTGGGACAACTGTACCTTCTAATATCATTGATTTTGCTTCTTGGCCCATGAAGTGCAAAATACTAACCAATCTTTACTGAAGAAGCTTGCTGATTATTGATCTAGAGCACTTAGGTAACTTTTCTAAGGTCACTGAATAGCAACATAGTGAGGACCCTAAGTTAATGTCTTGATTCCTGAATTTTCTTACTTAAACAGCATTTCCAATACTGTATATGCCATGGAAAGATAACAGTGATATTTATGGAGATGGTGCTGATTAGATTTGGAAGGGAGAAAAAGCTTCTCAGAATATGTAAGCTTAGACTGAAGGGCAAGTCAAGTTAGGTAGACAAGGTAGAGAGAAGCCTTCCAGGCAGTGCCATTGGGACCAGTTGCCAGGGAAGTATGTGTAGGAAGGAGAAGGAACTGTGATTCTTCTTGGATTTGAGGAATGTAGGGCTCCTTTGCCTTGGATTGAGAGACAGCAGTTGGAAAACAGGAGATTTACCTTCCTATACATTCAGTGATATCACCCATCCCCTTTGCATCATTCCAGAGCCAGATGAAGGCAGAGCTGGCTGCTGTGGCTTCAGAGTTTGGGCGGCTCACACGGTTTCTGGCTGAAGAGCAGGCAGGGCTGGAGCGGCGCCTCCGAGAGATGCATGAAGCTCAGTTGGAACGTGCCGGAACAGTGGCCAGCCGCCTTGCGGAACAGGCTGCCCAGCTGAGCCGCCTGCTGGCTGAGGCCCAGGAACGGAGTCAGCAGGGGGGCCTGCGACTACTACAGGTGAGCACTATGCTCCTTTCTACCCTGCTTGTCATCTCCCCAGCTCCCTATTTGCCCTGTTAGGCTGTGTTCACCATTACCTCTGCCCAGAGCTACCTCTTCTCTCCGGAAGAACTCACAACAGTTTTTAACCTGAACACCAAAAATGGTTTTTGAGGCTGGAGACAATGTTGAATGTGGTGTGTGTAACAGTTCTACCCAATGAAAAGAAGGAAGAATTAGATCTAGAAGGAGGATGAGTGAGAGTTGAGGAATGAATTTTTTTAAAAGGTGACCAAATCATATTATGAAATTCTGTTACTGGGCTTTCAGCTGGATGAGATGTTAGATATAGTCAGACATAGGGATGTATGATGACACATGCATGTTTATTAAGGGCCTTGAGGTCCTGCTTCTCCCTTCCTGTTCAAGTGCAGACCTTTCTCTGGCTGGAGATTGGGAGAAAGCAATGGTCTCTGTGCAGCTGACATTCTCTTTGTCTCTTTCTCCCTCTCCCTCTTTTTGTTTCTGTTATTCCCAGGACATCAAGGAGACTTTCAATAGGTGTGTTCCCATTTTACCCTTTGTGACCCAGTGATATCTGGTTCCCCATCCCTGCCTCTCTTGGGTATCCCTCTCCTCTCCTTCCTTCCCCAGGACCTGAGTTTCTGCCTCCTGGACCCTCCTCTCCTTCCCCTCAGCTTCTACTCTTCCCTCCGGGAATATCATGGTCCCACCCCCTGCCCGGTCCCCTTCCTCCAGGTGTGAAGAGGTACAGCTGCAGCCCCCAGAGATCTGGTCCCCTGACCCGTGCCAACCCCATAGCCATGACTTCCTGACAGATGCCATCGTGAGGAAAATGAGCCGGATGTTCTGTCAGGCTGCGAGAGGTAGGGAGGTCACCTGTATGACCTTCCTTTGCCTTTCCCTTCAAAGACCTGAGATTGGGTTCTGAGGGAAGTTGGGCCATGGGGGTAGTGCAGGGGGCTAAGGTGGCTCAGGCTATAGGTAGACCACACTGAAAATTCAAGCCTAGTAAATAGCTTCTGTCATAGCTCAGGTAGGTTGTGGGGGGGGGGGGTAGGGACAGGATGGATGAGGTGGCAAGAACAGTCAGGGGACTGGGGAATGGCTATCAGGTGTCCTGGGAACAAGATTGGAGAAAGGGGTGGAACTCATAGGAACCTGAGCCTGTCCTGTAAACTGGTATGGGGAGGAGCTGAGGAGAGCTAGATGGGGTCGATGGGGGTTGGGGGACAAGGAAGGTACAGCAGGAAAGACTGAACCTTTGGAGTTGGCTTCTGATGGGGAATAGTGTTCCAGCCCTGGCGTATTTGTCCTCCCTCCCAAGTGGACCTGACGCTGGATCCTGACACGGCTCACCCAGCCCTGATGCTGTCCCCTGACCGCCGGGGGGTCCGCCTGGCAGAACGGCGGCAAGAGGTTGCTGACCATCCCAAGCGCTTCTCGGCTGACTGCTGCGTACTGGGGGCCCAGGGCTTCCGCTCTGGCCGGCACTACTGGGAGGTAGAGGTGGGCGGGCGGCGGGGCTGGGCGGTGGGCGCTGCCCGTGAATCAACCCATCATAAAGAAAAGGTGGGCTCCGGGGGGTCCTCTGTGGGCAGCGGGGATGCCAGCTCCTCACGCCATCACCATCGCCGCCGCCGGCTCCATCTGCCCCAGCAGCCCCTGCTTCAGCGGGAAGTGTGGTGTGTGGGTACCAATGGCAAACGGTACCAGGCACAGAGCTCAACAGAGCAGACACTGCTGAGTCCAAGTGAGAAACCACGGCGCTTTGGCGTATACCTGGACTATGAGGCTGGGCGCTTGGGCTTCTACAATGCGGAGACTCTAGCCCACGTGCATACATTCTCAGCTGCCTTCCTGGGCGAGCGTGTCTTCCCTTTCTTTCGGGTGCTATCCAAGGGTACCCGCATCAAGCTTTGCCCTTGATCAGCCTACCACCCGCAGGGGCCCCTCTGGTCCGCACTGGGGGGGCGGGTGGTGGTGGATGATGGCCCGTAAGTTTGGGGGCTGAAAGGCTCCTCCCACGTTTGTTACTGCGTTGCTTCCTGCTCCCCCTTGACCCCAGGCCCCTGCTTCTCCCTCTAGGAGCCTAAAGAACCTTCCTGGCCTCCAGCTCGGCCTACTCTCACCTACTGTCTGTCCAACAGGTCTGCATGGGTCCCTGATAATGAGAACAGCTGCCTGCCTGCCTGGTCTTCCCTTCCTGTCTGCCTAGCCCAGTTCAGCCCAGCCCTGGGGTCTAACTTTTGAGTAGGGGATGAGAAGAGATTGTAATTTCATCCCTTAACCTTTTTCCCCACCCCTACTCTTAAACCTTGTCAGTTCTGAGGCTGGAGGGTTTGGGCAAGACTCATAACATC
Source organism: Spermophilus citellus (assembly GCF_964194105.1). Lineage (NCBI taxonomy): Eukaryota > Metazoa > Chordata > Mammalia > Rodentia > Sciuridae > Spermophilus > Spermophilus citellus. The sequence continues at coordinate 149,718,650 of NC_138182.1, read as the reverse complement.
CCCATTCCAATTCCATCTTATGGTGCAATTTTTAGCTAAGGATTTGGAAGTTGTTTTGGGAAGGCAGGCTGGGCAAAAGGGTAGAGCTGGGTAAAGAAATGTCTACTCTCCTGGGGAAATAGGAGGGATTCTAAAACTTTCCTTCCATCCCCAATTTCTACCTCCATAGACCGGCCAGAATTTAGCTTCAGTGAGAGATCTGGGATGGTCAACATGATTGAAACTACATACCATTACATCACCCAATAAATTATTTTCTCCCTTTTCCAACACTGAATCTAGGAGCAAAGCTCACCCCACCCTACCCGTCTTTTCACTGCCAGGCTTCTTTAACCCTTTGTTCAGTGGAGTTGCTTTCCTCAGTTTCCAGCCTTTCCCCATGACTTTATTTCCTTCCACTTGGCAAAGTCTGATGGGGAGCCTGGGGACAGGGACAGGGGTTTGGATCCCTGGGAAGGAGAGCCTTGGGTATAATCTATTTTTCTAGTAACCCCTTGCCTTCTGTCACTTGTCAGCTTTTGTCCTCTGCTTTGATGGCTGAGGACAATTCATGTTCTTGGGGGGAATGGGAAGGTGGATTGTGTTGCAGAAATAAAAATGTTTATTTGCTTCTTTTGTGGAGTCCATCTCTTGAGTAGATATAAGTTGTAAAACTGGCTAAGTGCTTCTTTCCTGTTCCAGCAAAGATTGGGATAAAAATTTCCTATTCTAACGCCCCTATTTATTGGCACAGCATTCAAAATCTATATGTAAAGATCATTTGTTACCTTGTACTACCATACTGAGGGTCAATAGAATAAAGCTTCCCCTGGGAATCTCCACAAAATTCAAGTGACTATTTTTGTGGAAACTAATTCAAGGTTATATACGAGCACACCAAGTTAAGTTTGAGGTTAGAGGCATCCTAATCCAAGACTGGGGTTGTGGCTCAGTGGTAGGGCACTTGCCTAGCAGGCATGAGGCACGGATTTGATCCTCAGCACCATATGAATACACAGGTATTGTACCTACCTACAACTAAAAAATATACATATATTACCCCGCTACTTATTCAAGGCCAGTGTTAGCAATTTCAAGATCCTGTCTTAAAAAACTGGGCATGCAGCTCAGTGGTATAATGTCTCTGGGTTTAAAGACTTTCTGATGCTGCCTAGTTAAAAAAAAAAATTGTAGGCACAGTGGCATATGCCTATAATCCCAGTGGCTGGGGAGGCTGTAATAGGAGGATCGTGGGTTCAAAGCCAGCCTAAGCAACAGTGAGGCACTAAGAAAACGTGTATGTCTCTAAATAAAATAAATACAAAAATACAGTTGGGGAATGTGGCTCAGTGGTTGAGTGCCTCTGAGTTCAATCCCCAGCACAACCCATTCCTCCAATTTAACCAAGGACCCAAACTAATGGAGATACGATAATCTGAGGTTTCAAAGTTTCTTGAATATATCTTTGGAGGAAATGAGAGAAAACGTAAGGAAACTTGGTATTCCTAAATCAACTGCAACCGTTTTGAAATAATCTGTTCCTTTCAACTCACAAAGTTTCTCTAGGCCTAAGGTAAGCCTTATTGGGGGAATATTTGGGAAGCTACCCTATGTACTATCCCATATGTTACATCTAATGCCAACCCAATACGAGAGGGAACTTAAAAACTGACATACCTCTTTCCCATAGTTACGTTTACTTGGTTCAAAAGTTTCATGATTCTGCTTCCAGTTTTACATTACTATTAACTAAATCTATTTTAACCTGTAAGTAGCTTTTTTCACTTATTAGAGAAAAATACTTCCTAAAAGAACTGCAGTCAGTTGTAGAAAGCCAGTTTTTTTTTCTTTTTATTTATGAAGCTCATAAAATTTCTAGCGAGTGCCAATGGTCACCTGCCATACTCGTACAAGGTTGTCTGTGTAGCCAGCAAACAGGGTCTATAAGGGGAAAAAACAGACAGGTCAAGGTCTAGCCACAAACTACAGTCCCAAAGATAGCCTTTCCTTTAAGAAAGGCTGTGGTGTGGTAGAGTGCTTGTCTAGCATGTGCAAGGCCCTGGGTTTGATCCTCAGTACCACATTAAAACCCTCTTTCAATTACCATAGTGCAGGTGCCGATAATCCATTAAGTACTCCTAGAGCAAAAAACAGCCAGGTGTATAATCCTAGTAACTGGGGAGGCTGAAGCAGGAGAAGCCTCTTTGGACAGAAGCTAATGTACACCTTTTAAGTCCTGAGTAACGAGGCACTGAACTGGTAGTGCACCCACTGCAATGCAATATGGACTTTACGTCCAAGGTACTGTTCCAGGAGTGACTGTCCCCAGATGGGGTTGGATCACACCCATCTGTTGCCCTTTTTTGGATAGAATGTTCCATGGAATAGTGCCCCCAGAAATAAAAACAGTCTCAGAATGTGCTCCCTCTTCAAAAGCCAGGACAGACCCACTTACCTGGCCATCAGCGGACCAGGCCAGAGAGGTGCACTGGGGTGGCTCTGCCTTGCTGCTGGTACTGATAACTTCTTGCTTCAGTTCATCTACAATGATCTTGCCCTCCAAGTCCTGGGGAACACGTCAAAACCAGAGCATAGAGAACACTTATACCACTGCATTTTTTTTAAATCCATGAGATTTTGTTTTGCTAATACTATCTAGTGGGTAAATACAAGGGATAACATGATAAAATGCTCAGAACAGCCCTCCCCCAATATCTCGACTACAACAGCAATTATGCTAAAGTTGAGAAAGCTGGTACACATGGTCATCCCTTTTGGTAGGCAACAAATGTCTTCCTGCTGTCAGAAAATGGCACACAGTAAATCACAGCATTGCTGGGGAGGAAGCGAGGAGGTGGAGACAGTGCATCCAAGAACTCAGTATGTAATGTAGCCCATACTCACCCAGATCTTAATGCTGGGGCCTGTAGCAGCACAGAGCCAGTAACGGTTCGGACTGAAGCACAGGGCATTGATGATGTCCCCACCATCTAGTGTATAAAGGTGCTTGCCTTCGTTGAGATCCCACAGCATGGCTTGGCCATCCTGGGCAGACATGAAAGATGAGTTAGGGCAATGTGACCTCTTCCAGATGTCAGCCCCTTTCATCTCAAGATTTTGTCAGACTCAATTCCCCTAGGACCCTGACTTCCTGAAAGCTCAAATACCATTATTACTATTATTGTCACCAGGGACTTAACCCAGGAGTATGCTTAACCACATCCCCAGTCCTTTTGAGACAGGATCTCACTAAGTTGCTGAGGATGGCTTTGAAGTTGAGATCCTCCTGCCTCAGCCTCCTGAAGTGCTGGGATTACAAGGTGTGTGCCACTGTGCCTGGCAAAATTTCATTATTTCTTTAAATCTTTCCTTTATTGAATAGCACCTCACCAACTGTATCAAGAGCCTCTGACAACTTAATCTCATGTACTGCTTTGAGGAGACAAACAGTATATTTCTGGAAAATATTGTCCTCAGGAACATATATTGAAAAACCTAGCTAATCTTTCAGCTGTCAATTTATGTCAAAGACAAAGTGTTCTTTCTGAGACACCTTTCCTCAACGAATAGAAGATGCCTAGTCCCAAAATACCTTGCCTCCAGAAGCACAGAGGGATCCATCTGGAGAGACAGTCACAGTATTCAGATAGCCGGTGTGGCCAATGTGGTTCGTCTTCAGCTTGCAATTAGCCAAATTCCACACCTACAAAGACAAGGGCTCATGGATGAACAATCTAGTTCGAGATTGGGCAGGGTAAGGAGACATTATTTAAAAGCATTCCTTGGCATAACAGCCATTTATCATTCTACCAGTAATAAAAATGAAAATGCAAACCAACACAAACTTGTCTCAGTCACTTAACTCATTAAGTTCCAAATTTTCAATTCTGCAAATATTTCACAAAGTGACACAAGTGCATTAAAATAGTTTGGAAACCATAATCTGAGTTTATACATTACTTACGTATGAGTATTATTTATTAATAATTATTTTTTAATGTGATGCTGAGGACCGAACCCAGTGCCTCACACGTGCCAGGCAAGCACTCTACCACTGAGCCACACAACCCCATCTATTAGGACTATGGGACAAAGTGAATTAAGATCAACTGAGACCAAAACAGGTGGCAAATGCTGTGAGATAATTAGCTACTTCAGATTGAATGTCAAAAATTAATGTTCTGTACTGAAAAAATATCAAGAAGAGCAAAAAGTCAACTGAGATAATCTATAAAAATGTTCAAAGTTAAAGCCTATGACTATGTGGGAGGCAAAGCATACATTTTGGCCTGTAAAGGTCCTGCACCCTGTTTGGAAGCTCACCTTGACCAGCTTATCCCAGCCACAGGAGACAATAATAGGGTTGCTGCTGTTGGGTGAGAAGCGGACACAAGACACCCACTCCGAGTGACTCTCATCCTACAGAGGAAGGAAAGAAATAAGGGGAAACAGTCCTGTCCCAAGAAATGCTATATACCACCCCTCATCAGTAGGATCAATGTTGGCAGCACTGCATTCACATCCCCAGAAACTGAACCTCTACAGACTCCAGACAGGAGTTAAAATCACCACAGAAAGAAAGGTTAAGAGTAAGGGTAGGAGTCTTGAACACGTGCTCTCTGATGTTGCCCTCACTTTACCTGGACAGTGTATTTGCAAACACCCAGAGTATTCCATAACTTTATGGTTTTGTCTCGGGATCCAGAGACAATCTGCCGGTTGTCAGAAGAAAAGGCCACACTCAGCACATCCTTAGTATGGCCTACAAATCGTCTTGTGGTGGTGCCCCTGGGAGGAAGAACTTGGTCACTCTCTAGACAGACTTTGCAAACTTTTTCCTTCCATAGCCAAATCTTTTTACTTGCCTTGTTCCTGACCCAGTGGTTATGTTATTCACTTAACCTAGATGTGGCTTGGATTACAGCAAGTTCTTGGCTGCATATATGCTAGAGAATCCACTCAGAATTGCAGGACATGTCCTCATTTCCTTGTGGGGATTGGGTGACAATGTCATCTGTCATCACCAGGATCCTCCATTATACCTGTCAAGTGCCTAACCACCTTTCAAACATATTTAAATGGTTGCCAACTCCAAACTAATGTACCCAGCAAAACTTTTCAATTAGATCAGTCCTCAGCAACTTCAAGTAGCTAACTCAATTAAATCAAGGAAGGAGGCCAAACAACTGCAACTATTTTCTGTAGGTATTTTAGCCTCATCCTTCCCAGATGGACCAATTTCCCTTGGGAAACCATATTCTGATGGCATCTATTCATTTCCGCCCATATTTTCCCCAAGGTCCCAGAGCAGCTACTTGCGTTGTCAGATCCCAGAGGCGCAGGGTTCCATCCCAGGAGCCTGAGAGGGCAAACTGGCCATCTGAGGAGATGACCACATCACTAACAAAGTGGGAGTGACCCCGCAGAGCACGCTGTGGGATACCATAGTTGGTCTCATCTCTGGTCAGCTTCCACATAATGATGGTCTTATCTAAAAGGAGGTAAAACAGGAGAAGAAAAATCCATGAGGACCCTACTCAGCCCACTTGCTAATGTATAACAAGGCGTCTCAGGGTTGTGGGTGGGTTAAAGAGAATAAAGTTGAGAACATTTATGTGGCCAGGGGAACTGTAGGCTATGAGAGCAGTTACTATCCTGGACTGAATGACCCACTATTGCAGATAGAGAGACAGGCAGTTTTAAAGCTAGATATGCCACAAGACCCTAACTCATGTGTCAGAGACTATGGATACTTTTTCCTGAGATTCATATAATAAAACATTTATTTTGCATCTTCTCTGAATGTGGAAAGACAGCAGCTTGGGTGTGGGATGAGTAACTGGGGACTTCCTGTGATTACTTAGGCGATTTTTCATTCTGTGGCAGCTAAGGTAAAGCACAAGACCTTTCTAAGCTCTATTAGGTACAAGAGTGAGAGAGGGCCGAAAGTGCAGGCTGGGAGATGTGGGTCACAAGGCCCCTCTGGGGTCTACCCAATTCCCACTGAACCCAGGGCCGGGCGGCAGCTCAGAAACAGCCTCTGTTTTTCAGCACATGGCATTCAGATGGCATGTTGGTGTCATCACCGCTCCGCCCAGCCAGGTGGTCCCTGGGAATATTTAACCACAACTGAGAAGTGGGCCAGAGATTTAAAAAGTCTTCAACCATTCCTGGCAATGACGGACTATGACTCGTGCTCATCTGTAAAATTGTTCGTCTCGGTTGAGGCCTAGGATCGGGTTTGTACTCACCAACTCACAGTCGGTGACAGATCTTGCTCGGCCTGCAAATTCGCGCGCCACCCGCCCAGTCCCACGACAAGCGCAACACCCCTACCCCCATCACCCAGTCTCGCCCAACACCTTAGCATGTACCTCGAGAGGCGGACAGTATCATGTCCGGGAACTGCGGAGTAGTAGCGATCTGGGTTACCCATCCGTTGTGGCCCTTGAGGGTACCACGAAGGGTCATCTGTTCAGTCATGGCAGCGGCGGGTGGAGATGTCGCCGCAGCGACGAGGATGGCACCGGATAGCTCAGAGAGACAAGCACTGCGGCCACCGCGCCGCAGCCCTGCAAAGGAAAAGAGAGCGCTTTCCCCCGCCGGAACCGGAAATACCCGCCCGGTCCAGCAAAATGGCGGCCCCCATGGTTCAGTTCTACTCAAGATGGCGACATCCAGTAGTAGGAAGAACGAGGCTCAATCATTCATCGTGGTGTCTTCCGCCACGCAATAGCGCTATACCAATAGTTCTGAAACAGACAACATCATTATCTATTAAAAAGCTTCTAAAACTATGATTAGAACGCTATATACAAGCAAAAAAGGGGAAGTGTACGGCTATTCCCATAAGGCTATCCTAGCTACTTCTCAGCTCCTACGTGGCGTAGCTCGAGCTCCGCCCCTTCCGCTTGGTTCCATTGAAGGCAAAGCTGAGGGAGTTTGAGTTTGCCATTGTAAACAGGGAGAGTGAAAAATACGGCACTTAAACTTTTGTTTGTTTTAAACCATGCTTAATAGATTTCCATGCGCGGGGGAGTGGCGGCTCTTATCCCAAGAGCTTTATGCCCTGAGCTTTATGCTGAGGGTGTTAGCTGGGGCGTTCCACGTCTATTCTATGCAGGATTAAGGCCGGAGAGGATTACGGAGCAGAAAGCCCTGTGTGAACTAAAAATTGGCCTATGTGGTACTAGACCGCCACCCTGTTCCGGCCTAGGTCGGAATGCGGAGAGATCTTGTAGACTCTAAAGGCCTGGAGAGCAAGTGGTGGGTTTAACTTCCGGACTAATCCGAAGCCCTTTGTGGGTCTGGCCACTTCACAGAAAAGCCTGCGAGTTCCGTGCTTGGAAGGGAAGCGGTGGAATACGTATCTAACTACCAGTTGGCCTTACACTCAAGCAAGCTTTCTTAAAAATGTAGTCTCCCATTGTCACGCATCTGTATCTTTAACAGACAGCTGCGCCCAATTTTTTTTTGGGGGGGCGAGGGCGGGGGCTCGCGGGGGAGTGTCCTGGGAATTGAACCCTGGGCACTTAACCTCTGAGCCACATCCCCAGCCCTTTTTTATTTTTTGAGATTGGGTCTTGTTCAGTTGCTTAGGGCCTCGCTTAGTTTCTGAGACTGGCTTTGAATTCGCAATCCTTCTGCCTCAGCATCCGGAGCAGGTGGGATTGCAGGAACACACCACAGTGCCTGGCTCCAAATATTTTTTTAAAGAGTGGCATATATCGTTAAGTTTGCAACCACTGATATCTATGTAAAATAAAGGGGTGGAATTTATACATAAGTATTTACTTTTCTCTTTGTAAGATGGAAAGTTAACTTTGGTTTCTCATCTGTGAAATGAAATTGGAAATAATATTAGTACCTACATCCCCAAAAATGCCTGGCAGTGTTTCAGAATTTAGGGAGCACCTTTTGGGTACTGGGCTGTTTTAAGGCTTGTGGATACAGTTATGAACAAAAGTGGTGGGGTGGGGGGGGATGGGTTTTCTTTGCTTTTGCACAGTTTCCTGAGGAGGAAACAAGGGCAGGATTATAGGGGGAAGATTGGCATTTAAGACATGCAGATGTGAGACAGCCCTGTGTGTATATGGGGGGAATAATGTTCCAGTGCAAATATTCTGCACTGGTGTATCAGAGGACTGAGCATGAGATGGAGGTAGGGGACACTCCACATAGAAAACACATACTGGAGTGCCTAGGGGCAGGAAAGCATAAGTTAGGCCAATGACCCTGGCAAAGCTTCAAGCCTGGCTGCCCAGGCTTGCAGAGTATGCCAGGATCCCTCCAGGAAGACTGCTTGTTCTCCTGGTTGGCTGCAAACTTTCCTGTTTTACTGTCAGTCTCTTTTGGGCTCTCCTATTGCGCAGTCCTGGCAGTGCTCCTGCACAGTTTTGATGACTGTGCTCTTTGGGCCCAGACTTGGACATCACCTGCCTCCTTGACATTCCCAAATAGCTGTCTTTTCACTTTTCCATACTTAATGCTACCTCAACCCCTGTGTTTTTTCTCTGGTGGTGGAAGGCCCCTGTCTCCATCCACCCCATAACCAGTTTGCTGCCCAGGACCCAGATCACACTAACACTTCCCTGGCTCCCTGGGCACTCAATCTAAAAAGAAAAGTCAAGGACCACACTCACCAACCTGTGTAGACTGAGCTATTCCCAAGAGATTTCCTGTCTGCTTATGAGCAGCCCTCAAGAACTGTGTTCCTCCACCCCTTGAGCAGTTATATTATTCCAGGTTTTTTTTTTTTTTTAAATTTTGAGAACCCTCATTTTGTTGGGTAGGAGTTCAGGGATGCCAAAATGGCAGAGGCAGGGTATAAGAAATAGCCACTAGAGGGCAAGACAGGGAAATGAGTCATCAAGTCCCTGTTTACCTACCATAAGTCCCATTACCTTGACAACTCCCACCACTGAGGACTCAAGGCCCATGATAAATTCTGTCCAGGTTGGATATTCTAAAATAGTCAGTGGAGGTAGTACGGACAGTGTTCTAATTAAGTTTTTTTGAAGTAACCAATGGGGGAAAATTGAATACTATTCTAATCAGGTAGCATATGGGAACAAATGGGGTAAGGTTTTCAATCAGGTCATAAGGAAGAAAGTGCCCCAGAGCTCAGCATATAAAACACTAATTCCCAGACACAGGGGCCTTGAGCCTCTCTCTTACTCTGCCCTCTCAGTTGTAACTTGCAGAATGCTATTTCCATGTTTACCAGCATGGCCACAAAACAGTACATCTGCACTTTGCCTGTTACTTCTGTGTCTTGCTTAATTCTTTGTTGGGGCCAAGGACCTGGATAATACAATTAATAGTTCTGCTTGCTTTTTCTTGAAATTTTGGGAGCCCCTTGGAATTGTTGTTACTGAGGTACCACTCAGAGTCTGGGTTCAAAATGAACTTCTTTCTCCAAGTTCAACATGTAAGCTCAAGGACTTCAGGTCCCCTTTCTGGAGCTGGAAGTTCCCAAGGTGGCTGGCTTTCCTTTGGCTCACATCTGGCCCATGGAATCCTATCTATCTTGGCCTTGTCCTCCCAGGTCCCTCCAGGTCTGGATCTCTTTCCTCTCTGCTCATCTGAGACCTCAGATGCCTTCTGTTCTGGTACCCATCCCTTTGTAAGTCACATTTGTTGCTGCATCCCCTCCTGTGAGGCCAAGTGGGGAATGCAGGTTTTGTCCTGTAGCCCACCTGAATTGAGTTGGCAGTGTTAGCTAGAGGAGAGGGAGAAATGGAAAGATACGGACTTTCCAGACAATCTAAAGGATTCAGGCTTTCCTTTCAGAGTTTTCCTCCAGCTCCTTCACCTCCCTTTGAGGGAGGACAATTGTGAGCTGAGGAGTGAGTCTTCCTAACCCTGCACACCACTTCACTTGTAGCTTTGGGTGTTGGAGATAGGATAGGTAGAGCAGCTGCTAAGCTGCTACTTGCTCACCACCTAGCTCCCATCCTTTCATTTCCATTGGAGTTACCTAAAGACCAGGGCAGGTGGCTTTCCCATGTATTTTAAGATAATGACCAAAATCTTTACTGTCATACTGCAGAATCAGTATGACTGATTCTGGCAACTTGTACTGTTTTGTGGCCATGCTGGACCTGCCCTATTCCTCCATTTTATCAGTTCTCTCTCATACTTTTTTTTTTTTTTTTTTTTTTTTACTTTTTTGGATTTTATTGACACTTTCAAATGCTACTGCCTTGATAGAGAAAAATTCTACAAACTGAACCAAATTTTTAAAATAAAGAAAAAAGAAGTACCATGAGTTAAGAAAGACTGTCTAGCTTGGCACAGAGGTGCATGCATGTAATCCCAGCAACTTAGGAGGCTGAGGCAGGATTGCACGTTTCAGTCCAACCTGGGCAACCTAGGGAGAACCTGTTTTAAGAATAGAAAGTCCAGTTGTCCATTTTCAGAATATAGTCTTTAGCCTTCTTTGGGATGTATGATCCAATCCTAGCTATTGTAACTACAGCCCTTCCCCTTGCCCTCCCCAAATTTAAAATTAGCAAATGCATAGATTGTCACCCCAGCTCCTCCTGTCCTCCTCCTATCAGAGCAAGGGGCAGTGCTCCATTAGGAACAAAATGAGAAGCTCCCTCCACCAGTGTGCTTGCTTACAGCACACTCTGCAGAAGTAAGGTTTTCTCTTTGCCTTCCTGAGCTACTTTGGAGCATGCCTTTGATTCCTTGAAGCACCCTAGTATTTCTAACGCTGTCTCAAAACGATAAATAAAAAAGGCTAAGGATGTAGGTCAGTAGTAGAGCACCCCTGGGTTCAATCCCCAGTACCAGAAAGAAAAAACAACAGCAAAAAAAAAACTAATTATTGTCTTGTTCAGAATACAAATTATGTGACTTTTCATTATAATAACAATTAGTAATTTTACTGAAATATAGAGTAAAACGCTAAAATTTTCTGGAATGGAGACAAATCATGATGTCTTTCTTTTCTTCCAGTTCTGTAGGAGGCTTTTTTAGAGACTGCTTCATTTCCCCAGAGGACAAGTCCTCCACTTCCATGTACAAGGTTGACAGCTGTCCCTGGAGGCCCCACTCCTCAGCCAGTGTGCTTGCTTGTGAGGGCCTCAACTGACATCTGTATGAACAGCACTGCCAAACCCTCACCAGAGCCCGACATGTGCACTACAAAGAAAACTCTACCGTTGCTGAAGCTCTGTGGGCCCTCAGTTGTACTGAAGCAAGAATTGAAGACAGGCCGCCAGTGTAGACAGGTATGGAGTTCCGGCGGTAAAGATGGAGGACGGTTTGGGTCTGGGGAGTTGAAGGCAAGTTGAAGGCACCCGTGGAGGACTGCAGTGTTAATGCCTCCAGAGCCCTTAGCAAGATAACCTACTCCTGCTCCAACCTGTGGCTAAGGTAACTTGTCCCTCGCTGCCAGGAGTTATATATGTTAATTAATGCCTCCTGGGCTGCCACCTGCCTGGATTACTCCGTAGGGCCCTTTGCCTGGCATCTGCTTCTCATCACATAACCAGGAAGGAGAGATAAGGGGGAAGAGGGCAGGAGAACAAAGAAAGCCTAAAATGTCCAAAGCCCCCTTCTCCTTCACGGGAGAAGTCTATTATTATTCAAATAAAACTAGCTTTCTATGCTTGCCTCGAGGCTTCTCTGATTTCAAACTTAAACATTGGAGGAAGCCGAACTCGGTCCCGATTTTCATCGCCAGCGGTATCAACAGGAAAACCTCATCCCTTTATGGATACTTGAGGGTTTTGTCGTTAGGAAACACACTTTCACAATAAGACGTCAAGGTAGGAGGGCAGGTTGCAGTTTATTTACCGGTTGCTGGACCGGTTGCTTTTAAAGCCTTGTACTCTTGATAGGATGCGAGCCACCTTGCTGCTCCCCTGTGAGCTCCTGCCCGGGCCCTCGAGCTGCGCCAAGGCCGGTCACCAGCACCCCAGGTAGGGCAGTGGCTGTGGCACAGCGAAGGCTGCGGCCCAGTCGTGCGAAGATGCGGGGCCATTCGCAAAAGGGGCGATCGGAACGGTCCGCGCGAAAGGAGCAGGGCCGCGGAATCTACGGAGCAGTCACGAGGCCCGCAGCGCAGGGCACACTGCTCCCGGCGGGTCGTCCCTGCCGCGGCGTCCCCGGTCCCGTGGGTGCAGCGGGGCAGTCTGCGCCCTATCCTTTCGCAGACAACTAGGGGCTCCGGGAGCGGCCACACCGGGAAGAGGGAGCAGGCAGACACCGAGGTGCGGGGCTTCACGGCGGGAAGGGCAACCGAGGCCTGCGCGTCCCCACGCGCCTGGACCCAGGCCCCGGCCCCGCGCGCCAGAAGCATCGCTCGGGCGAGCGGCGCGGCTCGGGGCGGCCGGGCTCTGCCAGGGCCACGCAGCGCGCGGGGGCGCCGGGCGCGCAGCCTTCGCCAGTCCCCAGCGGCCCCGGCAGGCGCTGGAACCTGGCGGGCGCGCCCGGGGCTCGGACTCCCGCGCGGCCCTGCGCGTTTCCCGGAAGCGCCCGAGCGGCGCCCTCTCATACTTTTTATATACATTATTCTGGAAGGCCTACCATATCCCACCCTCCTCCTCTTAGTTAAATCTAAGCTTTCTTGGAGTTTCAGTTCAGGTTGCCTCTTCTGGGAAACCCTCTGTGAACCTCAGGTCTAGATCAGGTTTCCTAGTTACATGCTTTTATAACTGTGATTATAGTGTCACTGGCCTCTGCTCTGCACAGTTGAGTTCCTCTGGGCTCTGAGTACAATGAGATCAGGACTGGTTTGTTTCTGCTCCTGTATTGCATTTTCAGCACCCTATTTGGGGTTTGGGTTCTGGAAGATTTTAATCTTGATAGCCAGCCCTTACAAAGTAAAGGGCAAGTAGTTAAAGGCAGAGCATTCCAAGCAGAGGAATCACCAAGGGTTCAGGTTTTTGACTTTGAGAGATTAGGTAGAGATCAGGAAGGCATTTGCTCCTAAGGACTTTGGATTTTGTCCTGAAGCTTTGGGCAGTCTCTTTAGTGTTTTGGTCTTGTCGTTCCCTGGCCTAGACTTGATTTTACCATGTTGTTAAAGTGAAGGCTAGATTGGAGGAATAAGACTAGAAATAAACAGAGTTATGAAGCTACTGCAGGAGAGCTGGGCATGGTGGTGCATGCCTATAATCCCAACAACTCAGAAGCTAAGGCAGGATTGCCAGCCTCAACAAGCAAGACCCTGTCTCAAAATAAAAAATAGTGTTGGCATGTAGCTCAGTGTTAAAGAGCCCCAGGTTCATTCCCCAGTACTAAAACAACAACAACAAAAACAAAACCTAGTGTAGTAATCAAGGCAAGAAGCAAGTCCAGCCAAGAGCTGAGGACAAGAGGATCTTTGGGAAGGCTGCAGGAGTCCTACTCACCTGCACTAAGGTAGAGACTGAGTACTTACTAAAAGCATTATAATTAAAGGGTTGAACATCTCTTTGAATCCATCTCTCTCATCCCTATTATACCAACTTTACTGCAGTATCTAGAATTGATCTCTTTCTGTAAAAACTGATGTTTGAGTCCCAAAGAATTAAACACAGAAAGGCTGAAGACAAGGAAACATGGGAGTACAATTATATAGGTGCTATTCCATACCTCCTAATGAGAGGTGAGATGTGGCATCAGATCAGTTCCTAGAACAGATCTTGTGAAGAGATCAGATGCTATTGTCTGTCTCTTGGTAATATCTGTGATATTGTGAAATATGTATTGTGAAATGTGGTGTTGTCCATATTTCCTGACATAGAGGTCCTAAAATCCTTGGAATCTCCAGGGTGATGAGTGTCTTTTGTATGCTAGAGATGACTGATGACTGGGGTGCCCCCAGATAGCTTTAGGATGGTGACTAGTTGCCAGAGAAAACAACCTTGTGATTGGTTGGAATTTTCAGTTGTCTGGTGTTCCCCTCCCATCCCACAGGGAAGAGGGGCTGAAGGTTGAGTTGATAAACCTGTGGCCAATGATTTAATCTATCATATCTGTGTAATGAAACTTTCATTAAGACCGGAAAGGACTGACTGAATTTTGGATATCCAAACACATAGAGATTCTAGAAGGTGGCCCTGATGAAGTTTGGATTCCATTTCTCTCAAATGAAGGAAAGGGACTGGGGTTGTGGCTTAGTGGCAGAGCGCTTGCCTCATACATGTGAGGCACTGGGTACCACATAAAAAATGAATAAACAAAATAAAAAATATTAAAAAAAAATAAAATGAAGAAAAGGGTAGAAAAGCCTAAATGAGGAGAGGACATGACAGGTCCTTACCCCTTCACACATACCTTACTCTATGCATCTCCTCTATTTGACTGTTCATTTACATCCCATGTAATATCCTTTATAATAAACCCATAAATATATTTCCTTGAGTTCTATGAGCAACTTTAGCAAATTAATTGAACATAAGGAAGGGCTTATGGGACCCTCATTTGTAGCCTGTCAGAAGTATAGGTGATGACTTACTTGGTACTTGGTGATTGGTGTCTGAAGTTGGGAAGGTCTTTTGGGACTTAGCTTCAACCTGTGGGATCTGGCATTATCTCCAGGTAGTTAGTATCAGAATTCAATTGGAGACACTAACTAGCTGGTGTCTAGTGGAGAATCTGCTGCTGAATTAAGTGGTTGCTGGTGGGAGAAATCCCCAGTTTTGTGACCAGAGATCATAGATATATTCAGTTGGTTGTTGTAAGTACAGGAAAAACACAACTTTAGTTTTTCTCAGTATTACATATTTTAGAAATATGAGGTCTAACAGCCTCTGAGAAAGCAGATCCTAAGGCATTCTATTGGATCTTCCTTAGGAGATAAACTATGGGATTAGCTGAGGTACCATAGCAGATGTATAATCTGAAGCTGGAAAAATGGGGCTAGTCCAGTCAGGTGGGTATAGTCTAAACAAGACTATGAGAAATGTGGGGAAAAGGCAAATTTGTGGGGTTTTTTGCAAAAGGATTTTAAAAAGCAGCATTAGGTGGTAGAGAAACAAAAGATGACCCAGGATTCTTTTCCTCAGCTTTCTTCCCCAGACTTAGAATTTCTTATTGAACGAGGGTGCAGAGTGTATACCAAAATGGAACCTTGAGGCTGTCTAGCCTACTATAAGAGTATAGGGCTGAAAAGTCCTTATACCCAGTCTTCTTTGCTCACACTTAGGTTAAACAGCCAGGATCTGCTGAGAAATTTATCCTTCGATGTAGGGGAGGGAGAGAGGAAGAAAATGGCAGAAAAAAATAGGGGCATGTGATCTCTAGGAATCTTTTTCTATGCTACTTGAATCCCCCATTTGGATCCCAGTCCTCTAAGATGAAGGAAAGGATGGGAAGGCCTAAGTGTGAAACTCAGCAGGGGAGATAACATTCTAGGGGTGAGCCTCCTTGTTTTTTAGGACTATTTCTAATTCAAATCCCTAAGACATCCATTTTTTTTTTACCTTCTTTGGAATGGGAACACAGGTTTTAAGGCCCATTTTATTCCTTTTTTGCATATCCACCAATAACAAACCTTGTTACATCTCCTGCACTTCTCAATGTAGAGGTGAGCTAATTTCTCCATACCCAGGAGCTCAATTACTGAGGGTCCTAAGAAGAACCAGAGTCCAACCTACCTTGTTGGCATAGAATTGTACTATTTAGTATGATTTGATAGCTACTAGCATCATGTGGCTACTCAAAATTACATACAATTAAAAATCCAATTCCTAGCAGGACACCATGGTACATGCCTATAATCCCAGAGACTTGGGAGGTTTAGACAGGAGAATCCTGAGTTCAAAGCCAGCCTCAGCAGTGGTGAGACGCTAAGCAACATTGAGACCCTGTCCAAGTACCCTGAGTTCAATCCCCGTACCAAAAAAAAAAAAAAAAAAAAGTAAGTTCAATTCCTGATTTTCACTAGCTCAATAATCATATATAGCCAGTAGCTAGTGGTACCTACTATACTGTACAGCATAGATATAGAACACTTCGATCACTGGAGAAAGTTTCTTTTTTTTTTTTTGGTACTGGAGATTGGACCCAGGTGCACTTTACCACTGAGCCACCCTGCTCTACCCTACCACTGTCTTTTTCTTAAATTTTATTTTTTGAGAGAGGTCTTGCTAAATTGCCCAGGCTAGCCTTGAATTTGTGATCCTCCTGCTTCAGCCTCCCAGTTCACTGGGATTACCAGTGTGTACCACTAACCTGGTTTACTATTACAGAAAGTCCTATTAGATTTAATATAGAAGGCTAGTGTCCTTGTTTCTCCTTCTTGTAACCTCATTTTACCAGCCAATAAATAATAATTTCACTGTTATGGGAAAAATTTTAAGGAAGGGATCAATGCTTGGGGGTGGGAAACAGCTTAGAGTCAATGCTTAAACCAGGCATAATTATGCATGCCTATAATCCCAGTTTCCCAGGAAGCTGAAGCAGGAGTGTCATTTAAGCCTAGGAGTTTAAGGCCAGTTTGGGCCAACTGAGATCTAGTCAAAAAAGAAGTGGGGCAAGGCTGGGGATAGACCTCAATGGCAAAGTGCTTGCCTATCATGAACAAGGTCCTAAGTTTGTTCCCCACCAGTAACAAAAACAAAACAAAACAAAAAAATAAACACACCCAAACTATAGGGATTTCAGGAGGTATAACAGAGGAGCCTTAGGTTTTTTGTTTTTTTTTAACCATACGATTTATTTTTATTTTTTTTTAGTCATACATAACAGAAGAATGTATTTTGACATATAATACATACATGGAATGTACATACATCAATCATATTGTCTATTCTATTCTGCTGCTTTCCAGAGCCTTAGGTTTTAAGGAAGAGCTTTAGGGCTGATGTATGTTTCAGTCCCACTATGACAAAAGCAGGGAGGCTATGGTCTTATTGGTTCTGCATAATATTTATTTATTTATTTTTTTAAAGAGAGGAGAGAGAGAGAGAGAGAGAGAGAGAGAGAGAATTTTTAATATTTATTTTTTACTTCTCGGCAGACACAACATCTTTGTTGGTATGTGGTGCTGAGGATCGAACCCGGGTCGCACGCATGCCAGGCGAGCGCGCTACCGCTTGAGCCACATCCCCAGCCCTCTGCATAATATTTAAACAACAAAAAAGAACTAAAGAATGCCCTATAGTCCTACTGAAATTGAGGAGTATCTGAAGCAATTACCTTTTATTACTCTTAGTTTCTAGATCTTAATTTTTGTATACTGCTTTATCTGTCGGTTTTCGTTTTCTCAAATGGAAGTGACATGAACAGCTCTAACATTTAAAAAAAGTTTGCTGACTTTGCCACATCCATTCCAAGAACTGGAAGAAGAGTGCATTACACTTATTAATCCACTGATGCTAAATCTATTGTTAATAAGGTATCAGCTAGGTCAGATTGTCATTCTACTGAACACATTTGAACACCTGGCCATGCACTGGGTATGATCACATTTTAAATCTAGATTAGAAGTTCTCCACTGGGGATAATTTTTCAGTGACCCCACAGGGGGACAGTTTGCAGTGTCTGGAGACTTTTATGGTTTTCACAATGGTGGTAGGGTGCTTACTTGCATCTACTGGACAGAGTCCAGGGATACTGTTAAGTATTTTATACTCCCCTACCCCAATAATGATGTTACTCAATACATCAATAATGCTGATATAGAAAAATCCTCATAGCTGGGTGGGGTGTTGCCTGTAATCCAGCGGCTCAGGAAGCCAGGGCAGGAAGATTGCAAGTTCAAAGCCAGCCTCAGAAGTTTAGCATGGCTCTAAGCAACTTAGTGAAACCCTGTCTCAAAGAGTAAAAAGGGCCAGGGATATGGCTCAGTGGTTAAATACACCCGGGTTCAATCCCTGGTATAAAAAAAATAAAATAAAAATGCGGGGTTTTGGGGTTGCGATGTGGTTCACTGGTTAAGTGCCCCTGGGTTCAATCCCCAGTAACAAAACAAAACAAAACAAAACATATGGAGTTCATGGAATAGTGGGCTCCATAAAGCTAGAGAGCAGGAGTAATTGATGATTAAGTGTACTTAAGAGCTAAGGTCACAGTGCAGTTGCAGTTGAAGATTTCAGATGTGCAGTAAATCTGTCTGAAGATGCGGTCTGGAATAGTCACAGGAGTAGAGAGGACCAAGTTGTCTGACTGAGTTTGGTGATGCATGCCTTAGAAGGCAGGAGGATCACAAGTTCAAGGCCAGCCTCAGCAACTTAGTGAGACCATTCCAAAATCAAAATAAAAAGGACTGAGGATGTAGCTCAGTGGTTAAGTGTCCCTGGGTCCAATCCTGGTATCAAAATAAATTAAAAGTCTGATTTGTAATACATCAGTTGACAGGGAAGACATTCATTAAAAAGAAGTGCATATTGGTTATGCTGGGTTTTTTTTTCAGTGTTTTTGTACTATAACCCTAATTTTCATAAAAAATTTAAATTAAGCATGACTAAATCAATAAAGCAATGCCAATTTTAGAAGGAAAAAAATTTATTCAGGTGATATGATAACCATGTCACTGTTTCAATCCTAAACTTTTCTTTCCTGGGTCATATCGAAGATGCAACAAAATACAAATTACTTTTAACATTATCTATATTAATAAAATAATAAAAAATCTTTTAAGATGTAATGACAAAGTAGAATAATGAATGGAATGGAATAAAGACATCTCATCTGTTTAGACCTTTTATACCAAGTTTCTCTAGAGTATTCATCTGGAAATTTCTAGTCAAAGCTTCTTTGAATTCTACAAACGCTTAAAACTTTTCCAATGAGAACTGAACACTGGAATGAAACACAATTCTCTTCCAAACTACCATAGGTAGGTTATAATTCAGGAACACATCACCCAGAGTAATTCTGAATATTTCACTTTTTTCCTTGAAATAATATTCATGAATTTGGTTCTCAAATTTGGTCCTTGGCCAAGAAAATTAGACACTTTTAGCATTTGCTCATATATACATGTATGTGCTATATTTTTGCTTGAAATATTTTATAATAAATAATGTTGGTGTTTGCCCATTGATATTTCAGGTTCAATGTATTTTATACTCCAGTTTGTTAGAACTGCTAAAAGTTTTAATGTTTAAAATCTTAAAAGTACACATTCTTTTTCACTATTATTTCATGTTGGGGCTCTTCTGTCCATAAGCTTGGATGAATATAGTTCTCTTTGATCAAGTAACTTCAGTATATAACAGAAAACTCTTGAATTATATTCAGACCTTCTAAAGCAAACTGGGATGGAATGTACTATCCTCTACAATGGTTCATGGTGATAGCAAAGTTGAAAGATTTCTAGTAGTTAATTGATAGACGTGGTGATAACTGCTGAAGTACTTCTTGAACACCAGGTTTCTTCAGTTTTTGACAATATTCCAGATCTAAAACATGGCCTTGCTGTAGACCATAAGCATAGACTCCTATAAAATTTTCCCCAAATCAGTTCATTTGATACAGCTTCAAAAATAATGTACTTTAGTGGTCAAGTATAAGGCTTGTGAAAATAGCACATCCATAGTTTTGAGAATATTATTATTTTTGATGTTGGGGATTGAACCCAGGGCCTTGTGCATGTGAGGCAAACACTCTGCCAACTGAGCTATATCCCCAGCCCTGAGAATCTTATTTGTAATGTCAGCAAAGTAGGTTTTGTCATTAGTAGATAATTTCAACTAAAAGCAACAAAGGATGACCTGAAGTTTGATAAACTTAGTCATTAATTCAGAGCTAATACTGAAGTAGATGAAGACATTCTGGGATTCCTTAATTTTCTTTCAAAGTTGTGGTAGAACTTGGAATGTGAAGCATCATAAGTTTCTTCATTTTCTTCTTTGTAATTAAAAGAGCTATTTTATATTATGCTTTCATTCATGGGCTTTTCTTTTTTTTTGGTACCAGAGATTGAACCTGGTGCTTAACCACTGAGCTACATCTCCTCCCCTCCCCTCCCCTCCCCTCCCCTCCCTTCCTAA
Source organism: Spermophilus citellus (assembly GCF_964194105.1). Classification (NCBI taxonomy): domain Eukaryota; kingdom Metazoa; phylum Chordata; class Mammalia; order Rodentia; family Sciuridae; genus Spermophilus; species Spermophilus citellus. The sequence continues at coordinate 149,698,734 of NC_138182.1, read as the reverse complement.
ATTGCTAAGGCTTTGAACTTGCAATCCTCCTGCCTCAGACTCCAGAGCTGCTGGGATTATAGGTATGCGCCACTGCAACTAGCTACTTTCATGGTCTTTGAAGATTCCTGTTAATATTCCAGTACTATTCAGTCCTACAGTTGCTGAAAATTACACTTTGCAGAACGCTCCCGTTTTAAGTGTCTGGCATGGTGTCAGATAAATCAAATTAAGAAGTTAACCCTGTCTTCTGCATTGTAACGTGAATATATGCTTGATTAAAAGCCTCAAAAAGATTTTAGGGAGGCTGCCTTTTTTAGCTACCTTAAAGGAGAAAACAGAAAACAAGGAGTATTGTGATGGAATCATCTGGTCCCTCTTGCAGAGTGAGGAATGATTTTATTGGAGCGGCAGGGTGGCAGAGCAATAAAGGCATCCAGTTCCGCCTCAGGAAATGAAAATCTTTGTTCATTGACCAGCTAATCATGCCCATGGTCAAATGTAAATGATCTTACTTTCTTTCTTTTTATTTATTTATTTATTTATTTATTTATTTATTTATTTATTTATTTATTTATTTTTGAGACAGGATAGAACTAAGTTGGCCAGGTTGGCCTGGAACTTTTGATTCTCCTGCTTCAGCTTCCCCAATAGCTGGGATTACAGAAGTGTACACCACTCAATTTAAATGATTTTCCTTTCATACTCCTGATTCTAGCTTGCAGAGTCAAGATGAGCTCTACATTACAGGACAGTCTAAAAGGAAGATGTAAATAAGTAAGCTTTTTACAGCTAAAAAGCCTCTTCTTATACAAAGTAAATATTTAAAAGAACATGGACCTCAGCAGGGCGTGATGATGCATGTCTGTAATCCCAGTGGGTTAGGAGGCTGAGGCAGGAGGATTAAGAGTTCAAAGCCAGCCTCAGCAACTTAGTGAGACACTTAGCAACTCAGTGAGAACCTGTCTCTAAATAAAATACAAAAAAGGGCTGGGGATGTGGCTCAGTGGTTAAACGCCCCTGGGTTCAATCCCCAGTACTAAAAAAAAAAAAAAAAAAAAGAACATGAACCTCAAAACAAAACATTTGTACTGCATATGCAAGAGAAATAGCTGTATAAATGATACCATGCCCACAGTGAACATATATGGCTACCCGACCAATATTCCTTATTGATTACATATAGGCCTTACTCAGTACTTTCTTACTCTGTCTCCTTTGTAGACTTAGCAGCCGAGGAATTCTTTCCAAACTTATTTCCTACATTATGGAAAATTAATCATTTTTTCTTTTAAACATTACAACAATAAATATTTTATAAACTTTTATTGTCTCCATACCCTGCAGTGCTAATATCAATTGTGTGGGAGAAGTGCCTTTTTCTCCTATTCCTGAAAATCACTTGACATTCTTAAGTCTATTAATAACAACTTCTCTCCACAATGCTCCTAAAACTGAAAAGCTTGATTATTTCCAAAGTAGACAAAAAAATCTGTGCTGAATTAGTAACTAGCAAGAGAGAATTCTATGTAGCCACACCTGGCTGGTAGTTCCAATGTATACACACTAAGTAGACCATCATACAAAAATAGTTCTTTATAATGTTAACTATTATGAGTTAAGTCAAATTCTAAATCATGCTATTATAATTTGTGTGATCACCAATGAAAGGAAGTGACAAACTATGAACTGTTTAATGAAAGAGAACATGTCAATTACTATCAGTTTATATATATATATATATATATATATATATATATATATATATATATATATATCTTACATACAATAGAAATTTTTACCTGGTAAGTATGATTCCTGTATTTAGCACCACCATCATTTAAATTCTGGTATGTTTGAAATAAAAGTGTACTTTTACTGTACATTTTTTTTTCTGGGTATGGAATTCAGAGTCTTGTGCATGCTGGGCAAGCACTCTACCACTGAGCTATACCTCTAGTATTTATTTTTCAATATCCTATTATTTAAGAAAGGGGTTATCTTAATTTATTTCTTTTAGTTTTGATGTTTGTTTATATTTACTGATATGCTATATAATGAACTTCTCTGGTTTGAAGAATCATTTGGTCTCCCCAGTAAAGGAATAATTTATTTTTTCTTAAGTTAGCTTTCCATTAAAATTTTAATTTCAAAATCTTCTCCAGAAAATTCTAGAAGAAGAATGGAAGTTTTCCTTCTTAGCTTCAGTGTAGTAAAACCCAGAAGCACAGGACATAGTTTCTTCCATGAGCAAACTTAATTATTACCCTGAGGAAGTGATGGTGCTAGGATTTGATAAAGGTAGCAGTGAATTTTGTAGCTAAATTTGTGAAATAAGGATGATCATAATATTTAATATATGATGCTTATAGGGCAGTGTTCTGTGTTTGTTTTCAATGCAACCTAGAATAAGTCCATTTTTCTAAAATGAAGCATAAACACACACACACACACACACACACACACACACACACACATAAAAGTTCCATAAAGGAGTGCTTACCTTTACTATTCTCCATGTGCTTCATTATTTTCTCTTATTTCATTTTAAAGTAATGCTGGGCATGACCCATTCATTATAAAACCCCCTAACTGGTCAAAAAAACACTGTTTGAAAACCACTGTTGTAGGAAAACATAAGGAAATAAATACATTTTATAAACTGTAAAACACTACTGAGCTGTAAGCAATTGCTACTAAATAGCTAGTTAAGAACTTTATTGGCCTACAGACTACCTCTTCTTCCTTGGATACTACCAGTAGGGGTCAAATTCACCAAGACTTGGTAAGGAAATAGTACTCCTGCTGACTATTAAGACAATTCTCTAATGCTTAGGGAGATCAGGACTGGCAGACATTAACCATATCAGCACCCAGGGAAAGGAAGGCTAATTAGAAGCTAAATAAAAAAGCAAATATCTGTTTAGTGATTTGATTTATAAAATACTTTCAGATACATGTTCTCTAATCTAGGGGGAAAGAGAAGCTCAAAGAGGTTGAGACCTGCCCAAGATTAGACAGTAAGTGGCAGAGATGTTATCTAAGCCTTCCTCCTTCCACTGTGATAAAATGCCAGGAAAGGAAAAGTGGTCAGGACATGAGATTCACTGTGATCTATCAAAGATGTTTATGTCTTCTGCCTTTCTCCAGAAGAAAAAGGACTATACAGAAGGTAGGGAAGCAACTCCAGATTTTGGGAGTGAGGCATGGCCAGTTGCTCCTATTAGTTCAAGATTCCCACCTGGCATTTTTGTCTATCAATACTAAACATTTGTTTTGACATTGTTTGTGCTCTGAGGTTCCAAACATCTACTATGTACTGTGGTCTTTTATTCCTGTCTGTGAGGGTCTTTGAGACTTAGTCAAGTTATTCAAATTATACTTGTTCAAGACTTATATTACAGGGAAATCAAGCACTAAATATCTGTTACCCATACCCTTTACTCTTAGGTAAACTGAAAGTATCAACATTAGTGGTTTCTGATGACTGCCATATGTTTGCTCAGTTTCTTCTGAGGAAGCCAGCTCCAGCCTTCATGATTTTATCTCCTTTCTCCACACAATGCCCGTCTCTCTTCATTGTGCTCCCTTCCCCTCCAAATATAGAAAAGTTCAACTTTCAAGTACCTGGCAGTGTGGGGAAGGGATGCCACTATTAACAAGTTCCCTTCTTTCCTTGCCACCCCCCTCCCCCATTGTCTTCTTATTCTCACCTTTTACTCCTGAGCCACTCCATCCAGTGGCACCAGGCTGTGCTGTTTGTGGCTCCTTGATTCTCAGCACACCACATAAATCGATTCTTTGTCCAATTCATAGAAGAGTTTCAAGGCTTCTTGGTGTTTGGAGCTCATTCCCCCTACTTCGTTCATAAAGAGTGGGGCACATTTGGCAAATTACATGGACTATGTTGGCCAGCTGTAAGGTAGGAAGAAAGCTGCGACTGTAAAGCTCTTTTGGCATCGGGACAGGTTAACTGCGGTGGAGGGAGTAGGGAAAGCGAGTGGGTGACAGGATACAGCTCTTCGTGGTCTTCATCATATTCTTCTAGTTATCTCTTCTGGATAGACATCAATTCTCAGGTCATGTCCCAATCCTAAGGTAATAGTTCCAAACTTCCTCTTCTTCCTCCTGGTCTTACACATAGTCCTCATTGTCCCTATTCCTGGTACCATCGTCACCAACAATGAGTTCAATCATCCTCTCGGTTTTGGAACAAAAAGCATTCCCCTGATATAAGACCTCCCGAATGGAGTCGACCCATCGACCGAACACCCGCCACTGCCTCCTCCTCTTCTCATCTTAATCTGCCTCATCTTTCAAGCCCCACAGCTGGGTCACACACGGTCGGCGGAAAGTTGTGCCCATAGCTGATGGACATAGGATTATTGAAGTGTTCTAGGCAGATGCCACATTCCGCTTTTTCCTTACGTGTCTGCATAGTGTTGGGAGTATTGGCATAACCAGCCATTTTATAGAGCTGAGCCCTGCAACAACTGAAAGCTGAGGAGCAGGGACTTGCCTGTAAGCCTGCCTCTGATTTACTTTGTGACCTGACGCTGTGACTCAACCCTAGTTTTCCTCCTTAACCCTGATCTCCTTTCTCAGGCTCTGCGCTGTTCAGGTCCACAATCAGAACCACAGGTCCACGACCATGCTGAGATTAGCAGGGACGAAACAAGCCTGGAACCCGCAGCTCCATTCGAATCTCAGTGTAAAGTCTCAAATCCGGTCTCCTGGCTCTGGGGATTTGCACAACCACAGCTCCTCACTCCAACCCAGGCAACCGGAAATGACGTAAGCCAATCCCGCCTCACTTAAGAGGGGGTGGGGTAGATGGTCGGAGGACCGCAGCTCCGTGGCATTCCAGGAGACGACCTTGGCTGAAATTCCTGCAGTCCATCAAGCCACAACTGATTGGAAAGACTGGTTGGTGGGAACGGGCGGAGGCGCAGAATCCACTTAAGTCACCGACCACGTAAAGTACATTGTAGCCTGCTAGACACCGAGAGCAAGAGGCCGCGCCAGAGGTGGTGTATGTAAACCGACCCCAAAGGGTGGCGTTCACTGCGGTCAAGCTCTAGTGGGGGGCTTTTTACGTTACTTGACTCTTTTAGGAAGAAGGCCTGAGGACTTTGTGGGAGGACTTGGGTGAAAGGCGGCCAAGCTCGCGGGCGGGGTCTGCAGGAAACCGGCTGGGCCTGCAGAAATGAGGCGGTGGGACTCGAAATGGGCAGAGTAGGCCGTGATGCTGAAGGATCTTGCGCCTCCAACTTTTCTCCGTCTCCTCTTTTCTTGCTACCGGAGGAGCCTCGGTCTTCTAACATTGACCTTTCTTGCGACCTTGACATCTGTGTCCATTTCCACTGCCCATACACAGCTTGGAAACAGCAAATTCAGCATACCCTACACCGACTTCTGTAAACCTTTTCACCTCCTTGCATTCATAATTCTTCCATTCATTTTTCATCTATTTCTTCATTCAGAACCTATCTACCCAACCACCCATGCTTTTTTTTCTTCCAGTACTGGGGATTGAACCCAGAGCCTGGTGCATTCAGGAGACACACTCTTCCATTGAGCTACAGTCCCATCCCATTCATTTGTAATCTGTTCACACATCATACACATTTGTCCTGCGAGGCTCAGATCCTGGGGAGTAGATTCAGGATCTGGGCAGGTGGAAGAAGATGCAAAATGCAGCTGGGATAGTAGACATGCTTTATTTAGAGAGGGCAGCAGCCTTTAAGCAGCCTCCAGTTCCAGATTTCACCTCCCACCCCCAACGAGTTCCATTTAGCCCTCATAGGCCTTTTTATATTGCAGAGCAGAGAAGGCACATTGCCAGCAGGTTACATCAGTGGGCGCATGCTCATAAACAAATGTTTATCCTTGAGTATGTATGCTGAATCAGAGTGTTTGTGAACTTGGCTGCACACTTAAAAACAGTCTGTGGGAAGGCTTTGGGAGGGAACCTAAATAGTCATCCAGGGCCTACTCATTGAGATCGAGAAACTGATGTGACTCCATTTTTGAGAAACCAGCCTCTAACTCAGAGCAAAGCCTGTCCAAGGAAGAGGGGTGGCCCTTGTCCTTGGAAAAACCAACAGAGCACTCCTAGGCACATACCCACCCTGCTGAGTTGTTTGTCTGCAAATAATAGGAGAGATCTGTGGCGCCAGGTGTCCCTGACTCAGTCAGGCTAGGTGAGGACCCATAGCAGCACTCTAGCAACCACCAATCAGCATGAGACAGGGAAAATACCTGGGATGCCAGATGACCCTCCCAGTAGTTTACAGTGGTTGATAACATGTTGGGAAACTATGTAGTTCAGCACCTATACCCCCATGGGTTAAACCAATCAGTTCAAACGAATCTCCCTCTTGTACTAACCAATCACCCCTACCCAACTTGTTCCCGCCAGTGAATGTGCTAATCATGTTTTAGAATTGTTTTATGATTTTCCTGCCGTGTGTGATGATTTGCTAAGAGATTCGGTGATGTATGTGAAGTCCCTGCCTTCCCCAAAGAGTGTATAAAACTGCTGCAAACCCTGGGCTCCGGGCCTCTCAGCGTCACCAGTTGGTGTGTGTACAGAGGACTGAGTTAGCTCACAATAAACGCCTCTTTGCTTGGTCTCTGGTGGTCTTTTGGGGGTCTCAAACTCGAGCATATCAGCAGAACCTGTCCATCCACTTATTCATCCACTTCTATCTCTCCACAGAATAGAAACACAAAAATGAGTTGAAACATGGTTTGTCACTTTAAGGATCATCCTTCACCCAAAGTTTTACAAGATTTTTCCCTTTGTTTTTTCACTTCCCTTTACTTCTTATCTCAGTAAGAAATGTATTTTATATATTAATTTAGTAAACACACAAACAGAAATAAAATTCCTGAAAACTCCCCCCCACCTCCTTAGGCATCTAAGTCTTCTGAAATTTTTCCATTTGATTTCAGTAAAATGCTATTTAGACCAGTTAGATTGATTGCTTCCCTCACTAATTGATCACTGTTTGGGTTAAGGAATGCTACCTGCCCAAATGAACTGTTCAACACACCCTGAAACCCGTCCTCTCTATCTCTGGGCCTGAGCCAAGCAGCTGGGTGTGGTGGTACCATTGTAATCCCAGTGGCTTTGGAGGCTGTGAGTTCAAAGCCAGCCTCAGCAAAAGCAAGGCGCTAAGCAACTCAGTGAGACCCCATCTCTAAATAAAATTGAGCTACAGTTTTCTTCTTATCATTCTAGGTTTGACTTCATGAGTTTCAGACTGCACAAAAAATTTCCTAAAGTCACGTCTTCTCATGTAAGTCCATTCTGTAGGCAGCAGAACCATTCACCTTAAAGTCTGACTACTTCAGAGTCTTTAAAAAAATTCCTTCAGTGGCTCGCAATCATTTCCCCAGCTTTACCTTGAATAACCTTGGAGTGCTGTGAACATAGGAAGTTGAATCCTGGGTCTTCCACTCTTACTTCAATCAGAACAGATTTATCTGCATTATAAAATAGGCTCTGTCTGAGATTTTGTTGGAACAAAAGGACTCAAAGTATAAAAATCTTAGTCTTTGGCTGAGAGCTACGTGGGGAGAATATCGACTCTACTCGAAATCCTGCAGTCCCTGAGCTGATCCCAATGGCTCACTTCAGTCCCCTGAATGTGAATGGCAAATTTTTGAAGGAAGATCAGAGTAGCAAACCTCCATGTCTATCATCGACTACCAGGGAACTTGTCCCTCTCCTTTATCACTGACAGTACCCACTCTGGTGTCACTACTTTGTTGAAGCAGAATGTCATGGCAGGGAGTAGTCAGTAAAGCAAAGCTGCTCATCTTATGGTGACTGGGAGGCAAAAAAGAAGCAGGAAAGGGGGGTCCCAATATCCCTTCATGGGCATGCTCCCAAGAGCCTAAATTCCTGTCACTAGGCCCCACCTCCTAAACGTTTTACCACCTCCCTATGGTATCATGGGTTGGAGAATAAGCCTTCAATTCAGAGGATTTCAGTGGGGGGCATTTAAGATCCAAACTATAACATTCTCCCACCTAGAAGACTCTTGTCTCACTACTTCACCTGGATATTGCTAATTATTCTTCAGCTCTGCCCAGACATAGACTCCTAAAGGAGACTCTTCCTGAGGCTGGTACCAGGCTGTGTTCAGATCTTAACTCTATCACTTGCTCTATGCGTGACTTTGGCTTAATTTCTTAACATCTCTGTTCTGTAGTTTTCCTGTGTGTCAAATAAAAGATGATTGTAGCACACACCTCATGGGTTGTTGTGCAGTAGGGTTAATTGACATCTATAAAGTGGAACAGTGCCCTCTGGACTTATCTCTATATTCTCATGACCTAGCTGTCTTCTTTTTCTGTAACAAATTGGCTTCAGAGACTCCCACTTAGAATAGAGTGAAGTGATAAGGAAATTGTGGTAATATATAGCTCACCACATGTCATTTTAGTGGTTCTGAGGGCCTTATATCTGGAAAGAAAGGAATTAAAACTCAGGCTTGACCTGCCTAAAATGGAACACCTATTCATGTTGTTTTATTTTTAATTTCTATTATGTAATCTGGGAGCCTTCCTGGAGATCAGGATTGAGCCCAAGTAGCCATGAGGTGAAGTGGGGGGATACCTGAACAACAAGAATTGAAACTGAGCAAGGTGTGGTGGAGCATGCCTATAATCTCAGCAACTTGGGAGCCTGAGGTAGGAGGATTGCAAGTTTGAGGCCAGCCTCGGCAATTTAGCAATCCTTAAACAACTTAGCAAGACCCTGTTTCAAAATAAAAGATTTTGGGAATGTATCTCAGTGGTAAAGTAACCTGGGTTCAGTCGCCAGGGTTAAAAAAAAACAAACTAGAATTCTACACCTATACCTTAATTCAACTTCTGCTTTTCACAAAAAGGGTGAGGTTAGTGAAGTGGGAGAAGGAGTTAGGAAGAAGACTGAGGGAAGAGACAGGTGCTGAGCTCAGGAAGGAAGAAGGATAACTGAAGGAAAGAGCAAGAAGGTGGACTTGAAGAAGATGGATAGAGAAAGCATAAGAATAGAAGATAGACGGGCCTAAATGGAACTTAAACATTCATTCTCAAGAATTCCTAGGCAAATGAGCATCTGTAAAGTTTAGTGCATACATTTTTCATCTTGCTTTCACTTGGAAATTACTACCTCCTATGGTTCAAATGTGTCCCCCCAAAAGTGCATTTATTGGAAACATGGTCCTCAATATAGCAATGTTGATTTGTGGGAAGATTTTGGGAGGTGATTGGGCTATGAGGGCTCTAGATGAACCCCATTCATTGATTAATGGTTAATGGGTTATCTTGAGAGCAGCAGAGCAAGTAGATCAGGGCAAGGGAAAAGGGGAGGGAAAGGAAAGTACTGGTGAAGGAGACTGAGCAAATTATATTATGTGTATATATGAATATGGCATAATGAATCCCACTATTTTCTATAATTATAATGCACCAATAGGAAAAAAGTGAGCTTTCTTTGGCTTTCTTGCTCCTTGTTTGTGTGACGGCTTCCACCATTTATGATACAGCAAGAAGGCCCTCCTCACCAGATGCTGAGCAGATCCTGGCTTGTGCTTGTGAACTTTCCAGCCTCCAGAGCCATGAACCAATCAAAATATTTTCTTTATAAATTACCTCATACCAACTATTTTGTTATAGAAAAAGAACTAAGACCCCCACCCGCTGCCCAGATCTGAGTGGCAGCTTAAGAGGGATTTCATTTAGATTCCCTCACAAATTTGGGAGATGATATTTTCCAGGGTCGAAGGGGGGCTTATTTTTCAATTCTCTCACAACCTTGCCATTTCTTCAATCAGGCAGCTGTCCTATTCACAGGAGGACTGTTAGCCTTCTCCTGAACCCAGCTGGGAGCTCTGCTGAGGATGCTCTTGGAGCAGGCCCTTAAAGTACATCTGGCACACGTAGGGCCACATGTGCCCACTATCCAAGAGGCACTGGGAAAGAAACAGCAGTGAGATGCATTCAGGACTAAAGTTCAGTGCCCTCTGCAGATTCCCTGAATCCTATAGCCTTTTCCTGTTATCCTGTCCTATGAACTCCAGCTGTCTTGGTCAGCCTGAAATCTGAGCTACATCTCAACTCAGGGGCCTACCTGATTCTGCCTGGGTTTCCCCTTCCTGCACTTGTTTGAGGCTCTAAGTTGAGGCAATTATAGGGCTTGCCTTGTTTCCTGTCTCAGATCAGTTTTCCTTGCTTGATGCCAAGTATCTTTAAAAAAAAGTTTTTTGTTCTTTTCAAGTGGGAAGGTAAATCTTATCTGTTGGTTCATCTTGGCTGAAAGTGGTAGTTCACCCACCACATTTTTTTTCTTTTTTGGTTCTGGGGATTGAACCCAGAAGTGCTTAACCACTGAGCCACATCCCCAGACCTTTTTTTTTTTTCTTTTTAAAATTTTATTAGAGACAGAGTCTTGCCAATTTGCTAAGGGGCGCACTAAGTTGCTGAGGCTGGCTTTGAACTCACGATCCTCCTACCTTAGCCTCCCAAGCCACTGGGATTACATACATGTGCCACAGTGCCCAGGTCACCCACCACATTTTATTCCTAGTAGAAAAACCTCTCTATATAACTTTATTTCCAATGATAAAATGTATTTTTAAATTACATATTCATATAGCCCTTGCTATGTGTAAAAAACTTTTAGGCACTTTTGCATATGGGTATTAAGGCATATAATCCTCACATAACTTTATAATATTATTACTCCATCTTACAGATATAGAAACTGAGAAACAAAATGGTTAGTCACACGATCAGATAGGTGACAGAACTGGGATCTGGAACCCTGAGAGGTTACATAGATGCTTTGGGACCTTTATGTATTTAAATATGTAGACATCAACTCACCCATTTATTTCTGTTTCTTCCTCTCATCTATATTATTTATATATCTTGGCTATCATGTTTTGAGCACCTAATGTTTTCTACCAAGGTTCTGAGACACTGGGGAGCAACCTTAGCTGTCTGCCTTGATGCTCCCTAGCTGTGGGACTTTGGGCATGCGCTTATGTCTCTTTCTATGTGTCTCTCTCTCCCTCCTCTCTCTCTCAGCAGTGCTGGGAATCAAATCCAGGGTTTTGTTTATGCTAGGACAGCAATCTACCATTGAGCTACACACCCAGCCCTATGGCAACTCTCTCTTGTAGTTGCCTCATCCTAAAATAGGAATAAGAATATATTTACCAAATTGTTGTGAATGTGAGATGAGTTAATATGAAAAGAACTTTTTACAGTTTCACATGCTAGTACTATATAAGCATTAGCTTTTCTTGTCATGTTTGCTCAATGTAAGACAGCTCACAATGAGAAAGGCTAGGGGCTGGGATATAGCTCAGTGGTTAAGTGCTTGCCTAGAATGTATAAGGCCCTCGGTTCAATCCCCAGCATGGAGTTGGAGGCACTGAGAGGAAGGAGGGCTGGAAGAAAATAAAAATAGGAGGACTTTTATCCTAGTTGCTGGGATGAGGAGGAGGATATGAAGATGATGTTTAGTGTCTCTTCCAAAGAATGGTACTGGCTATCTGTTTTGTCTATATCTTTAGTTGTGGGTTTAGGGAACTGCCTAGAAGAAAGGTCCATTCCTCATCTTAGTTGTTTTTCTAATGTGCTTCCCTTTGGTAAGACCCTTAAAACTCCCTTAGGTGTTAGGTTTGAGGACTTCTTATTTGGCAGGCTATGGATAGAACAGCTAGAAAACAGAAGTTGACAAGATATGTGGGGATGGCACACTTCTCACATAAGTGTCACTCTGTGTGTGTGTGTGCATCCGTCCTTCAAAGAGAAGACTTAAGATACTCTGGTAGTATGGTTACCCCACTAGATCCTGGGGCACCTGGAGTTGGAGGCATGGAGAGAAAGGAAGGCTGGAAAGTGTTTGTGCCTGATGCTCAGACTTGGTCAGTGGTTGGTTCGGTTTCAGAATTACCGTCTTGTGTGTGTGTGTGTGTGTGTGTGTGAGAGAGAGAGAGAGAGAGAGAGAGAGAGAGAGAGAGAGAGAGGGTGTAGATCAATCTCCAGTTGATAATTATGCACATTACTAGGGACAAACTGTGGGAAATGCACAGGCTGTAATATGTAGTTCCATTATTGTGGAGGAAGAGGGTTGAAAGAGACCTGGCTAGGGAGTTCAACCTTAAGTGTGGGCAGCTGGAAAGCTGACTTCCTTCTCCCCAGCTGTTTACCTTGAGGTGAGGCTCTGGAGCTCTGTTCTGGATCTTACTACAGTCATCCCTCTGTATCCATGGGGAATTGGTTCCAGGACTACTCACTTATACCAAAATTGTTAGATGCTCAAGTCCTCTATATGAAATGGCATAGCATTTGCATATAACTTAAGTATATACTTCCAGATAATTTAAATCAACTCTACATTGCTGTTAATACCTAATACATTATAAATGTTAGGCAAATAATTGTTGTACTATATTGTTTAGGGATTAAAGACCAGAAAAAAATCTGTACATATTCAGCACCAATGCATTTCCCTCCTGAATATTAGATCTGTGGTGGGTTGAATCCATGGATGTGGAACTTGTGATTATTGAGGGCCAATTGTATTTGGTGTCGGGCTGGTACAGTAGCAAAGAGAATAAAAAGACACAGGTGAGACAGCCTGCATCCTCAGTTACTCTTCCATTTTCACCATGGTCTTGGAGCTTTTCTAAGAAGTTAAGAGGAGAAAAAAAAGACAAGCTTAGGAATTCTGCTGGCCTTTGTGCTTGTCTCTCTGCTTGGCCTAGGCCCTGATTTCATTGTCTGACTTGGGTGGTAGGTTCATGATGGCCCCATGGAAGACGTGGTTATGGACAATGGAGAATCTCACAGTAGGGATATCCAGAAAGACCACATGAGAATCTTGGAAGAGCAAGAAACTGACTTGGAGAATTCCAGAAGGCCACAGGGTGGACAGGTGTTTGTTCCAAGTCAGGGAACAGTAGGGATATAAGAAAGGCTTCCATTTGGTGTATATGGATTTTGATATTATCCATTGAATGTCTAGAATTCACTATTGTTCATGAATAAATTCATTAAGACAGTAATGAATAAAGTCATTGACAATAGAATAAATCAGACATTTTCCTATGTTCATATATGAATACACAACCAGTGTAACTCCACATCATGTACAGCCATAGAAATGGGAAGTTATACAGTCTACTGTCATATATAACTAAAAAGAATAAAAAATTAAAAAAATAAATTCAATTATTCATTTACATAATCACAAAGCATCCAGCTACCAGAGCAGCCAGAAACTTCTCTGAATACTGATGGCCCAAACGGTTGCTGTTTTGAAACTAAACTCCCGAGTGGTTAGCAGGAGAGATTTGTACCAATAGGGGGTAGATCTCAGGGCTGTCCAAGAACTTGGCACTCCACTAGTTGGGGAGATCCCCTGTCTTCCTACAGCGAGATCCCAAGGCCAGTCCAGTCTGGGCACAGGGAGGGAAGCAGTGCCAGCAGTGGCCAGTGGTGGTACCCTCAGGACACTTAAATCAATGTGCCCTGCTGGGTGGGAAGGCTATTTTTCTTAGGGGTCTGTGATCTGGGGGAAGAAACTGCAAAGCTTTCATCATGACCTTGCCAGATTTGCAGGCCTTTTCTCTGCTTCCAAAGGTGCTCAGAGCCCTCCTCACTTGCCCTTCACCTCCCATTCCTAAAATTATATATATTTTGGGGGTCCTGCAGTGTCCTCTAGTTTTCTCCACTTTCTTTCCACACCCTGACCAAAAGTCACAGAGTACCTTGAACGTTCTGTGACCAGGTCAGCAGCAGGTATTCCCCCAGCAAGCTGATGTTCAAGCTAGGGTCTTAGAACATCCCTGCAGGGACATGTTTACATAATATTATGGTTTTTGAGGCTGTCCCTCAAAAACCTACGTTTTGAAAGCGTAGTAGCCAGTCTATGGTGTTGCTGGAAAGTGGTGGAACTTTAGGATGTGAGGCCTAGTGGAAAGAAGTTAGGTGACTGGGTGTGTGCACCTGGGGGCAGGCATTAGGACCCCAGTCCTTTCCTCTTTTTTGCCTCCTGGCTGCCATGAGGTTTCCTCCACTGTGATATTCTGCTATGCCATAGGTCTCAAAACAATGGGGCCAAGTGACTATGGCTGAAACCTCTGGAACCACAAGCCCCCCAAAAATCCTCCTTTTAAGTTGTCTTTCTCAAGTATTTTCCCAGTGAGGGAAAGCTGACTAAAACACAGAGAAAAGCTGCAAAATCTATGGGAGGGAGGCAGCATGATAATTGGGTAGAAGTTGTGGGGGATCAGTGTGCAAAGTTATCAGAAGCTTATAGAGATGCTTTAGGATCCCTCAAATTCCAAAATGTATTTATAGGTCCATGGGTAAAACACTGAACTAACCTCTAAGTAAAATACAATTAAAAAAAATAGTCAAAGTCATGTCCAGTTGCCAAGGGTCTCATAATCCAGTTAGGTAGTAGACACTGCCTGAAGCTCAGGACAGCAGTTCCCTTAGCGCAGGAATGGTGGATTCTATCTGGCAGATGTTGTCTGGGGTGCCTTGGGGGACTCTTGAGAACAAGAAGTTAGGATGAGGGATGCTCCAGAAGTGGGAGGATAAGACTGAAGATTAAGTGGAAGAAAGTCCTTTAGGCCAGGAGGCCACTACAGTAGCTATCTACTCTCCTTCTAGTCAGAGCTCTTCTGTCCACCATCCCCCTGCCCTTAAGGTCCTGTGGCTTCCATGCAGGTGTCATGCCTAGGTGAGAAGACCATGTGAGCTGAGGGGCCTGCACTGACCACCAAAGTGGGGAAAGCCAGCATAAAAAGGCAGTGAGGTACCAAAGCAAGGGTTGCTGATAGATATCCAGGATAGTTGTAGATGTGTTCAGGCAGTTTTTAAAATAAGTAGCCAATAAGGCCATTAGGAAGACTGAAGTGACCTTATCCTTATAGTGGTACACAGCCTGAGGTCTGCTGCTATCCTCTGGAGGCTATCATGGGACTGTACAGACCATGGCCTCTCTGCCCTTTTTCCTCATTGGAAGAGAAGGTCCTATAAGCCCTCAGCACTAGAGGCATTTAGGGTCCTGGACATGGAAAAGTACAGATCTAGATAGGAACTTCCATGTCCTTATTCCCAGGGCTCTCACTTATGTAAACCAATCCTAGAGGGACAGGCCCACCTCAGTCTAAAAGCTCCCCGACCTTCTATAAACCCCCTGTACTGAAAGAAACCATGTAAGACGCCAGCCTAAGTCCTATCCTTACCCATAAAGGATCTAACTTTGAGTGGGTAGGGTTTTTGGGTAGATTAAATCAGCTGTAGATCTGGGGATCCAGAGGAGTCTGAAGTCTTGGGAGAGAGGCACAGAAAGGTGAAACAGCTGTATCAATGTGAAATAAGACTGGACAGCCAGCAGCTTCCTCCAGCCTACTTCCGCCACCCCTTCTACTCAGGGAAGAAGGGTTGGGTGTACCTAGGCACTCATGCCCAGACTCGCCTTTCAGCTAGACTCCACTCCAACCATCCAGCCAGAGAACTCTGTTTTTATCAGTGAAAATAAAACATGTTTATTACTGTAAAACTTTATTAATACAGGTCCATAATCCCTTACCTGAAACCTTTGGGTCAAATGTATTTACAATTCCTTGCATATTAGAAAGGATTCTATCTGGCAGATGTTGAATGTACTAGCATTTCTGTAGAGAATTGCAAAAAGGCACACTAGAAGAAATTAAGGGTATAAATGATCTCACTTCAGTTCGGGTCAGGTTTGATGCCCAAATTAGGAAAAAACCCTTGGCTTTTGGATGTTTTTGCATGTTAGAATTGCAAGTAAAGGATTGGAGATCTGTACTTAACTGCACATTTACAGAACAGCATAGTTGTCGTTGAGACTTGGTGCAGTGGTGAATCACACAGATGGCAGTCAGATTGCCTGGTCTCATTACAGCTCTGCCTATGGCTCACCCTCTCTGGACCTCAGGTTTTTCACCCACAGCACACGATTATTCTTCCACATACGCATGTTAGGAGGATTAAACAGCTTAATGAAAGTAAAGTGCTTAGAACCTTGCTTGATAATACACATAGAAAACCTTGGTGTCACTGAGACAGACATTTAAGTGCCATCCTTCAATAAGATCTAAATTACTAGCTCACTGTTGAGGCCCTGCAGGCCACAGCACAGGCTGGAAAATTTTTTGTAGTATCTAAAAGTCTTTCACATTCTCGGGCTTTGGTTTCCCAGAGAAGTAGAACACAGAAGTTTCAGAAGTTCCTGTAAGAAGGCTCTGTCATGGGTCCTGTGGATCCGGTAGGCTCCTAGCTAGAGGACGAACATGATGAAGAGGCAGAGGAGGCTCCTCCATGAGTCCATTATCCACTGAAATCCAACAACCCCACAACAGTGGAACACTAACTTGCCCGGGTCCCTGGTTTCCTCTCCATTCCAACCCACTAGCCCCTTGCATATCACATAGCCTATGAGACGATAACTGTTTTTGTTTTCTTGGAACTTGAGATGGAACCCAGGGCCTTGTGCACACTAGGCAAGTGCTCTACCACTGAGCTATATCCTCAGCCCTTCTTAAAAATTATTTTGAGACAGGATCTCACTAAGGTGTAGAGTCTGACCTTGAAATTATGATCTTCCTATCTCAGCTTCCTGAGTAGTTGGCATTACCAGTAGCCGGAATGACAGGTGTGTGCTCTCACAGCCAGCTATTGTTGCATAATCAAAGGAGACATAAGGGTTTTGCCCTATTGGTAGGTGAGGCTGAGAGCCTTTCCTGAGTTTCACACTTAAACATTTCCATATGACACAGCAAAAACAGATATTTCCCTTATTGTAGAAAGTAACTTGTGTTCACTGTCAAAACTCAAACCATTCAAAAGGACAGGAAATAAAATAGGACTGTGTGTTGTTTCCCATCCTCCAGCTGCCTGCAGGTAAATAATAGGCTCCTGGGCATCTGTCCTTTTGAGTTTTCCACATAAACAAGACACTCTCACCTTGACCACTCTATTTTCTTTACAAAAGGGGGTCATGTATACATACAAGAACATATTTCTAAAAATAGGCACATATTCATAAATTTCTTCTCAGTACTAACAGATGGATGCCAAGACATTGTCCCTATAATTCCTCCTAACTGTTGTTCCAGTTTTCCCTTAACTGATTGGAGCCTCAGTTTCCAAGTCAGGGAAGTGGGGATAAGAATAATATAGCCAAATCCACAGGATGCCCATGAGGCTCAAGTGTAATATATATATATATAATGAAATCATTCTGCAAATTGTCAAGTGGGAAACAGATCTGAGGAACTGTTATTACTGCCCTTCTATCCGCCCCCAACAGGAAATGTTAAGATTTTTTGTTTGCTATTCTTTTTTTACAGTGCTGATGGATGGAGCCCATAGTCTTATATATGCTAGGCAAATGTTCTACAATTAAACTACATCCTGAGCCCTGAAATGATTAGATTTTTTTAGAAGGACTTCAGGAATGGAAAAACCATATCAGTTGCAGATATCATGTATAAGGAGGCTGGTAGAAATAAGAAGATAGGATGGACTCTTTGTGGTCAGATCACAGCTATCAGCCAGTTAGTTTAGGGTTTCTCTAGGAGACCCAAAATGCCCCTACAAAATACTTCCTTGATTTTGTAATGGGGAATTTTCTTTAAAAAAAAAAAAAAAAAGAGAGGCGAGGGAGGGAGAGAGAGAGAGAGAGAGAGAGAGAGAGAGAGAGAGAGAGAGAGAGAGAGAGAGAGAATTTATTTATTTATTTTAGTTCTCGGCGGACACAACATCTTTCTTTGTATGTGGTGCTGAGGGCCGCACGCATACCAGGCAAGCGCGCTACCGCTTGAGCCACATCCCCAGCCCCGTAATGGGGAATTTTAATCAGCAGAGAGTCTGAGCAGCTTCTGTCCTTCCTGGGCTTTGGGAGTTAAGATTATCTTCTCCACCTGCAGGGAGGAAGGAGGGAAATGACAGATTGTTTTCTCCCTACCAATGCTTGGAATTGCTGGCTCCTGCCAGGGATGGTCTAAGATAGTGGGAGGGATCAGGGGCTGAGGACAGGGCTAGAGACAGGAAGTGCCTGTCCCAATGCCTCTACCATCTTTGGTTCTAAGGCATCTTAGCCATGCTTGGGAGTATTGGGGCTTCCTTTCCACATATAACCCACCCAGCCTACAAATAAACTGGAGCTTTCCTGTAAAACTTCTCTCTGGTGTGGGGAAAAAAGAACACAAAACAGATGAGGTGGGTGGTGGGCAGGGGTGGGAGAAGGGAAGCAAAGTAGTCCTGAATTCCCACCTTTGCCCTCTGCCTCTCTTTCTGGGCCCTTTCCAAGATCAGACTAAATGGTCTCATTTTTCCTTATAGGGCTGCATCAGCCAGGAGGACTCTCACACCTTTGTTTCTTCCTCACTTACCTTGAAGACACTTCTTTTTCAGTATCACAATTACAGCTACCAGCCCAACAAAGACCAGGACCGTGATCCCACCAAGTAGTATGCCATTGCCACTGCCATTGCCAATAGAGGATGAGTCTAAGGAAGGCAGAGAAAAGAGTGCAAGACCGGGGCTGGGGATGTGGCTCAAGTGGTAGCGCGCTCGCCTGGCATGCGTGCGGCCCGGGTTCGATCCTCAGCACCACATACCAACAAAGATGTTGTGTCCGCCGAGAACTAAAAAATAAATATTAAAAAATTCTCTCTCTCTCTCTCTCTCTCTCTCTCTCTCTCTCTCTCCCCCCCCCTCTATCTTTAAAAAAAAAAAAAAAAAGAGTCCAAGACCATGGGGTTGTCTACAGGTGTCCTGGCACCCCCCTCTTCCCCATCTTGACTCCTCCTCAAGGTTAGCTCCTCACCCCATGCCACAGTGAGTGTGTGCTTCAGGCCAGGGTGCTGCACGTGGCAGGTATACCAGGCCTCCTTCCCAGCTGGCACCTGAACTGATGTCCATGTCTGATAAGTGCCATCCCCACTGGGACGTGTCTCCACATGCTCAGTCTCCAGGACCAGCTCCTTCCTACCCAGCCACCAGCTCAGTGAGATGTCTGGTGGGTAGAAGCCGAAGGCCCAGCATCTCAGCGTGGTCCCATCCTGGGTGGTGTGCTTTGTCACCTGCACCATGGGAGGCTCTGCAGGAAAAGGAGAGAACAATGCTGGTGAGCACCTACTCTGCTCATTCATTCCTCATGCTTTATCTCCATGGAGATCTTCCAAGTGTGGAGGACAGGAAGAAGGTAGGGACAGGATCTCTCTAGGGGAGGCACTCATGTTGGAACTTTGTAGGCATAGCTGACCCATTATTAATCATCCTAAAGGGGCAGTGCCCTGAAAATTTCCAAAGGGGATGTGATTTCCTATTCCCAACCTCTGAGTAGGGTCCTATGTGGCCATACCCACCACTTTTACACTCACAGATCCTAGGATTTTTTTTCCCCCAGAGACTTTATATACCTAATCTTTGACTTCCAGCACATAGTAGGTACCTAACAAGTGGTTGTTAAAGGAAGGCAAGGATGATAATACTTTCCTCACCTTAAAACTAGGATGGGGAGGAGTTTGAAGCCCCGCATGACTTCTTTCCAGCTTGGTGACCTGAGGGAGGCCCTTTAACTCTTCATTTTCTCAAAGCTTAATGGGGGATTAATCATTCTTTTTTTTTTCAGGGTTGTTCAAAATAAGATGATCTTGGTAAAGGATGTAGACCATGTCTTGTGCAAAGTGAGAATTTAACAATCATTGTGTAACATACCATAATATGGAGTTTTGGAAAGTGGGCATCATTATTACTATGCTATTCTGAAATATAGCATGTCCTGGCTCATAACTCCCTTCCCAAGACATCTCCACTGGGGCGTTTCTCCATGTGCTCAGCCTCCAGGGCCAGCTCTTCTAGCCACGATTGTAATGAGATGTCTCATGGGTAGAAGCCCAAGGTCCAATATCCTAGCATGGTCCCATCCTGGATTGTGTGCTAGAATTTCTTTTCCCCATGGCTGGTTATAGAAGCTCTAATCTTTCTCCATCTGTATTGAAGCTGACCATAAAGAAATTCTCTGACCTATCTTTGTCCAATAGATAAGACCATCCTCATTCCAGAAAGGGCCTTCCCCATATCCTGGATGGAAGAATGCTGTACAAAGAGGCCAGAAAAATGCTGCAGCAGGCAGGCCATAGGGGGTTTCCCCCCCCAGTCTATTATCATTAGTGCCTATGTAATGGAGTCTCTATACAAACCTAAAGGACAGGGTTTGGAGGGATTCCACATTGTTGAACACACATAGATTCCTGGAGAGTGGCAGGCCCAGAGACAGCATGGAAGCTCCACACCTCTTCTCTCTTTCCACATTCTAAACATGTATTTATCTGTACCCTTTTTAACATCCTTTATAATAAACCCATAAACATAAATGTTTCCCTGAGTTCTGTGAACCACCAAAGCAAATTAACGAAACCCAAGGAGTGGGTTGTGAGAAACTCAATTTATAGCTGGTTGGTCAGTAAAACAACATAGGATTTGTGACTGGCATCTAAAATAGGGGTGGGGAAAGTAGACCTGGGGACTGAGCCCTCAACCTGTGATCTGGCACTATTTCAAAGTAGACAGTATCAGAACTGAATTGGATTAGGGTATGCCTACAGACAGGGTGTTCATTGCTCAAGACAATGCTGTGGGTCAGTAGAGAGCCCAAAATTCCTTACTCTATCACACCTGGAGCAAGGGATCAAGGTTCAGTTTTGTGTGAGGAAACTGTTGGCTAATTGGCCCTCCCTTTGGAGGGAGGGATAAGCTGTGTCGTCTTGGTGAGCTCTTCCAAGAGGACACAGCTTATCCCTTCTTCTCTCCCAGGCTTCTCTGTCAAATGGGACAGCTCTTGTGAATGGGAGTATATGGCTCACTCTTTACATGGCTGCTGCTGACTGGGCCTTACCTATCCGCGTGAGGCTCTGGCTTCCCAGCTCCAGATACCTGCGCAGGGAGATGAGGCAGAGGCTTTCCAGGTAGGCCTTGTCATACTCTGCATAGCAGCGCTCCATCTCCCACCAGCGCTTGGTCCGCACAGCTACTGGCTCTGCTGACACCCAGCTCAGTGTCTCTAGGTCCAGAGACAGGTGGTCCTGTCCATCGAAGCCAAATTGCCAGAAGCTGCTGGACGTGCCATCTTCCCGGATCTCACAGCCAAACATGCGCTGAGCACTGTGTGTACCTGTATATGTAGGCCAAAAGGCCCTGGTTATTGAAGTCCACAAGGCCAGAGTAATGAGCCAGGGAGAAGCCTGCCACCTATGGGCCCTCCAAATGGTGGGGTGGGCATTGGCATTTAAAAAAAAAAAAAGCTACCCAGAGAATTCCCATGAGCAGCTAGGGTTATCCACATACCGCCACTCTGATTGTGGTAGCCCATCACTGTCCACATCTCCACCTGCTGCACCTTCTCCCAGGCCCTCTGTTTCTGGGTTTCTGTCTCCCAGTACTGGGGATCCACTAGTGCCATCCATGGGGCCTGAAGCTCAGCCTTCCCTCTGCGACTGTCATACCGGATGAAGGGCTGGTCGTCCACATAGCCCACAGCCAGAAACTTGGGGAGGCCTGGGCCTGGCTCTGACAGGGTTAGGTAGTGGTAGTGAAGTGAATGGGTCCCTGTAGAAACACAAAAATGGTCTCAAGTTCACACACACAGCTGGGACCTGTATGAGGTTTGTAACAGGATGGAGTGAAGGGTAGAAACCTACCCAAAAAATATTCTGTCAGCAAGATTAAAAACTGGGAATTTTAAGGGCAGCTTAGTAGTAGAGTGCTTGTCTAGCCAGCATGAGGCCTGCAGTTAAATTCTCAGCAAAGCACATACATACATACTCACACCCCAAAAATGCAAAACTGGAAATTTCAGTTAAAAAAAGAAAGGATGGGGGAATGGAATGGGGAGTTATATTTAGTGGGTATAGAGTTTCAGATTAAGAAGATGAAAATATTCTAGAAATGGATGGTGACGATGGTTATCCAATAATGTGAATGTATTTAATGCCACGTTAACTATATACCTAAAATTTCTGTTATGTATTTTATCACAATAAAAGGTACCCAAATAGCTTAAGCAGTCGATCAATTAAACACTTAAACTAAAGTTCATGCATTAAAGCTCATGGACTTTACTCCTAGAAAGTTCTCAGCATCTCATTCATGGTCTAGTTATTCAGATCTTACAGTCATCTCTGTAAGTAATGATCATCTCACAATTTAAAAGAACATGGTTTTTAAAATCTTGGTTGTTTGGAACCTTAATTTATTTAAACACTCTCCAGAGAAATTTGATCAAGTCCATCCATCATTCTTTTCTTGAGCCATCTTGCCAAGTTGGTGGTTTATTATTTTTTAAAACAGTGCTGGGGATTAAACCCAGGACATCTCTCATACTAGGCAGGGGCTCCACCAGTGAGCTACATCCCCAGCTCAAGTTGGTGGCATCTTGATCTCCACTCCCTGCTTTCTTCTTCTCCCACAGCAGACATTGCTAGTCCATCTGTTCTGAAATTCAAATGCTGCCTCAAGGTTACTCTGTACCATGTCTCCAGAAGCCTCAATTCAACCATTCAGTGTTTCTAGAGATGAAATCTATTTAGCAGCCAGTCTTGACTCCACCTATTAAAATAATGCTGTATCTTTTTAAAAAGTCACTGCACTGGGCTGAAGGTATAGCTCAAGGGTAGAGCATATGCTTAGCAGGCATGAGAATTCACCCAAAAAAGTAAAAAAAGAAAATTCACATTTTTTCTCAGAAATATCCATGGCTCATTCCCTTACCTAATTAAGCAGGATTTTTACTTGCATGTCACCTTCTCAGTGAGGGCTTTCTTGCCTACTCCATTGAATATTGAATACTTATCCTCCCATCTCTGCATTATTTTTTCTTCAGAGAACTACAATCCTATCTACAAAATGCACTTTGTTTATCTTGTTAATGGCCAGGCTCTCCCCAGCAATCTCAGCTACTCAAGGACATTATAATCTCTTACTTTTTGTCAAGAACAGCACTGGGCACACAGTCAGTGCCCATGTTTAAACAGTCACATGTGGAAGAAGTCAGACACATCTCCACTGTAGAGGTAGGCTGTTTACTACCTCTTTGTGATGTTCTAGCCATACCAAACTCCATCCAAGCCCTTTGAACATACTATTCCTTCTATCTCAAGAACTTTCCTCCCTCTCTTGCCTAAGTCAATTTCTTTTCATCCTTCTCTTTACAGCTCAAGTGTCCTTTTCCTTCAGGAAGCCCTCCCTACTGATTCCAGTCTGACAACCTTCAGAGAGGCCTTAACAGTGTCCTGTGCTCTCTGCAAAGATTGTGGCCTCTATGAGAGTGGGTGTTTGAGTAAACACTAGTCCTTACCTGAGAAAGATCCTCCTCTGGGCAGTAAAATAAACATGAAGGAATGTGATAATGAAGGAAATGAACCGGGGAGCTGCCTATTTCCCTGGTCTCCAATCTTTAGGTGAGGAACAAAGCAGAGTGACTTTGGTTGTAAAGTAAAACAGTGTATTCAATGTACTCGTAAAACATCTGAAGAGGGCTGGGGATGTGGCTCAAGCGGTAGCGCGCTCGCCTGGCATGCGTGCGGCCCGGGTTCGATTCTCAGCACCACATACCAACAAAGATGTTGTGTCCGCCGATAACTAAAAAATAAATATTAAAATTCTCTCTCTCTCTCTCTCTCTCTCTCCTTCTCTCTTTAAAAAAAAAAAAAAAACATCTGAAGAGCTTCAGCAATGAAGAGGTACTAAGCAACTCAGTGAGACCCTGTCTCTAAATAATACACAAAATAGAGCTGGGGATGTGACTCAGTGGTCAAGTGGCCCTGAGTTTATTCCCCACTATCCCCCTCTCAAAAAAAAAAAAAAAAAAAAAAAAAGAAACATCTAAAGAAATCCATCTGTTCAGTAAGCATGCAACCTATCCCATATACTCTTGCTTGAGGTGTGGGGTGGCACCCCATGGAGGTGTGTAGGCCCTCTAGCCTACAGCCACCAAGGAGACCTTGAATAATCTAATGTCCAAAACCTCTCTGTTGAGTCCTCCAATTTCCTTCTTTGGGATTGGTAATCAGTATGTTTGGGGCATTTGTACCCCTGGGGTAAACAGTGGGTAATACATCTACTGTTTCCCCTTAAGTCATGCTTGGCTCATAGTGAGCACTTATTTTCTGCATTTGTTGAAGTGGGGGGAAAAGAAGGCATAAATGGAAGTGACAAAAATCACAAGTGCTAATTTTTGAATGATAGCTCGTGCCCTTGATAGAATGATAGAACCCCCACTGCTCTGCTTTATATTCACTATCACAATCTTCACAATGAATTTAAGAGGATGGTATGATTGGCTTCATCTTACAGATGAGGTAATTGAGGCTGAGTTGTTACGATTCAGTTTCTCATGACTGCAGCCACTTTGATTCATAATCCATGATTGCTTTTCAGTAACTCTATTGGTTTTCCTGAAGGAAGGAAGATAGATAGAACCATTAAGAGTCCTATGTAGGGGTTTACAACCAGACTCTGGCTCCAGTGTTAGGGGACAAACAGATGAGGATGGTGGGAAAGTGAGATTAAGATAATAATTCTATAAAATGGAACCACTGTGCTGACCTTCACATACTTTCTTCACCCCACATGCTTTCTTTGCCAAAAAAGCAATTTATCTGCTGCCCTGCCAGCCTACATGGACAGGGTATGTCACAAAACTTCCTGTTATCTACAAGAAAATGCAGGCAGGAAATAACATTGATAAGAGGAACTCAAAAAGGTACTTTGAAGGGAGAAAGATTTGTGACCCTTTTCACAGACCAGATTCTGGAAGATAAGGATAATTCCTCCTAATCACAAAACCTGTAAAAAATGATTAAGAAAAAATCTAATTAGAACTGCTCAGCATGGACCAAGAGAACCTAGCATTGTCATGGCAATAAGTACTTAAAAGTCTGTTGTCACCCTGCTTTGTCAGTCAAAAGTCAAGAGGCGGACTTGCGCAGGACTCTGGAAACTTCCCTGGGACCCCCCAAATAAAATTGGAATGCAGGAGAGACAAGTTGTCTCTCTCCTCTCTGAGAGGACCCATTTTCTCCCTTGAGAGTGTCCTCTTTCCTTTTCCTATCCCTTCAATAAACTCATTCTTGTTACTCTGAACAACATGTCTGAAAACTTTTCTGACTTGATTGCAAGAATCTGGGTTTGGGAAGGGGGGTCTTCACACTGCCTCAGTTTCCCAGAACGCCCCAGCTGTGTAAAACAGGGGTGCATATAACTCTTTGATATTACCTTAAGACAAATCAGGTATGTTCCAGCCAAGATGAAGTTACCTTTGTTTTAACCCTTCTTGTCTCTCTTTTCTAACCCAAATTGCTAGAATTCAAGTGGTCTTGCTGCCACTGCTTACAAAAAGACAGTACTAGAAAGAGGTGGGGTGGTGCCTGGATTCTCTCCCTAGATCTTGCTGCCTTTTTGTAAGCAGAGAAAAGAAGAACTACCTCCTCAGAGCAGGAGAAACTTCATGGGGGTCAGAGAGGGGTCATGGTTCAGTTCATTTTCATTCATTTCATTTTCATTCAGAGCAGTTCATTTTTTTAACAGAATTATTTTCTCAAATTCCCTCAGGAATATGATTTAAAAGGCTATTTCTTCCTCCTTCCCTCCCAACCTCCCCCTTCCCCTGATCTCTTCCAGATCTTTTTTTAAAATATATTTTTAGTTGTTATAGACCTTTATTTTTTTCATATGTGGTGCTGAGAATCAAACCCAGTACCTCACACATGCCAGGTAAGTGCGCTACCGCTGAGCCACAGCCCTTTTTTCTCAAATCTTTAATAACCTTTCTATTTTACATATTATTCTAAATTCTATATAGAGCCCTTAGGCTGGGGATATAGCTCAGTTGGTAGAGTGCTTGCCTTTCATGCACAAGGCCCTGGGTTCAATCCCCAGCAACACACACACACACACACACACACACACACACACACACACACACAGAGCCCTCTGTAATACCCTCTCCTCTTTGGAAAAGGAAATCCAGATGCTGGTTCCAGGAGGTTCCCTTTGGTGTGATGAAGAGGGAACAGAGGCTAAAAGACATGACACTCTTAGAAGTAGGCAACCTCTACCCAGCACAGGGATTTCTTGCCTTTTGTCCCATTGTATCTCCTTTTCTTCCCTCATAAATGCTGTTCCCATTTATTGATTCTTGATTTTATTTCTTACACTTTAGGAGTCTTGTTAAGGAAGTCAGGGCCTAATCTGACACAATGACGATTTGGGCCTACTTTTTCTTCTATTAGGCATAGGGTCTCTAGTCTAATTCCTAGGTCCTTGATCCACTTTGAGTTGAGTTTTGTGCAAGGTGAGAGATGGGGTTTAATTTCATTTTGCTGCATATGGATTTCCATTTTTCCCAGCAGCATTTGTTGAGGAGGTTATCTTTTCTCCAATGTATGTTTTTTGGCTCCTTTGTTTAATATGAGATAACTGTATTTATGTGGGTTTGTCTCTATGTCTTCTATTCTGTACCATTGGTCTACACGTCTATTTTGGTGCCAATACCATGTCATTTGTTACTATAGCTTTGTACTATAGTTTAAGTTCTGGTATTGTGATGCCTCCTGTTTCACTCTTCTTGCTAAGGATTGCTTTGGCTATTCTGGGTTTCTTTATTTTTCCAAATGAATTTCATGATTGTTTTATTTTTATTTCTATAAGAAATGACATTGGGGGGCTGGGATCATGGCTCAGTGGCAGAGCACTTGCCTCGCATGTGTGAGGCACTGGGTTTGATCCTCAGCACCACATATAAATAAATAAAAAATAAAGATATATCAACAATTAAAAAATATTTTTTAAAAATAAATGATATTGGTGGGGCTGGGGATGTGGCTCAAGTGGTAGCGCGCTCGCCTGGTGTGCGTGCGACCCGGGTTCGATCCTCAGCATCACATACCAACAAAGATGTTGTGTCCGCCGAGAACTAAAAAATAAAAAAATTCTCTCTCTCTCTCTCTTTAAAAAAAAAAAATGACATTGGGATTTTAATTGGAATCTCATTGACTCTGTATAGTGCTTTGGGTAGTATGGCCATTTTGACAATATTAATTCTGACTATTCAAGAGCATGGAAGATCTTTCCATCTTCTAAGGTCTTCTTCAATTTCTTTCTTTAGTGTTCTGTAGTTTTCACCTCTTTTGTTAAATTGATTCTCAGTTATTATTATTATTATTTTTTGAGGCTATTGTGAATGGGGTGGTTTTCCTAATTTCTCTTTCAGAGGATTCATCACTGATGTATAGAAATGCATTTGATTTATGGGTATTGATTTTATAACCTGCTACTTTGCTGAATTCATTTATTAATTCTAGAAGTTATCTGGTGGAATTTTTTGGATCCTCTAAGCAAATAATGATTGTTTGAGTTCTTCTTTTCTTTTCTTTTTTTAAGGGTTTTTTTTTTTTTGAGAGAGAGAGAGAGAGAGAGAGAGAGAGAGAATTTTTTAATGTTTATTTTTCAGTTATCGGCAGACACAACATCTTTGTTTGTATGTGGTGCTGAGGATCGAACCCTGGCCGCACGCATGCCAGGCAAGCACGCGACCACTTGAGCCACATCCCCAGCCCTTGAGTTCTTCTTTTCCTATTAGTATCCCTTTAATTTTTTTTATCTTTCTAATTGCTCTGGCTACAGTTTCATGGACTATGTTGAATAGAAGTGGTGAAAGAGGGCAGCCCTGTCTTGTTCCAATTTTTATTCATTTAGAATGATGTTGGCCTGGGGCTTAGCATAGATAGCTTTTAAAATGTTGAGGTATGTTCCTACTATCCCTAGTTTTTTTTAGTGTTTTGAACATGAAAGGGTGCTGTATTTTGTCAAATGCTTTCTCTGCATCAATTATATCATATGATTGTATCTTTAAATCTACTGATGTGATGAATTACCTTTATTGATTTCCATATGTTGAACCAAACTTGCATCCCTGGAATGAACTCTACTTGATCACGGTGCACTATTTTTTAAAATATGTTTTTTTGTATGTGATTTGCCAAAATTTTATTGAGACTTTTTGCATCTATGTTCATCATGGATAGTGGTCTGAAATTTTATTTCCTTGATGTGTCTCTGTCTAGTTTTGGTATCACAATGATACTAGCCTCATAGAATGAGTTTGGAAGGGTCCTCTCCTTTTCTATTTCATGGAATAATTTGAGGAGTATTGGTGTTAATTCTTATTTGCAGGTCTTATAGAACTTGGCTGAGAATCTATCTGGTCCCAGACTTTGCTTGATTGGTAGGCTTTTGGTGGCATCTTCTATTTCCTTGCTTGAAATAGATCTGTTTAAATTGTGTATGTCCTCCTGATTCAGTTTTAATAATGGGGTGGATTCAAACTAAAAAACTTCTTCTTAGCAAAAGAAACAATGAGGTGAAGAGAGAGCCTACATTTTGGGAGCAAATTTTTACCACACACATCAGTTAGGGCACTAATATCCAGGATATGTAAAGAACTAAAAAAAAAATTAACAACAAAATAACAAAAATCTAATCAATAAATGGTCTAAGGATCTGAACAGACACTTCTCAGAGGAAGATATAGAATCGATCAACAAATATATGAAAAAATGTTCAACGTCTCTAGTAATTAGAGAAATGCAAATCAAAACTACTCGAAGATTTCATTTCACTATAGTCAGAA
Organism: Spermophilus citellus; assembly: GCF_964194105.1. Lineage (NCBI taxonomy): Eukaryota > Metazoa > Chordata > Mammalia > Rodentia > Sciuridae > Spermophilus > Spermophilus citellus. Next base: position 149,670,011 of record NC_138182.1, on the reverse strand, counting down.
TGGCAGTTATCAAGAATACAAGCAACAGTAAGTGTTGATGAGGATGTGGGGGAAAAGGCACACTCACACATTGCTTGTCAGACTGCACATTGATACAACCAATCTGGAAAGCAGAATGGAGATTCCTTAGAAAACTTGGAATGGAACCACCATTTGACCCAGCTATCCCATTCCTCGTTCTATTCCCAAAGGACTTAAAAATAAATACACTACAGTGACGCAGCCACATCAACGATTATAGCAGCAGAATTTCCAATAACTAAACTGTGGAACCAACCTAGATGCCTTTTAATAGATGAATGGATAAAAAAAAAAAACTGTGGTATATGTACACAATGGCATAATACTCAGCATTAAAAGAGAATAAAATTATGGCATTTGCAGGTAAATGGATGGAGTTGGAGAATGTTACGCTAAGTGAAATATGCCAATCTCAAAAAACCAGGGGCCAAATGTTTTCTCTGATAAGTAGATGCTAATTCATAATGGGTGGGGGTGCATGGATGAGTGGAGGAAATTTGGATGAGGGAGGGGGGAGGAGGCATGGGGGTAAGAAAGATGGTGGAATGAGATGAACATCATTACCCTAAGTACCATGATTGCACAAATGGTGTGACTCTCTTTCACATACAACCAGAGAAGTGAAAAATTCTACTCCACTGATCAGTTAAACATAACAGCAGAAAGTTCTTCAATTCATTGTACACAAGTGGAGTAGAATTAATAAAATTAATCAAAAAATAAATAAATGCTGTTCCCTCACTGACCTCCCCACCTTTCCTTGGAGATTTGAGACAGAAAAGATCTCTATCTTCCTCAAGTCTGGCTTTGAATAAACATGTTTTCCTGTATCAACTTCTGCTTCTCTAACTTTCTTTGAGCAGCATGCAGCAAAACTTTTGATTCTAGTAACAAAATGACTGGGGTCTATCTCATGGTGCTGTTTTAATAAAAAATACAGAGTTAGATCAGTGTGTCAGCTGGGCATGGTGGTGCACACCTATAATCCCAGTGGCTCAGGAGGCTGAGGCAGGAGCATTTGGAGTTCAAAGCCAGCCTCAGCAACTGCAAGGCAATAAGCAACTCAGTGAGACCCTGTCTATAAATAAAATACAAAAAATTGGGCTGGGGATATGGCTCAGTGGTTGCGTGTCCCTGAGTTCAATCCTCTAGAACTGCCTCCCCCACCCCCCCCCCAAAAAAAAAAAAAAAACCCCAACAAACTTAGTGTATCATGCACCTGGTGAACAGGCATATAGGCCTTGGTAGGAACCAAGGCTGGGGCTTTTGGTCACCATGACCCATTTCTTCAGTTTTTTTTTTTTTTTTGCAGTGCTGGGGATTAAACCCAGGTTTCACACATGCTAGGCAAGTGCTCTATCACTGAGTTACTCACAGCCCCTGTTTTATTTTTTCTTCCTTGATGACCTAATCCTATGCACACGTTAAATTGTTTTTATTTTTGCTTTGTCCACTGCCCCCCCCAAGATTTATTGAAAAAAAAACTGTATAAGTATTACAGTGTGATGTTTTGATATATATATATATATATATATATATATATATATATGTGTGTGTGTATGTACACACACACATCATGGAACTGATTATCATAATCAAGCTAATTAACATACTCATATTTCTCATAGTTACCTTTAGTTTTTACTTTAAGATCTACTCTCTTAGCAAATTTCAAGTTTGCAATACAGTATTACTAACTGTAGTCATCATACTGTAAGTTTGATCTTCCATTCCTTGTTTCCTATCTACAGCAGCTCTGCCTCCCCTGGGTAGGCGGGAGAGCAAATGTCCTTGCTTTGCTGCTGGACCTCTCAAGCAGTGAGATGTCCATGCATTCTGTGTTTCCTGTTCTATAGTGTGGTAGGTTGAATAAAGACTCCCCTCCAAGTTATCCCTGGAGACTGTGATTATTACCTTATATGGTAACAGGGATTTTACAGGTGTGATTAATTTAAGGCTTTTGTGATAGGAGATTGCTGGCACTAAAGGAGAGGAATGCTGAGACTGAAACAGAGCAATTCCCTTTGTAAGATGTTTAACAATTGTTACCCATCCCCCCAAAAAAATCCTTTTCCCTAGATCTTTTAATAACCCATCTCTTTCTCATGGTATTCTGAATTATGAAGAGAGGCTTCTGGTAACGCCCTCTTCTCTCCTCAGTTCCTTAACTCAAGAATTGACTTAAAGGAAGAACTCTGTAAGAAAACAGACTGCAGAATGTGGCCCCAGGAGGTTGAATTTCCTTTTGATGTTCTGAGGAGGGAGAAAGTCAACAGAGCCACAGAGGTACAAAGGTACACTTTGAAGAGGAAGACTCCCACCTAACATTGTGAATTTCCTGCCCACTGACTCAAAATACCCTCTTTTCTTCCACCTGGAGATGAAGATTTGAGATAAAAATGTCTCTATCTTCTTCTTCAAAGTCGCCTTTGAATAAACCTATTCTCTTCCTGTAATTTCTGTCTCCCCAAGTTTTCAGTGGAGCTGTAAGCAGCAAGGACCCTTAATTCCAATAACAGAACAAGGAATGAAACTTTAGAAGATGGAAGTCAAGGAATTGGATTCTCCCTTACAGCCTCCAGAGGGTGTGCAGCTCTGCTAACACCTTGATCTTGCCAGGGGGAAACCCATTTTGGACTTCTGAACCCCTGAACTATAAGAGAATAAATGTATGTTGTTCTAAGCCACCAAGTTGTGATCATTGGTTTGGCAGCAATAGGAAATGAATACACATAATATTATATTAAAGCAACAGTATCTAGTGGATTTCAGGGTCATTTCAAACTCAAGAGCTTTGATGCTGCCCTGAAGTCAGGGAGAGAGGACACATGGTCTGGGAGAGTACCTGCTCTGGAAGCTGTGGTGAGTCCAGGACCTCCAAGCCAACATAGAGACACAGCCTAAGAAATACAGAGTAGGGGAGCCCGCAACCATGATCCTCCCACCCCTGAAGCAAAGAGGAGATAAGGAAGCTAATGTGCTTCCCCCCAGGTGTGGGAAAGGCAGGAAAGAGCAAATAATTCCAAGGTCAGGCCTGGTAAAGAAGGAAACAACACATGGTAGTTCCATTGTAGCAGGTACACAAATCTAGTCAGTCCCCAACCTACTTAATGGCTTTAAAATGGTGTGAAAGGGATGCGATTTCAGTAGAAATCACATATGGAGTTTTGAAATTTGACATTTTCCTCGGCTAGCGATTTGTGGTCAGTCATGTGATCAGAAGGGGAAATCACTGACACTACAATGCATTGAGTTGCCAAGCTATGATGTTCAGTAGTTTAAGGCATTAAATGCATTTTGACAATGTATTCTCAATTTACAATGGTTTTACTGGGATATAACCCTATTGTAATTCAGTGGCTGAGCACTTGCCTAACAAGTACAGGGCTCTGGGATCTCCACAAAAAATTTAAAAATAAGTAAATAAGGGAAGTCTTGCAATGTAATTTTAAAAAATTATTGATGCATAATAACTATGCATAATAGAGAATTCATTGTTATATATTCATATGTGCATATGATTGGTTCAATTTCAATTTCATTCCCTAGGACCTTCTCTTGTACTCCCCTCCTGTTGATCCTCTTCCTTTATCCTATTGAGCTCTCTTCTATTTTCATGAGACTTCTTTTTTTCTCTCTAGCTTCCATTTATGAGAAAAAAAAAAAAAAAAAAAAACACCTGACTTTCTGAGTCTGGCTTATTTCACTTAACTTGGTGATGCTCTCCAGTTCCATCTATTTTCCTAAAAATGACACAATTTTGTTCTTTTTTATTGCTGAGTAGAACTCCATTGTGTATATTTACTTCATTTGTTGATGGACACCTAGGCTGGTTCCATAGTTTGGCTATTGTCAACTATGTTGCTATAAACATAGGCATGTATTTAGTGGTATATTATGCTGACTTTATGTCTTCTGGATAAAATACAGGGCGATGATATAGCAAGGTCATATAGTGGCTCCAAATTCTAGTCTTTTGAGGAAACTCCATACTTATTTCCATAATGGCTGTACTAATGTATAATCCCATCAATATCATGTAAGTGAAGCCAGATTTAAAATTAGGCAGTCAGTGTAGTTAGGTAAATCGGGTCTAATATGGAGGCCATGTTGAGAATAAATTTCCAGAAGAGTTGAGCAACTCTTAAAATGTTAATGAAGTCCCAAGAAAAGCCCTAGGCCCAAAGTCCATCCCAAAGAAATGTTAATAAACATCCCAGGCAGATTTGAAGATAGCCCACCCCAAAGAAGTGTTAATGAAATCCTTCCTGCCCAGATTACTTCTTAGGCCCACCTGTATCCCACCCCTCGCGCCTTCCAACCTACATTCCATCACTGAAAGAACTATAAAAAGGGGAAACAAGAGGATTCCACCTCTTGGGTCCCCTTCTTCCTCTGGGAGGGGGGAAGTCTTTTCTGCTGTCCTTTAATAAACTTCTAATTTCTACTCTGACCTTGCCTCGTTGTGCTTCTCTGGTGTTATTCTTCAACACTGGGGAAGCAAGGACCGGTCAACAGCGGTAACATAAGAGTTCTTTTTCTCTCCACATCCTCTCCAGCATTTATTATTATTTCTATTCTTGATAAATTGCCATTTTGACCAAGGTGAGATAAAATCTCAGTGTAGTTTTGATTTGCATTTCTCTGATTGCTAGGGATGTTGACCTTGTTTTTATATGTATTTGTTAGCCATCTATAATTTTTCTTTTGAGAAATGTCTGTTTAGTTCATCTGCCCATTGATGCCTCAGTTTCTTCTGGGTCAACAGTTCTCCAGTGCCCATTCCTGGTCACTGGGCCTTGTGGCAAACTCTCTAACAAGTGGAAGTTCCATGCCCATTAAGCACAGTCTCCCTTTTCCCTCAATGTGTTGGGAATGGAGGTGTCCAACCCCTTCTCCACTGCTCTCTGGAGATTTACATCTATCCCACTTCCCCATGATTCATTTGGCACTGCCACTCTCTAGCTGTGTGGCCTCAAGTATTTAAAGGTTTAGGCCTTGTTTTTTCATCCTTAAGTGGGAGGAATTAAACAATCTGCTCTATAGCTCTATAAACACTGAGGTAATGATTATAAGAAATGAATAAGGGTATGGAGGAGGGGCTCTGCAGACATCACTAATCCTAGTCTTCTTAGGGAGAGGCAGGTATGGGAAGTGGAGTGCTGGAGGGAGGAAAGCTGCTTGAGCAAGGAGCCAACCCACTGGAGGCTAGGATCCAGCCCATGGTACCTTTCAGAAGCTCTAGTCTCTGTGTCCCCTATCCGATAGAACCTCCCTCACAAATGCAGCCTCCCCCACCAATGTACTTTCCTGCAATCTGGAGGATCCTGGCTTCTGCAATCCTACCCTTTCTTCAGTGGGCAGGCAGAGGGTGCTTACCTCCAGGCCATGTTTTTTCTTCAAACTTCAAGCTGGACAGTTCTGCCATCACCACCTTTGCTAAGGAAGCTGGGCCATCCGCTATTACTGGCAGCCCCCATGGACTCTCTGCAAGGGGGGAGTAGGGGAAATGTCAAAGCATAAATATCCTACATAAATATTCTTAATTTCTGGGAGAGATGGTATGAGATAATAGCAAGAGACATGTCCCAAGGAAGGCGGGAAATTGGGGCCTTGCCACAGGAAAGACTGGAAACTTCATCTTAATGTAGTTGCAAAGCTAACAGGCCTGAGTTCTGGGCTTCTGTGCAAGACCTTGTTCTTGTGTTTTATAAGCACAGTAGTCCCCATCCCCACCTTATCTTTGAGGGATACATTCCAAGGCCCCCAGTGGATGCATGAAACTGATACCGCTGTTGACCAGTGACCAGTGACGAGGCAAGGTCAGAGTAGAAATTAGAAGTTTATTAAAGGACAGCAGAAAAGACTTCTCCCCTCCCGGAGGAAGAAGGGGACCCAAGAGGTGGAATCCATGGAAGTGCGGTTGTTTCCCCTTTTTATAGTTTTGGTGATGGAATGTGGGTTGAAAGGCCCGAGGGGTGGGACACAGGTGGGCCAAAGAAGTAATCTGGTCCGGAAGGACTTCATTATCACTTCTTTGGGATGGACTTTGGCCTAGGGCCTTTTCAAGGACTTCATTAACATTCCATGAGTTGTCCTGCGTTCCCCTGAGTCATTCTCAGCATGCTCTCCATTTTAGATTTCACTCGATATTAGACCCGATTTACCTAACTACACTGACTACCTAACTTTAAATCTGGCTTCAAAACTGTAGATAGTACTGAACCCTATATATACTATATGTTTCCTCATATATATCTACCTATAAGCTTGAATTTATAAATTAGGCACAGTAAGAGACTAACAATAACTAAAAGTAAATAGGACAATTAAATATTATACTGATGCCATTGTAGCAGGAGTCTACTTCATACTTTGAACATAACCCTTGCTACTCTGCCACTGCCACTTATTTGAAAACTTTCTCTTCTCCCTCTCCCACTCCCTAGCCTTAGGGAAAACAAAATTACCCTTCTTCCCATCCTAGGCTAAGTTATCTGTCCTTGAGCAAACACATACCACAGGAATGAAATAATTAGATTTAAGGGATGGCATCAAGTGAATTACCACCCCTGATAAGGCACATCTGGAATGTAGCTTTTGAATTGCCTATTTAAAAGCCCTTTATTCCTCTCTTTGATGGTCAGATTAATAGCCTCTGGGACAGGAGTCCCTGTTTTTCTCCTTTGCTAGGAAAGAACTATAACTTCTTTTTCTTTTTTTTTCAAAACCTTGTCTTCATGATTGGATTGACATTGAGAACAAGGACAGAGCTTTTGGTAACACCATGACAGTCAATCTGATAACTGTAATGGGTGGGTGGCATATATATCATAGGTATATTGGACAAAGAGATGATTACTGTCCTGGGCAGAAAAAAACTAAGATTTCACTCTCACTCAGAACATTTAACAATTAAAAACTTATGGTGTATTTCTGTAATCTTCTATGTGATACTTTTGAACTACAGTTGACCATGGATAACTAAAGCCATGAAAAGCAAACCACAGATAAAGGGGAACTACCTTATTGATTCATGGCATTTGCAGTGCAATCCAATGAAGTAACTCTGATATTTCCTAATTAAAGAATGAAGCTAGGGACCCTGAGTCAGTCTGCTAGAGTCCATATCCTAATTAGTTATGTGATTGTTCAGCCTCCGGTAGACAGTTAATCTCTGAGCCTTAGTGTCCCCGTCTCACCATGGGAATAATAGCCAAATACTTATCACAGAGTGAGGCTCAGAACTTCCCTGATGCTGTACTCATGATATCTGCTCCCTTAATGAGACTGTCCACTCTGCGGATCTCCCCCATGTCACTTCCTCACTCCCTACCTCCTGAAGAAAAAAGCCTGGTCTTTCTGATCTGGCATCTGAGTCCCTAATGGGAACCCTGGCCACTTCCTTCCCATCTCCCTTCCACACTTCGACACAAGGCTGGTTTTAGATCTTTGCTCTTTTTCTCCTTCTTGATTTGGGACAGCTTAGTCCTGACCAATCAGACTGGCATCACCTGAGTGTGCATCCCAGGTAGGGACCATAGAGAGAGGGATCCTGGATCTCTGGGGCTTTGTTAACTTGAAATCTTAAGTTCTAGAGCCTAAGCTTGGATGGGAAAAGATAACCTTTTGTTTTCACTAACCTCTAGTCAAAATTTAGTCTTTCCTCTCATGGTGAATGAAGACAAAGCACAGTAGGGTGAGTAGAACCTGTGCACTGGTCTTGGGTAGAAACCAGAGTGCTTTTGAATCAATAACAGTTACTGTATACATCTAGAAATATGCTTCACCCTCTCACTGCTTCCAAATGGTGGAAATTGTTAATTTAATGCATTATTTAATGTGTTTACTTAGAGGAATATGCATTACTTATCACACTTTTACCTTTTTAATTAAAAATTATCTTATTAACTAAAATACTAAATAGCTTTATTGCAACGTAATTGGGTTCCTTCGAAATCCTGTGTATTTCACGTTACATATTGAACGCGAAAACGTTCCCTGAGAAAAGTTCCACCTTTCAGAAACGGGTAGAAACTCCGACTCCATATACTAGTGCTGCCACCTAGCGTCTGCACTGGGCCTCTCTTTAGTCATCTGCAAACTGAGACAAGTCGGCCCTCCTAATAAAGGGTTCTGCTTCCTGGGATTTGACCAAGGAACCACAGATGGAAACTATTTGGGGGAAAAAAAATCGCATCTATACTAAATATGTATATACATAAATTTTCAATTTCTAAACAATAAAGCATAACTACGTAACATATCATTATGTTAGGTGTTATTGGTAATCAAGAGATAATTTAAAGTATAAGTCAGGTTATACGCAAATACTATCTTATTTTATTTAAGGGACCTGAGCATCCATGGATTTTGGTATTGGGCGTCCTCAAAATATCGAGGGATGAATGTATGTTCTAAGAGAGAAATGGCTTCCTGTAGGTAAAGTACTTAGGACAGATCCTGGCATAAAGGACACCAGCTAGGACTTCTCTTGGGCCTGTGGTATCTGTGCAGTTGAGGTGGGTATGCCTTGTGGTGCGGTAGGGAACTCAGGAAGTGGTCATGCCTGCGCGCTGGGTCGGCCAGCTCTGCGCACAAAACTGAAACTAGGAAAGAATGGAAATTCTAGACCAGGTCAGAAAAACCCCTGATGTTCTTTCTCATTCTCCAGCCCCGCCAGGGAAAGCAAAGGAGGGCTATTTCCGGACAGGGGCCCTGGAAGCCCCTCTCTGGACCGCCCCTTGCTTCAGGCGGGTGGCAGGGAAAGTGCGGGCTGCCCTCACATCCAAGCTCCCTTCCTCCCAACAAAGCTTTCCCAGGGTCTTCCAGGAGCACCCGGCCCCGTGGAAGCCCTTGCTGCGTTGTCTGGGAGGGGCCTACGGAAGTTATGCCCCGGGCTAGGTCACACTTCTGTGGGGTCACCGTCAGCACCTATTCTACGCTCCTCCTCGGCCTCCCGCGGCCCTACCCGCAGGGCTGTTCTGGGCTAGCGAAGCTAGAGTGGGAGGCGTCAAACAGGAGCCGGGTCCAGCCCAGGGCTGCTTGCCTCCTCTCGGATTGGGGATGGGTTCTCCAAGTCTTCATTATCCCAAACCCGGGTGGAAAACATGGGGTCGGCCCTGAGCCCCCCCTCCTCTCCCTCAACTGTCTCGATCTTGATCTCTCACCTGCTGCGCGCTCTGGCACCAGCTCAGACAGCAGCAGCAGCAGCAGCAGCAGCGACGGCGCCAGCCCGACTTGTGCGCTCATGAGACTTCGCTGGCCTTTGGCCTCCAGCTTCGCGCACTCCGCTGGAAGGGGGGTCCTGGCAGAATGCTTCCTAAGACCTTGGGGCACCAAGCCTGCAGGCGAAATACAGGTGACGTCCCAACGCGGAACCTGCCCCAGGCGAAATAAGCGGAAGCATGGAAGCTCAGCACTTGGAGGGCGGAACCCTACAGTCTGGCATCTCAGGGCTTGAGTTTCAGCGCCGCAGCGCCCCCTTGCGTTTCAGCGGCCAATCCCGCAGCTTGTTGACTGCCAGGAGCTGGCCAGCAATGGTCGAATAGGGGAGAATGCCCGCCGGGCTTGTCCCAGCGGACAGTCCCGAGGTTCTTCCATTCTGCGTTTCTCTCCGTTGGTCCTTGGGAATAGAATCCCAAGTAAAACAAGAAACCAATAGTATTGATAATTGAGAAATAAAGGTTACATGCTTCACTACCTTTTGAAATGAGATCCAGCTAATGCCATTTAAAAGTAGTGAGGCGGCTGAGCGTGGTGGCTCACACCTGTAATCCCAGCCACTCAGGGAGGCCAAGACAGGAGGATTGGGAGTTCAGAGCCAGCCTCAGCAAAATCAAGGTGCTAAGCAAATCAGTGAGACCCTGTCTCTAAATAAGATACAAAATAGGGCTGGGGGTGTGGTTCAGTGGTTGAGTGCCCCTGAGTTCAATCCCTGGTTACCCCCGCCCCCCCAAAAATAGTGATTAGCGGATTAGTGTCTGCGCTTGTCATGTGACTCAAAAACATTTGTGGTTTCCTTTGGGGCCCAAGACACTGGTTCTGCTAATTCTGCTTAGCAGAAGGAAACACTTTCAGCTACAGGTTAGTGAAAATAAAGTTTATTTTCCTCATCCAGATTCACAGACCCTCCTGAATTTTGACCAGGGGCCCCCAAATTCAGGAAAGAGTTTTCAGCTGGGTGGATTTTTGAAAATTGTTGGGGACAACTTTAGTGGTCCGGATGGGGAGGGGCAGGTTCCTCACTTTGTGAGTGGGGCCCAGAAGACCAAAAGGCCAGGCTCTGCTCTTTCTGGGAGGCCATCATGCACCAGGTGTTCGGTGAGCCTTCACCAGAAAGGAGACCCACTGTGATGATCAAGTCCAGAATACATTTAAGCCATAGTAATGGTAGATTGGCTTTGTGAGAGAGGAAGAAAAAGATCTGTGAGGTCAGTCGCACTCAGCACTTCTTATAAAGGACTTTATGAGAGGTCTGGGCACCCACCCAGGAATCTTGCTTGTGCACTCTTGCATCTCTATGGATAGATGTTCCCTCTGAAGCTGCCACTAGGCCCTCTGTGTTTTGTCTGGTTTCACAGTCTTAGCTAAGAGACACTTCTCTAGGGCTTCTGTTTCAGGGACTTGGTCAACTCTCATTCATTCTGGCTGTACTTTCACCACTGTGCTTCTATCCAAATATCCAGGGTAGTTCTCCTTCAAGTGTTTTCCATGGGAAACTGAAGGCTGAATCCACCTGTAGGTGCCTCTAAGACTCTCAGATCCCAAGTTGTGGACATCTTACCTATCCCGGCTGAGGACCTCAGGAACTTGGGCAGAACCTTTAGTCTGCTGTTAGCAGGATGGGGAGGTTCCTCATCAAAATAGAATTAATTGCCTCATAGCTAAAATAGTAAAAACAAGTCGGTTAATAAGACAGTCAACTGCTGGGCCAGGCGGCATATTCCTGTAATCCCAGTGATTTGGGATGCTGAGGTAGGAGGACTGTTTTTTTTTTTTTTTTAAATATTTATTTATTTATTTTTTAGTTTTCGGCAGACACAATATCTTTGTTTGTATGTGGTGCTGAGGATCGAACCTGGGCCGCACGCATGCCAGGCAAGTGCACTACCGCTTGAGCCACATCCCCAGCCCAGGACTGTGTGTTTAAAGCCGGCCTCAGCAACTTAATGAGGCCTTAGCAAGACCCTTCTCAAAATAAAATATAAAAGCCTGGGGATGTGGCTCAGTTTCTGAGTACTCCTGGGTTCAATCCCCATTACCAAAAAAAAAAAAAAGTCAACAATTCTGAAATCAGTAATGTTAGTACCAGCAACATTAATTACTTCTACTTGAACACTGGGCAAAGCTTCCTGCTGGCCAGGACTTCCATAGACTTCTGTAGTATATGCAGAGAGAACACAGCAGAAATATAGACTCTCATTGAGGGGATCTCATTGTGCTTTGAAGACAGTCTCTTTGAGCAAAGCCGAAGCTGACTAATATAGGATTTTGGGAATCTCATATATATATATATATATATACACATATATATATATTTTTTGGTTCGTGTGTGTGTGTGTGTGTGTGTGTGTGTGTGTGTGTGTGGAGAGGGTTGAAACTGGGAATTGAACCCAGGACATTGAGCATCCTAGGCAAGTTCTGTGCCACTGAGCCATGCCCCCAGACCTTTTTATTTTTAAATTTTGAGACAGAGTCTCACTAAAACAAAAGCTAACAAAAACATGGTCATGGCAACATCATGCTTGAGAAATATGTTTTATGGCACAAACCTGTCTCCTGTATAACAAGGGGCATAGCTGGGACCTAGCAACTCTGTGGGATAGATAGCCTTTCAGAGCTGGCAGGCCTTTTAGGAAGGGCTGGCTCCACACTAAAGGACAAGTCAGTACACCTGTTCCTTCTTCACCATGTGGGCTGAGAGGAGTCATCCACTGTCCCTGCCTCTGCCTATAGTGTGGTCTCTAAACACCTGTGTCTGGAGCTGGGCATGTTTCTCCAGCAGAGAGGATGGAGGAAATGGACAGGACAAGAGGACTCAGAACCTGTGAGCAGGCCGTCCCAAATGTCTCCCAGTCCAGAAAAATCATCATTTGACTCTAAAGGGTGACTCTGCGTCTCAAGGAACCTCTATAGTGACAAAGCTTAACAGTCCTTATAAGCTACTCCTGTGGTGAAGCCCATACCCACTTTCCTTAATGCTAGGGAGAGGATTGGGGGGTAGAAGGTGAGATGAGGAAAGAGAGAGAGGAGGAGCTGGTTTCCAGTTTCTCTTGGGAGAAAGCTCACTGGTCAGAAAGGTCCTGCTGACTGTTGTCACAAACCATCTTCTCTAGGAGGTCATTCCCTGCAAACAGGACACTTCTTTTCCCTCTTGTGTGAAACCTGTCTTATATATTTCAAAACTCCCCAGTCAACAAGAGGATGAGGAGGATGAGAAGGACATGGGCTCTAAAGCCAATCAGTAGTTGAACAATGTCATTCTGAGGTGGTTTCTTCCAGGTAGGAGAAACAAGCCAGTTTTCCCATCCCCAGGACCAACTCCTTAGCCTCAGAAGCCCTAGAAGTACCTACTGGGGTAGAATCAGGCACACAGCTGGGTACATGGCTAAGCTTGTGGAATAATAGGGGGGGCCCAATATTGTGGAGACTTTTCCAATTAGCCCAGGAAGGGGCTCCCCTAACCACACTCTGCGTCTCAAGGAACCCCTATATGTGACAAAGCTTATCAGTCCTTATAAGCTTCTTGCCTGAGGCCATTGTGAAGGACTCATTCAGTTTTGTTATTCTACTTGGCAGGTGTATCTCAGCTCCTCCAGGGACACCTCCAACATCCCATTTCTGCAAGGTGCTGTCTCCTACAAGTTCACATCCTTCGCCAAGGGCTCTTGTAGCAAAGCCAGATCACAGAGAAATCCCTAGTAGAAATCCATAAGCCCAGAACTTCAGTGTGGTCTCCCTGTGGGTTGGTCACAGGTTGGTTTACCCACATGGAGGAGAGTGCAGGGTGAGGGGTGCTGGATTTTCTTGAAGAGGGTCTTCTCCCACACTTTCTCTGCATTCATGGGGTACAAAAGTGGGTGGGCAGGACTTCTCACTCACCTCTTTTCTAGCCTTGACTGGGCCTGTGATCCCCTTCCAGTATGAGAAGGCTCTTTCCCTGTCCCTGTGATCTTCCTGGTTTCTGGAGGCAAACTTTTAGCAGGGAATAATTACTTGCATACCTGGAGGTTTCTGCTATGAGGGCTGTGAATGCAGAGCACCTGAGCACTCAATCAGCACTCCCACCAGCCAGCTGGAGCCCCAACCTTCTCTGTGAGATGGGAGCACCCCAATTTTCTCTCAGGTTTTAGGTGGATGCTCCAAGGGGCTGGATGAAGGTGTTTGGTTATTCACAAAGAACTATTTGGTTGCTGATAAAAACAATTCCTCTACACATCTGATCTTTGAATTTCTAGAAATTTACTATTCACAGCTATAAATTATAACCTACCAGGACTTTGGTAAAGAAAACATTAAAAAAGGAAAGAAAGGAGGGATGATTAGCTAGTATGACACATATAATGTGAGAGTCTGGCATAATGCAGGGTACACAGCAGGTGCTCAATAAATGTTTGGAGCTGTTATTTAGAAATCTGAGTTCAACACTCAAGTTAAGGCTGCTGTCTGCCAACTGCCTCCAACATCATGAAGGGAGACGGAGGTGAAAAGTACACCATATTTTTGCCCGGTACAAAGAGAACAGCCAAGAAAGTGTTTATCTGGAGATATCCAGTCTGTAAGTGAGATGATGGAGATTCATTTGCATTTCCAGGGCATTTTCTGGTAGTGCTGCTCAACCTGCTCACCAATTCACCAAGTTCTGGTCATGAATAGCCTGTCCTGAACCATATCCTCAGTTTAGAAGACACAAACAAAAGACAGACTCCCATGGCCCCCAATTCTCTCACTCACACTCATGCACATATGCTCATATAAATATGCACATGTTTGCATGCACATATGCATAGACACACAGGAGGGCAAGAGATGCCCTTGCCAATTCCCCTCCTTCCTTTTTTTTTTTTTTTGCTTTAAAAGGCCATTTATTAATCTTAAATATTTACAACTCATACAATAAAATATGTACCAGTTTTACTCCTGATGGGTTATGTTGTTTGGAAGAGGCTTTACCTGTTATCTTTATCACTTTTATTTCTGATGGTTGAGAATTGTGGTTTATCTTTTAACTTCTTACATTCTTCTTTGTGGATGTTTTAAACCAGTCCATCTGGCTTTCCTAGGAAATTTCTATGACAGCCCATTAGAAGCTTTCTATAAAGTTTCCCATCTCTGTAATCTTAGCAGCTCAGGAGGCTGAGGCAAGAGGATCACAAGTTTTGAGGCCAGCCTGGGCAACTCAGAAAGACCCTGTCTCAAAACAAAAAAGAAAAAGGGCTGGGGATGCAGCTCAGTGGTAAAGCACATTTGTGCTCAATCCCCAGTACAAAAAAAAAAAAAAAAAAAAAAAAAAAATACAAAACGAAACAAAATAGCCTTCACATTTCTGAAAAGAAGGTCCCCCTGGCTTTCTTAGCCACCGCCACATAACAGCTCCTAAATAATCATGGTGAAAGCACATTCCAACACAAATGATGATGATACTGACTAACTTTCAAATGTATACGACTATTATCCCAATGGAAAAAGGACAATATACAGCAATGATTAAATAATGGAAAACTAACTGGAATTTCTTCAAGAAACACAATGGGAAACACAGAGGCAGAGAGAGCAGTATTTGTGAAGAGCGCATCAGTCCCCATTTTTAGACTTAGATAACACCCTCCCCACCCCGCCAGGCTGAACAGCTGCTCTGTACACATTGTTAGGCCACCAGAGGGGAACATTTTAAAGTTTGAAGAAAATTACTATAAGTTACTTATAACTTGTGTCTTGCACGGTTCTAAAACGTTCATGATGCTATAATTTAGTTTTACATGAAGATATAAAAATAATAAATATTGCCATGCATATCTTGATGACATTTGAAAAACTCAAATAAATAACTTGAAACGCGCTCTAGCGAGATTTTCCTACCTACTGAGTGTTCGCTATGGAGGAGGAGAGCAAGCCCACGAGTTTCTAAGCATCCGCAAACTGAGAAGCTTCAAGCGAGCCCAGCTGAATGCCCTTCAATGACAGGTCAGGAGGGAGGACAGAGAAGCCGAAACTGGAGTGCACACAGCTTTTTTGCTACAGGTTTTGGTTGAAAAGGTTCGTGAACTAACGGGATCTTCCCAAGGGCATGCTGGAAAGGCAGGAAGGGAGCAGAGCCTGGGGACCCTCCTCAGGCAACGTCCTCTCCTACTCAGTTTCCTGAACACCCCTGGTTAAGACTCCTGTGATTAAAGGCCAGAGGAGCTTTCATTGAAGGGCGTCGGGTTCCTCGTTAAAGCTGAAGTCACACACCAGAGAGAGGTGGTCGGAGGGGTAGTTGAAGGAGGGGAGCCGGTTGGGCCCGATCTGCTCCTCGGTGAGCAGGTCCAGCGCCGAGCGCACGCTCAGCGCCTGCCAGATGTAATCCAGGGTGTGCCTGCACTCGCCCGAGGTCCGGATCTTCGAGGTGGTGTACGGGGGCTCCGACTGCCCGTCGGCGCTCAGCAGCTTGTAGGCGCTGTTGAGGTTGAGGCTGGAGGACGCGAAGTGCTTGTAGACCTCTTCGGTGGGCTCCGCGTTGAAGTCCCCGCAGACGATCAGGGGGATCTTGGCCCCCTGGGTGATGTTCTGTAGGTTCTGGAGAAGGTCACAGCTCTGGGCCGACCGAAACCGCTCCCAGCCAGTGCGAGCTTTCAAGTGGGTGACGGCGATGCAGAACTGTCGTCCTGATTCTTTGCACTCCAGAGTCTGAGCAATGGCCACCTGGTTGGTCTTCAGCGTCATGGCCATCAGCCTGATATTGGCACTGTTGACCAGCTTGAATCGGTTCTGGAGAAAAAATAAGGCACAGCCATCTGGTCCATTGTTGTGTTCAACGTCCAGACAAGGTGACCAGGGCTTTGGGAAGAAGGTGCCTTGATAGCCCAGGCGACTGAGGAGAGGATGGAAGGTGTCAAAATAGTGGTCCACCTCTTGCAGGCACAGTATGTCCGGCTGGTAGGCGAGGATTTCCTCCAGAATGAGACACTTCCTCTCTTCCCACTTGAGAGCTTCAACAGGGCATTGTACAAAGTTGTCCTTGCCCTCTCCAAGTGCTTGGGCGAGGATGTTCCATTGCATGACCCTAATGGGTGGGTGGCTACTGGGGCAATCTGTCCTCAGATCCACAAAGTCCCCCTGGAACCGGGGAGGTCGAGTATGCAGGACAACCCTGCACTCCTCGAGAAGCTCTTTAGGATCAATGGGTTCCAGATGTTCTGGGTCTGGTGACACCAAGTACTCTGGGTGCTGAGAGGCAGCGCTGCTGTTCAGTGTCTTGGCGAGAGCACTATAGAGTCTGCTCGTACCGTTTCCCATGGAACACACTGTCCCGGAACACGGCCTCACGGCGCCCGAGGCCGCCGAGACCGCCGCCAGGAGCCGGGGGGACGCGGGCCGGGGGACGATCGCGGGCGGGGGTGAGTGGCGGCGCAGCCGGGGCGCGGGCGGGCGGCGCAGGCCGGGGGCGTCCCTCTGCAGCAGGGCGGAGCAGAGCCGCCGCTGGCTCTGAAACATGCCGGGCGCCACCACACCACCGCCGCGGCCGCTCCGCGCGCCCGAGGACCGACCTGGAGGGAGGGCCGAGGCCGGGGAGTCGCTCAGGCGCCGGGCCGCTGCGGGCGGATGTCCCGAGCCGCTTCTCACTTCCCGGGGCCGGGAAAGTCCCGGGCAGCCGAGGCCGAGAGGGGCGAGAAGATGCGACAGCGGCGGCGGCGGCTGCGGCTCCGTCTGCCGCGGGCTGGCGAGCCACCGGCGAGCGCCGCGCGCTGACAAAGCGGGCGCCACCACGCTGGAGCCGGAGGGGGGACTCGGGGCCGAGCGCGGCGCGGCCGGGGCTGCAGCCACCTGGCCCGGGGCAGTCCTGTTTGCAGAGGAAGGGGGACTTCAGCAGCGACACAGGGCGGAGGCTGCAGGAGGGCCAAAGTCCCCTCCTTCCTTTTGCAGAGCACTCAAGAGAGCCCTGCTCCCTGTTACATGCATTGATCATAATAAAAAGAAAGTCATTTTACCTATGAACAGTTTTCACACCTTACTAAATACTCATGACTTCATTCAGTTTCTGTACAAGTGTTAGAGGTTCATGCAGTTTATCAATATTTTCCAAGTGAAAGGATGGAGGTGCAGGTGGATGTTGCTGGATAGGGAAGCAAATCTCAAGTTACATGTGCTCTTGCTCAAATCCCACCCTGCCCATCCTCCTCTGTTCCATAACCCCCCACAATTCCTACTTAATTAGTGTAGTCCCCTTGTGTATTAATGGGTGCTTTCCTTCTGGGTTTTCTTTCTTTCTTTCTTCTTCTTCTTTTTTTCTATGTGTGTGCTGAAGATTGAACTCAGGTCCTCACACATGCTAGGGAAGTGCTCTACCCCTACCCCAACACCCCCATCCCTAAACTAATTTTCAATCCTTCTTGTAGGAAGGCAGCCTCTGCCCACAAGAAGTACCCAGGATGAGCAGTGAGGCATCTTTTAGTCTCTCTGTAGAAGCCAGGATAAGGAGGTTCCTGATGTTTATTGAATGACATTTTAATATAGTAAGTTCATTTCAGGATGAGATGGCATAATTCAGTGACAGCTGTACAGGATGTTGGTTAACCACAGCCCCAATCTCACTTTGATGGTTCCAAACCTATCTTGCTCCCTGGTGTAAACCTGGGCACAGCTGAGGGCCGGAGGGAAAGGGTACATGTCTGACTCATATGCTTGTTCCTATATTCTAGGAGTCTTTAGGAAGTAGATACACTTCTACTCTAGCCCCAACTTTCTTTACTTTTCAATGACCAAGTCAGCTTCCCTGTTCCCTTTGGCAATGAGGAAACCATGATGGGTGGCCATCCAGGTGTCAGCCTTGAAACCGTAAGTGATATAGTCCACCCCATCAAAGGCAAACTGAGAAACCTTCAGATGATACCATCACCTTGTGCCACACATATGGCTATGAACTGTAGCATGTGCACCTTGGAAGCTCTTCAGCCTCATCAGGCATGCATGGTGTAGGAGGAAGAGTGGAGTTTGGGAGAGAGTACAGAGCCAGGGGGTCACACAGGCTGCCTTGAACAACTAGTGTTCTGATCAAACTCTGAGGACTTTTTTAGCAATTGTATTTGTGCATTTCAGTGACATTTGATATAGTTAACTTTTTCTAGCTTGATTTTGGGAACTCTCCAAGTTTGTCTGATGATTTCCCTCTCTACACAGTGCTTTTATGTGAATTGCCCTCTTCAGGGCTGATCTGACCCCCTCCCATCTCAATGGCTCATCCCTCCCTAGGACACTAGCATTGGCTAGTCAAGCAGGAGATGCCTCACTCCCTGTCACCTCATGGGTACGGTGGGAGGCCCTGGAGCCTCTTCCATGGACACCACATGTCTCTTGTGTTGCTTCTCCTGCCTCTCATTGAATAGACCATCATGATATGCAGGTAATCTTGAACAGTTCCATTTCTGCTTGCAGTGGGATATATCCTTCAATCTCAGCAAGAGCTCCACTTTCTGCCCCTCATGGAAAGATGGGGTGACCATATGTTTCTGGGTGCAAAAAGTAATGTACCTATGGATGCCAGGCTGACTACATGTGCAAGGATAACAGAGAGTGGGACCCTGTCAAGGACAGAGGCTTCCACTTCTAGGACACTCATGACCTGATTTGTCCCAAGGTCTCAGGGCTTTGTATGATCCATACTGAAAAGATGTAGATACAGAGGTAGAGAGGTTAAGTACCTGCCATGTTCATCAAGCTGTTAAATCATAGAACTGGGTTAGAATCTGGTTCATGCAAATCTGAAGGAAAACCATGATGATCTTGCTACTATACTCCAATGCCACCTTAGTTCAGAAGACCTAGAAGCTTGTCCTTAGTCCACCTTTGAAAACCGTGACTTGAACAATCGTCTCTAAAATAGGGATATCAAAACTTTTTGCTGTATAAGGTAGTGAAAAGTAAGTGGTCTTATGTCACGGGTGAAGGGCCTGGCTAGGGCAAGAAAGGGAGAGGGGAGGCTGGGGGCTGAAAGAGCAGGGTATGCAAAGGCTACATAAGGGAGACAGCAGCAGAGCTGACTCCTGGGCAATCACACGGGACTCCATGTTCCTTAACATCTTGATGTATCTGAAATCAGATAAAAAGGAATGGAGAGGGCTGGAGATGTGGCTGTGCAGTCGAGTGATTACCCAATAAGCCCTGGGATCTGTAGCACAACAAAAAGTAAATAAATAGGAAAAGAGGCTGTGTGTTTTTGTGTTTGTGTGTGTGTGTGTGTGTGTGTGTGTGTGTGTGTGTATGAGGGAGTGAGTGTGTGCATGTGCACATGTATTTTAACAGATAGGGTTTGGGCAAGGGAAAGGCAGAGGACAAGAGGGCAGAGGCCTGGTCAGATTTCATTCCCTAGAGATGCCTCCACATTTCTGAGGCCACTCTCTGGTCTTGTCCTAATTTTGGCTTCTGCACTCCTTGACCCCAAACCCCAGTATGGGCAGTGATATCTATAGACCTCAGGGAGTGATGAAATACCCCGACATCCTTGGAAACTACCCTAGATGAGTTACACCTGGAAGAAGAGGGGAAGGTTTAAGAGACCTCTGGGAATAGCATTATAGAGACAGCCATCATCACTGGGAAGAGTCTTTTTGACAGAAATGTTTTGGGGACCTAGAAACAGACATCCACAGGGTGGTGGGATTTTGAAAAGGGGAAACTAGCTGCTAAACAGAGGAACCCAGAGCCCAGGAAGGAGTGGGGCAGGTACTACTTTTCTTCACAAAAGACCATCCTTCCACTGAGTCTTCCTTCACCTTCTGGGATAGATCCTATCTGTACCAATAGCTCCATTATGCCACTAAGGGAATGACATAAATGAGGCTAAAATGGGAAAAGCAGCACCTCCATGCTTGAGTTGTAAGCTAGTTATGTCTATTCTCCTTTCTGGACTATAGGTATCATGGGGCAGTAGATGGGCCAAATGCATGTCATGAAAGCCTCTGTGGAAGGAATGTGGCAATGCATAGGCAAATGATTTTCTAAATGGTGAATTGTTTCATGCCTAGACATAGGTTAGATTCACTGTTGTCTAGTTCAAAAGTCATTCATTACTGATAGAGCAAACATCTTGGAAAGTAGAGTACAATAATAATTACAAGTGCAAGGATTCAAGAGGACAGTTGTAACTAGAAGAACTATTTTGCTACTTTCACACACTGTGCATAGGAAATCAATGAAGAAAAGGAGTGATAATGAGAATTCTTCCCAAAGAGCTGGGCGCACCCCATGTAGACCCAATTCTTCTTTTAGGTTTCACTGTGGTATTAATAGACAAGATGCTGGATCACCATCCAGAACAGTAGGCTATCCTTAATCCTTACCCCTGTGCTGAAACCAGGCTTGGAGCCTATTCTACTGGGGAACAGAGGGAAGGGCATTTCTAATGTTAGTACTAGAGCAGGAGGCACACTGGCTTTCAGGAATTTTCTGCATTAGAAAACTGGCACAAACAGCAAACAGGACGGGAGGCAGCAGTTACCTGACCAGGGCCAGACTCTTGAGTGGAAGGAGTGAAGATTCCTTCATTTACTTGCTGATGCTGTTGGCAAAGAACATTCTCTGGGACCAGGTGTGTAGAGGTAGGTGTATCATGTTCATTAAGTTCCAAACTCCAGGAAATGAAACAAACCAAGAATACAATGTGAAGGACTCTCCTGGATTGTGTAGGGTAACCGGATGCCCATAGTTGTAGAATAAGTAGAAGAAAATCTGGGTGGAAAATTGACTGTGTCCAAGTTCTAAACACGTATTCATATATATCTAGGGATGACACATATTCTTTTATGGAAAAAAGAAGAGAGTTGGAAAACTATTCAGGTTTGTCCCCTATGGAGTAAGAGTTCTATAAATTAAAAATGTGACTAGCTCTTCAGATGGCACAGTAGGAACATTCATAACATACCTGTTGTTCAACCCCGGTGCTGCAAATGCCCTGGTATGCTGTTTTCCAAACCCAAAGAAAGAACTTGGAGGACTCAGTGGACAGGTTTTGGGCATTTTATTACTTATTCACTCCTCCATTGTGGTGAGCCAGGATACGATGGAGGACTACCTCATGTCTACCACGAGGGGGAATATATGGGAGAGGTTGCATGCAAAGTACACAGGTGGATTTCTCCAGATATTTTATAAATACATTCCTTTACAACTGGGGTCACTCTGCTTTGAGTCTATCCTAAATATTGTAGATAAGGAAAGTGGCCAGTTCATGCTCTCCATTTCCCTCATCACCACTTTCTTTTAGAGACTTTATCTCACTACAAGCTTTCCTAGGCACTGATTAATGTTTAACCCAACACCTGTGAAGGTGGAAAGCTGGAGACTCTGAGGACAGTAGGGCAGTTGGAAACCACACAGCCCTCCAGAGGGTGGGCTCTAGGCAAGTATAAATGTAGGCCTCCCTGTGAACTACATGTCCTGGGGAGGGTTGTATCACTGACAGGGATTCCTGGAGACAGTGGGATGCAGGGTAGGGTAGATCTTAGCATGACAAAGCTATGCTTATCTGTACCTTATTGTAGAAGTAACATACCCAGTTGTTTCCCCAACTAGGGAGAGTGCCTGAGGAAGTAAAAATTTCTGCCCAGCATCACACTCTAGAACTGCTCATGTTGAGTGACTTTGGGCAGAGTGCTGTGGAGCTGGGAGGTGATGGTCATGGTCAGGGAATAATTGCTTATAGTTGTATTCTCTGAGTAGATGCCCTCCAGTATCCTACCTGCCCTGCAGTCTGTATTGCCCTACTGCTGCTCATTGTCTTGGTTATGGACCTTGCATTGGACATGAGATTTGGTGGAATGGTAGAGAACTTAAGAGCAAAGTGAAAGAGTGGAATAGGCCCCAGTGACATTAGCAATGGGATAGTTGCATTTGGCAAGTGAAATTTTTTCTTGTTTTGCAGTGTTGCCTAGAAAAGGCTGATTTATGTTTGAATACACATCCCTAAATGACAGGGAGAGAAAGCTTAGATATCTGCAGGACCAGAGAATGGTCTTCCATTTGCTTTGAAAGGCAGTATGGGCATGGATACTCCATGTGAATTTCCATTTCTTGATCTTCCTTCTTTATTGTGTGTACTCCATCACTGTTGCCAAGGGTAACTGATACCTCTTCCCCTATTCTAAGATGCCTGTTGTACATCAATCTGGATGGAGTGATGAGGAAGAGCTGTTTTCTGTGCTCTGGTTCTTTCTATATTGTAAAATTGCTCTTTTCCACTGAGTGTAGGCAGGAGGAAAACAGGACAGATTTGGGGTATCACTATTCCTAAGGCCTTATATCCACACAATGCACTGGCCATTAGTGAAGTACCTTATGTATTTTTTCTCCTACAGTTACATCAAAACCCTTTGGAGCCTACATTGAACATTTTTTTCTTCCTGGAAAGAATACAAAGCTAGAGTGATAATTCAACAAATTAGTGTTTGAGATTGGTTCCAGGAACTAAGTAAAATATAAGGTTGGAAAAAAAAAATCATAACACAGTTTCCTTAAAAAATAATGTATGTGTTGTTTAGCTATTTTTTAAACTATCTGTCCTACTAGAAGGTAAAATCTCAGTATCTGAATAAAAAATTAGAATTAAAAATAATCCCCTGATGAGTATCAGTTTGAATATGAATGGTTAAACTTTTTTTTTCTTTTTTTGGTACCAGGGATTGAATTTAGGGCACTTAACCACAGAGCCACATCTCTAGCCCCTTTATATATATATATATATATATATATATATATATATATATATTTTTTTTTTTTTTTTTTTGAGACAGGGTCTTGCTAAGTTGATGAGGCTGGCTTTGAACTTGTGAATGTCCTATTTCTCAGACTGTTGGTATTACAAGCATGTACCACTGCATCTGGCTGGATGAGTAAATTTTTTTTTAATATTTATTTTTTAGTTGTAATTGTATACAATACCTTTAATTAATTAATTTACTTTTATGTGGTGCTGAGGATCGAACCCAGGGCCTCACCCATGCTAGGCGAGTGCTCTACCACTGAGCCACAACCCCAGCCCCTGAATGAGTAAACTTTTAAGGAAATATTTTTTTTTTTTTTTTTTTTTGCAGTGAGATTACACTATACTTACTTCTATTGAGCAGATTGATACTCAAGAAAGACAGCAGATAGGAAGGTTTGAGATAAGCCTTTGGGTGACTGTTACATGCAAAAAAGTGGACTGTGGTTGGAATCATTCTATCTTCATATAGAGAATATGACTTTGCTCTAATTTGGAGTCTGGGAGATTTCAAATAGATACCTTGCTCTGAAATCCTTTCAACCACTCCTCAGGAAGTGTAGCCCTGTCTACAGGGATATTATGGCTCCCTTGAGAGTGTACACCTCAGAGTCACCTGGGCCATTATGTTAACTGTGCTCCTTAACCCTAGAGGCCACATATGTACCCATTTTATAGATGAGAGAACTTAGCATCCCTGAGGAAGCACAGACCACTCACAGTCATGGAGCAAATATATGGAGATGATGAAAATGAAAATCACATTGTCAAAATTTTAGCTGTCTTCGAGTGAATATTTCTTGAACTACTGTGTTTGAGGTGCCAAGTTAGTGAAGGGGAGAGAGTAGTTAAGAAAGCAAGATTTGAGTGAGTAAAGAAGCCTAGTGAGGAAGACAGATATTAATGAAGAATTGCAGATAAGTGGTGATAGAAAGAAATGGTCTAATGGTCTAAATGGGCTATAGAGGAAGCTATAGGTGCAATGACAGGGAGCCTCATAGTGGTCATTTGCTTCTTCTTTCAGGACTGGTGGTTGATGCCAAGGAAGGCTGCCCTGGTGATCAGTCCTCGGGCTCAGGCTTGAGAGATGGGGATAAAGAAGTGGAGGGGTTTGGGGAGAGTCTCTGGTACAAACAGTGTGTGCAGGACCCAAAGGGTGAACCAATGGACTTGGAGGGGGTGTCTCTTTTTAGAAATCTGCAAGTCATTGCAACTTTCCATCACAAGGCATACCCATGTAAATCAGTCACCTGAATCAGTGGTTAAAGGTACACACATAACTTCCAAGTTTCAATCTGGAAAATTCACAGACTATACTTTTGCCCAGAACACTCATCTGTGTTACAATCAATGAAATTAAAGCTTTCTCTCAGGTCTACATATTCTTTTTCACTTCTGACTTGATGTCTTACTCATTTCTAAGTTTTAAAGTCTTGTCAAATAGTATGATAAGGTCAGGAAGAAGAGAAAAGTACCATGAGATGGGCACATGATGAGGGACCATCAGGTGCCTCACTGTTCCCACTTTCCTTCAATAACCAGTGGTGTTAAACCTGCGTGGAGCCCACCTCTTCTGTGAAAAGCTCTTCTTTTTGACACTGGGGATTGAACCCAGAGGTGCTTTACCAAAGAGCTCATTCCCAAGTCCTTTTTTGCTTTTTTGTTTGTTTGTTTGTTTTTGAGACAGGATGTCTTTAAGTTGTTGTGGGTCTTGCCAATTGCTAGTGCTGACCTTGAAGGTGTAATCATTCTGCTTCAGACTCCCAAGTTCCTGAGATTATAGGCATGTATCACTATGCCTGGTGGAAATATCTTCTTTTTTAAAGAAGAAATTTGGCATCTCTTGCCATGGTACCAAGGAAACAATTTTTCAAACAGAAGGTCTTTCTAAAGTCAAGTCTAATGGCAATGAGTCATCTAGTAATTGAGCAAACTTTCTCGATGATAGATTTTTTTTTTTTTTTTGGTTACGGCATGCCATTTATCATCTTGATTATTTTCCAAATAACTCAATTAGAATCTGATAGTCCCATTAATACAGAGATAAAAAGAATTAGAGAATTATTTTAGGTAACATCACTTAGCTAGTTAGCAGAGTTGAGATCCAAGTTCATGTGTTTATATCTCAGAACTCATGCACTTGGTACTAAACATCATGTACAGGGTTTGCTAGATTATTGAGCCATGTACAATGAGGACTCTGAATTGCTATGCTAGCTTTCTTATCAGTAAGCGGCAGTCATATTTCAGGAAAACGAATGACCTGAAAGAGAAGCTAATCCATTCAGTCCCAATTGATTTGCATACAGATTTTTCACTTTTTAAATTTTTTATTTTAAATATACATGACAGTAAACTTTTTCAATACACTTAAACATTTTTCCTCTAAAGACTCTCCCCTCAACACAGTGTTTGCTTTAAATTCTTGTCCTGACACATGCACACCCTTGGCTGTGTTTTTCCAGTGATGCATCATTCAGCCCAAAGTAAGACCTGTAGAGAATTAAGGTCTCCTCCAGCTTCTCCATCATTATTACTAATGATTCCCACAAAAGGGGTGGTGGCTGATGCTCCAGTGTTTGAAGCTTCCAGTCACAAATTCTGTTTCAGGGACTCCCTTTTCAGGTCAATGGTGGCCTCAGTAACACTATGCAGGCATTTCAAGAAGTGAAATGGTCTATAAAAAAGGGAGGTCTCCAGCTTGGGGAAGTCATAGTCAGACACATGAATGCTGGAGATTAAGAAGACTCGAGCATCATTCACATTATCCTTTTGCAGCTGTATCAGTCATCTCAGATCTCTTGTAGGAACTTGTTCTGATGGAAGGACATTGTATATGACCTTCTCATTGTATATGTCCCTGTGAATTTTTGTTCAAACAAAGTAGAAAATCTTCATTTTTGCAATGATTTTAGCCAGTTGTGCATCATTTTCTCTAAAGCGTATAGTAGAGATGATAAGGAAAAAGTCATATTCAGCAAATGTAAATTTTTTGGCTTGGAAGTTAGTGTTCCAGTCCCAGCCAGGTCCCATATTATCACATTAGGAAACTTTGGGTGTTCATATGGAATTCTCCCATGGTTATATCCACTGTCTCAGTGGCAATTACATCTTTTTTTTTATTTTTCCACAACCCTCAGGGCATTGATAAAACTGGACTTCTCTGCCTCACTCTCTCCTGTCATTCAGTGGGCATTCTGAATGTCTCTCAATGCATCACTGACTGCAGAAACTGTCCTGAATGTCCCCCTCCTCCAGATGCAATAGAATCAAAATGATGAGGGTACTGCTTTCTATCTTGGGTATTTAAAAAAACTTGTCAAAACTGGAGGTCAAATCAAAAGGCTTTGTATTAGTTAGGGGTTGTAGAGGAGGAAGACTGATTCAATAGCTGTGAGCAGTAGAGGGCACTAGAAGTCAGAAGAAGAAAGGACAAAAAGTACCCCAGGCTGGGATTTGAGGAGGTTAAGGTAAAACAGAACTTCAAACTCTGTCCCAGGTTATAGCCAGGCAGGTATCTCTTGCTTTTGTAGATGTGGGCATTGCCAGGACTTCTAGACTACATATAAAATTCGCCTTGGCTCAGGCTCTTCTTTTATCTTTACCAACCTCTTCAAGACCAAATTTAATGCTCAATCACTCCACTTCAGTGATTGCCTCATGTGTAACCTCATTTAAATTGTCTTTCATAGATTCATTTTTACTAAAATAATGGTCATGCACAGTAGCAAATTCAACGGTAGAGTTTATCATGTGAAAACAAAGATGCACTTCCCATAATAATCCTTTTCACCTGATGTGTGAGACCCTCAGGAAAATCCTTTCAAATACCCGATAACCTCAGACATATATGTGGCTAATCTCACTCTTCACCTGGGTCCTGTCCTTCCTAGTAGATATTGTATATATCTCAATCAAAGGGTAGTAATGTAATGTGACTGCAAATTTGTGACCAAAACTATTTGTGTAGAAAGAATATGGATGCATATAATAGATATATCCAGCGAGTCTCCTCCTACTCTTGGAGCCCAGAACTGCAGGTGACACATGTCTGTTGGACCTACTAAATATCTTAAAGGACCTACTTATTCATGCCTAACTGGTGAGGGTTGAACCTGACACACCTTTATAATTATGGTTTCCCCTTTGGAGAACTAAAGAGCATCCAAAAATGGAGATTTGCTGAGACTCCAGAACAGTCATAACAAATCCCCCCACCCACTTATGCTGGGTTCCCTCTTGATATCTTCCAATCCCAAGAATTAGAAGGCCACATGCTCAAAGACAACACCTAGGCTTGCAAGAACATCTCATACTACTCTGCACATCACATTTAATATTGGCCCCTTCTCCTGCTCTAAGAAGGGCAGTGAGTGAGAGGTACAGCTATAAAGGGAAGTCTTAAAGTATTTAAGAGCTAAGCAAAGTAATTTCTTCTATAGATGAGTGAAAATACTATTAGCACCAAGTAGAGGAACTGCTAAGGATTATTTAGATTTACCTGAGCCTTTCCCTGCAATCTCTGTTGTACTTGAAACTTGATCCCCTACCCAAACTTCAAAAAGCAGAGTGGAGCCAGCTCATTTTCACTTTGGGCAAAAGGGAAGGGAGGCCTCATAGCCTTTCTCTGGGCAGCATGGCCTTAGCTGTGTGTGTTGTGCAGGTGAAACAGGCTTTCCAGACAATTGCAAGTGCAGTTGTCCTGAACTCAGGAGCCCCTGAGTGCTTGAAATGTTGATCAACTGTTCAGGCTACCTGAAGCAACTATGAGAAGTATAACTACACACAGGAAAATAAGGACACCGATAACAGAGATAATAGAATACCATAGAAGGCTAAAAGCTAATTATTACTTCTGTACTACAGGGATGTGAGTCCCTCTCTGGATCTTGGAATTTGAGGAAGTGGATTAGGATTAAACAACGAAAGCATAAGCTACTATTCCTTGCTTATCCGAATGAGTGGACAGATGTGGCTGGGAACTGACCATCACTCACTTTCTCACCCACCCTTATCCACAGTGTTTGTGTGGGGTCCACAATGTGCTATTGACTCAGGTGAAATGAAATAAAAAAGGACCATTTTGGTGCCTATAGTCTAGTTGGGGAAGACAGGAATTTTACATGTGAAATATGTACACAGTGGAAGATATAGTTAAATGTTAGAGAAATGAAAAGCATTATTTATAAAGATAACTTCTACTTTCTATCTTCAGTGGAAATGGAAAGAAATTGTGTCTGAATATTTGAGTAAAGCACCTATCTAAGAGGGAATAAAGAACTTAATTCATGAGATTCATGTGCATGTGCACACACACACAAAGTGAGCAGTATCCACATGCAGTGGTGCCAAATGCCTGAAATACCTGGATGTTGATGGGGTGGTTTGTTTGTTAAAACTTTACATGCTAAAGTTGAACTAAAGTGTCACACAGCATGAGGAATTGATATCATAGCTGAGAATTTACAATGAACTGGGGGCTCTAATTTATCCACTGGAGAAGCGAATAAGAGAGGTAAAAACCTGGGTTAAAGGAGGATTATGAACAACACTAGGAAACTTCATGACTTTAGTTCTTCTGCCTTGCCCTGACACCAACTGACTATATGTTTTCAATATCAAATCCAAAAACTCAATGCTCAGAAATACAATGTGGAACTCATGTAAATCATAGAGGAGAAAGATATTACCTAAGTCCATTGAAAATGACCCCACTGCCCATTTGCACAGGACCAACCCCAGGCTCCTCTCTCTCTGGCACAGATTGACCACTACACTTAGGAGACTCGAGTCTAATACCCAAAATATACCCCTTTCAGTGCCACAGTCATATCTACTGCTCCTACGTCTGCCTATGATCAAAATGAGCCTCCAGAGGATAGGTGGGTGAGAACAGACCTGGAATGGTCAGTCACAGGCACTGACCAAAGTAGAATTGTTCCCTGGAAAACAGTACATCTGCTGCTTCTGGAGGTGAAACTTTTGCCAGTCCTCTCAAGAGCACTTACTTCTCCAACCCAGAGGGAGGAATCTAGGGTAGAATCTGAATAGAGTCCAAAAGAGGGATACAAAATTGCCAATTGCACTTTGAGAAAAAGTTTGTAATTTTTTTATGTTTGAGTTTTCTTCTTGAGGCCAATCTCTTTCTTGGATCTTCTGAAGGGTTTTGCAAATGGGCTCAGAGAAGTCTCTAAGGTCCAAGAAAGCAGCCCAAATGAATTATCTTTCAAGTGGATGTACTCCTCTCACTTTTCCCACCGTCTGCAGGAGCTTCTAAACCCAAGTGATGTGAGCTGGATCATCTCTTAAATGCTGGAGACCTGGCAGGCTTGCAGAGTCTGATAGGAGTCCCATTGCCAGGCCTCTGTCTGAGTGATCATTTAACCAGGTGTAGGGATTGAGGTCAGCCCGGCCTAGAACAGAAGTAAGGAGAAGGCGAAAGGCACAAAAACTGGTTGTTCTGAGCCCTCAGACTGCAGTGTGGCCAGCTGATTTCAGGCAGAGTTTGTCTAGAAAATTCTCTTGCAAGTAGATTCAACTACACAAGTACTTTTTGAAAATGAAACATATTAATTTTTTTTTATCCTAAAAATGTTTACTTAGCTCTTCATGTAGCACTCAGAACTGTTAGGTGATGACTGATGGAATGTTTCTGAATTACTAACTCCTTAGAGCATGAGATAGGTATGTCTGAAAGTCAATACAAACTCTGAAATTATTCAGAAAGGAAGCAGACATTCATTTTCTAATTGTAGGAGGAAAACAATGGCTCAGCAAATATCTTCTGATAGCCAGTTGGTCTAATAAACAAACCCCAGATTCTTTTTTTTTTTTTTAGTACTGGGGATGGAATCCAGAGGCACTTTATCACTGAGCTGCGTCCCCAGTCTTTTTATTTTAAAATTAGAAACAAGTTCTCATTTGCCTCAGTCTGGCTGGGCACAGAATCACAAGCCACTCAAACAGGAACAAAACTTTATTTTTGAAAAAGCCGCCAATACTCCGTACTCGCGGGCAAGTCAAAAACCGGTCCACCCCCCCCCCTCGTCTACCAGAAGGGGGGGGTGGGGGTGGGGGACCTCCCCCGGAATTCCCTCCTACTATCCTTCCCCAACCAATGGGAACTCTCCGTAACATGAGTCCCGTAGCAGGCCAAGGTGAACAGCAGGAGTCCAATTTCCATATGAATGTAAATCTTAACATAATCATATCATCTCAATGGCTAGCTGGCTGTCACCTTACAACCGAAAGTGCCATGCATCATATTATTTGCTTGTGGCTCCTAGCACTCATTAAATTGCTGAGGCTGCACTCAATTTGCAATTCTCTTGTCTCAGAGTCCCGATTTACTGGGTTTACAAGCATGCACTGCCGTAGTCAGTCAACGAACCCCAGAGTCTTATAAAATAGAAATATATCCCTCCATGACATTTCTTTTTTGAAATTCTTTCTCAGCAGGGACAGGAGAGCATTGTCCTTTTCCCTTTCCCTCCTCCAGTTGTTCCCCCTGTGAGAATGGTGGTGTGAGTGAGGGGAACTATCAAGATTAGAAAATGATACACTCAGGTGAGACATTTGCTATTCTAATGGTACCTAGTATGGTAACTGTCTCTTATGTAGAGGGACCAGGTGGGGTCCACTCAGACATCTCAGTTGAGATCTTGGGGACAGAAACAATATAGATTTGTGGGATGCCTACTCCCTCCTTCCTTTGTGTCTGCAATTGTTGGGCAACCTAATCCTCTTTCTCTTCCTTTCATCTTACTCAGGAAGACCCAGGTGAAGCATTCACTATTGGCCTAAGGTAAAAGCATATCCCATTGAAAAGGGCTCTTGGCTGTTGTTTTCTGACCCCAGGAGGAATCAAGGGTGGAAAAGCCAGTTTCATAGTCTCTCATTGGCAGAAGAATTTCATAACTTGATGTTAGCATTGTCATTCTCTGGCCAAAGGCTCAGAAAATGTCCTCTTCTTTGGGACCTTTCTCCTGACCACAAATGCCTTGGAAAGCTTTTCTTCCTGGAGGTCAGTAGGATCTCTGAAATTGCTCAAAGATGAAGCGACATTTTATGGCTGTAGGAGGGAAGAAATGGCTGAGGAAATATACCATGTTCTGGTTTCACTAAGAAATCTGGTTGTTCTATAAAACCTGCCTTGTTATAAGGAGGATATGAGATGCATCCAGAAATTAAAAGACTGCCTAGGACCATACAGCCAGTCATGACCACTGCAGAAACTTAACCTTCTACCTCCTCATGTATGCTGGTAAGTCAGTCAGCCCAGCACAGATCCAAGAACTGAGTATAGTGGTGAATCATGACATGGTATTGGTACTGAAAACTCAGTTCTTTTCCCTAATGGTCCAATAACAAGAACAAGGTTTTGAGAAAAAAGAAAATAAAGTTTTATCGTTTTGCTAGCAAAGGAGAATATAGAGCAGATTCCTGTTTCAGAGGTTGTGATTCTAAGCACCAGGGAAATGGGCTTTTAAAAAGGAGATACAAAAACTACACTCCAGCTGTGCCCTATCAGGGGTCATAATTCATTTGTAGCCTTGAGAGAAAGTAGAAATAGTCATTTCTTAGATCTGCAGGTGCCAGCAACAAAGTCTAGATCTCTTCATTCCTTTGGTCTGTGAGCTGATGGACAAATAATTTAGCCTAGGTGAGGAAGAAGGTTAATTTTGCTTCCCCAGTGATTAGGGAGGGGGAGAAGAGAAAGGAAATAAAACAAGCTGCAGCAGCAGATCAGCAAGTGTTACAGTCAAAGCATGAAGGGGACTCCTGCTAGTTAGTGTGATGGGGATTTCTTTTCTTTTCCCTCCCTCCCTCCCTCCCTCCCTCCCTCCATTGCTTCCTTCCTTCCTTTCTCTCTTTCTTTCTTTTCCCTCAGTACTGGGGATTGAATTCGGGAGTGCTTTACCACTGAGCTATATTCTAAGCCCTTTTAATTAATTAATTTTATTTTGAGACATGATCTCATTAGGTTGGCCTTGAACTTTCAATCTTCCTGTCTCATCTGGAGAGGTTAGAGTTATAGATTGTGCCATTACTGTCCCTGGCTGTGATGGAAAATTTCTGAACCTGCAGCATAGTGTGGATCACAGATATGGGAAAAACCACTAAAGTGCTGGAGAGAGTAATTGGCAGCCTGCCCCATACTAAGAACAGGGCTGGGGACTCCCAAGAGTGGCTAGCAGGATCCTAGACAGTGTAGCTCTGTCATGGAGGTCTTACCAGGCTGCAGTGTTGGAGAAGAGGGTGAAGAGATACATCCACGAGAAGGGTTCTTGCATCTGTGGGAATATTCTGTGTGAAGGCAGGTACTCTGCAGGAACACAGGGCAGCTCAGAGACTGGGGTGAGCCCTGTGATGGAACATGGAGACCAGGGACACTCAGAAGATAACAAGACCACCTGTGGTCCTCAGGCTATGCTCAGAATTTCATACTTTATCCAGCCACTCTGCCTTGCCCTGGTAATCAGAGCATTGTTTCAGTCTTGGGGTGAACTGGTCACTTTCCTTCATGCCCAGGGATATCAGGCCTGCTTCTCCAAATGAGTACATCGCCCAGGACAGTGGCAATTGATTCTGTGGAGACAAAAATGGTGAGCCAGGATCTGTGAGCCTCTTCTGAACTCAAAGGAATCTGAGATCAGAAGGAGATAGCAATTAGAGCCCAGATGTCCTGGAGGAAACTAGTGCATTGACCCAGGGTAGAGGACAGCACTGAGTGTGGGGCAAAGGAGCTGTGTTTTATGTGGAGCTTCTGCCTCTCAGCTCTGTGTGGTAGAGATGGGGAGTCCCAGAGCTGGGTAGAACCATTTGTGGTGATTGTTTGCAGCCATCCGTCGGGCTTGAGTAGTTAAATGTGAGTATCACACAAGGCTGAGGGCATCATCTGTGGACACAGGCTCCTGGGAGTTTAAGCAACAAAGCAGTACCCATGGTGCCCTGACCTGTTGCTAAGCTGTCTTGTTCCTGGGGCAGCTTATGCCCAGAGCAATGATCATATATACCTCTGCATCAGGCTCAGGTCAGTACTACAGTGCCACCCTTGCCCCTTCTAGAAAAAATGTGAAACTGGAGCCAGCAGGGACACTCTTAGAGAAGTGGAATCATTTCTAGGAGTGGAAACTCTCTTGGGGATGAGGCAGAACTGCAGGACTCAGACCTAGAAATAGTAGAGCAGATTGATGGAGCCGTGCCAAAGACCTGGGTTGAGAAGGAAATCCTGGAAGAGAGTATTGTCCTTGCCAGGTCATCTTCTCTCCTTTCCTCTTGATTTTTCCTGGGAGGACTCCATCACTCTGTCCTTTTGGAGCTCCTTGGCCTGAATTTCAGTTTTGGACAGTTCTAGAGAGAATTGCCTTTGCTTGAGGGCTGAGACTCTTGTGGTTGAGGGGTAATATACCAGGAGCTTGACTAATAGTCCTGCTCATGTAATGACATTAAAGGAGGACCCTTAACACCAGGGCAGGAGTTTTTGGGCCCTGGTCAGGATCCCTCTCTGACCTTCCTCAGCACCACACAGTACCCCAATAATTATCTGTTCTAAACCCATTCACCCTAGTGTGAAGGAAATGTGCTTCTTTTTCACCTACACATTCCTGGCATTGTGGGTCTTCTGTAGGAGACCAAGCTTGGAGAAAAAGGGAAGGATATGCCATCCATGTTCTAAGCCAGAGTGTTGATTTTCTGCATAAGTACTGTTTTCCAGGAACTGAAGGAGCCATAGGCAATTTGTGGGACAGCATGGAATTGTTGGAATCTGTCAGTTCCCTGCTGGATCACTCAAGCAACAGGGACATCATTTGGGATTTCAGTGATAAGGTGTCTAATAAACCTCTTAGTCAGTTCCCCTCAACTACAATGTATATCTGTGTTTTAGTCAGTTTTTTTTTTTTAATGCTGTGACCAAAAGTTCTGACAAGAACAATTTTAGAGGAGGAAATGTTTATTTGGTGCTCATGGATTCAGAGGTGTCAGTTCATAGGTGGCCAACTCCAGTGCTCTGGGCCAGAGGTGAGGCAGAACATGATGGTGGAAAGCAGTTCAGGACATGATATCAGAAAGCAAAGAGGGAGAGACTTAGCTCCCCTCACCACATAGACAAAATATAAACCCGAAAAGCATGCCCCCATTGACCCATCTCCAGCTACACCATGCTTGCCTACAGTTACCACCCAGTTAATTCCCATTAGTGGGTTAGATTAAGTCTGTGGGCTTGTATCTGGGCACACTAGTTGGTGACTGGTGTGTGTGAGGTACTCCTCTCTAAGCCCTTTTGTGGGGTTTACTGCCATTGTGTATGTGCAAAGTTCTCTGCTGGAAGCTTGAGGTTATCCTCAGGAATTGCCTTATGTGGTTCCATGCATCTGAATGAGGATTGAGTAACTGGAAACTCTGGGAATCCCAGCTGTGGATCCTCCTAGAGGTGCTGGGGCACAGGAATGACCTCCCTGGTTGCTATGAATTTCTCACCAGCCAGTTCTTGTTCATCAGCCCAACTGTCCAAATCTTCATGCTTTGAGGGGTCTGTGCTGCATCTGCTGGCTGCTTCTGCTGGGTATGGAGGCACAGGATGCAGAGTTCAGGGTTTTTACAAGTGCTGTGGATGGCTATGTGCCCATTCCCCTCCACAAACCTTTTTTTAAAAGTGGCACAGAACTTGGTGGTTGTCTGCAAGTGTGGGACCTGTGCTTGTGGCCTCCCTGTGGGTGGTTTGTGGGGCAGAAACCTCCACCCTGGCTGCTCTACAGCAGCCAGGTACTAGGGTACCATCCTTGTGACTGGGGTAGAGCATTAGTTAGCCTGTCTACACCTGAGCTCCTACTGTCTATGGTGATTGTGAATCTTGGGTACCCACTCCACCCTGCTGTGACTTCTACAGAGTAGCGCAATATAAGCACTTGGTGGCTACCTGAAACTGTGGGGCCTGTGGGTGCAGGCTCTCTGTGGGTCATCTGTGGCACAGAAACTTCTGCTCTGGCTTGTGAAGCTCACTGTGAAGGAGGTGGTATTGTGGTGTGAACTGACAAATACAATCAATAAGAGTGTAAGTTATAGGTTACACATTAGTAAAAAAATATATATTAAAGATATAAGATTTTGAGATAAGACAATTATAAAGCAAGAACGGTCATAGACAGGCCTAAGACTCCATTTTGCTTCCTTCTATAAAAAATGTTACAAGAGCTGTTTCTGAGAAACTGAAATGAAAGCTGTTTTCTTATAAAAAATTATCTTTCTGTGCTTTGTATCCCACAAATTGTACCCTACTCAAGATGCAATGGTGGTCGTGGTGAGCTACATCCTGGGTGTGAATGCCCTTGTGGGTCTACATGACTTTAAAGTAGATTCTCGGGGCTGGGGCTGGGACTCAAGCGGTAGCGCGCTCGCCTGGCATGCGTGCGGCCTGGGTTCGTTCGATCCTCAGCACCACATACCAACAAAGATGTTGTGTTCGCTGAAAACTAAAAAAATAAACATTAAAAAAATTCTCTCTCTCTTAAAAAAAATAAAAAAATAATGTAGATTCTCACCCCACCAACCCCCGCCCAAGTTCAGGATGTGACTGTCTAGCATCTGCTTGAACCCAGGACTCTGGTCAACTGAACTGCAAAGCTAATTGTATTTTAGGTTCTGTTTATCACTTGCTTGCTGACTGGAAAATTCCAGTCCTTCCTAGAGCATACAGATCCCACTTATCAATGTTTTAATTTCTATGGTTGAATTATGTTTTTTTGCTTATATTCTCTTTGGATGGACCAAGAAGCTGCTGTCCTCCCACAGAGCTTGAGTCTCTGTGGTAGGTGACAGTCCCTGGCGAGGTAAATAAAGCTCTCTTTTGATTTGAAATTCAGACTTAGAGTGCTTTCTGATGTGTCTCCCCATAACAGTAGGATGTCAATTGGCCAGTGGTTTGCTTGAACTCCAGAGGCTGGGTTGAGGCTAGCTCTCCCCAGGAGTGATTTGCTATTGGATCAACTCCACCCCAGTCCCCTTATGCAGTGAGGGGGAGGGGGTTTCAGTAATTTTTATCTAGCAGTGATCTCTCTACATATTCCTTCTAGACAGGTATCTGAGAAAACTTGTTTCAGAGGTATTCCCTTTATTTTTTACAATCTGAAGGTGAGGGAGAAGCTGTATTGACTTAATTTGCTCTAGGAAAACTGGTTAGCTGTGAACTATACAAAATGGCTGCCCTGCCTGTGATATGCTTTTAGTCCACAATTTGGGCTGAACCATGAATTCTCCTTGACTGTCTTTGCTGCTTCTATTCTGTATTAACTTGGTCTGCTTTTATTTATTTGTTTTTCCAGCTGTTTTGGGGCTGATTCACTCCTTCTTTCTTTGTTACCCCTCCGTCAGGGTTTGGGGATCAAGGGATTCTGTCTTTATTTTCTGCTCCAAGAACTAAACTCCAAGTCCTTCCAAGTCTCAATTGTCCAGTATTGAAATTTAGAGTATTT
The DNA here is from genome assembly GCF_964194105.1 of Spermophilus citellus. Classification (NCBI taxonomy): domain Eukaryota; kingdom Metazoa; phylum Chordata; class Mammalia; order Rodentia; family Sciuridae; genus Spermophilus; species Spermophilus citellus. The sequence goes on along the minus strand of NC_138182.1, from coordinate 149,633,564 downwards.
ACTCTGTTACCTACCTCTCTGGTCAGCTGTTCTTTCACTGCTTCCTTTCTGGGCTGTGGCAGTGTAGGGGGTTGCTGGCTAGATCCACTCTGCAAATCCCCTATTTTTCTTTAAATTTGTGCTTTATATTTATACCCAACAGTGTAATTCATTGTGATATGTTCATACATGCACATGGCATAGTCTGGTTAATTCAATTCTGCTATTCCTCCCTTTTCCCATTTTCCCATTCCTTCTCCCTCCTCATTCCCCTTCTATTCTCCCTTCTATTTTCATGAGATTCCCTCTTCCCTACTTAAATTCTTTATATCTTTCTAGCTTCTACATATGAGAGAAAATATTTGACACTTGAATATCTGAATCTGACTTATTTCACTAGCATGATATTCTCCAGTTCCACCCATTGAACCACAAATGCCATAATTTAATTCTTCTTTATGTAAAACTCCACTGTGTATGCATACCACATTTTCTTCATCCAATTGTCTATTGAGGGACAGTAAGGCTGGTTCCATTAATTGACTATTGTGAATTGCACTGCTATAAACACTGATATTACTGTACTGTTATAGTATGCTGATTTTAGTTCTTTTGGATAAATACCAGTAAGTGGGAAAACAGGGTCATATGGTAGTTACAATCCTAGTTTACTGAGGAATCTCCCATACTGCTTTCCAAAGTGGTTGTGGTAATTTGCTGTCCCACCAATAATGTATAAGTATACATCACCTCCCCAAAGTGAGAAAGTATTCCCCAAATAAAATGTTGTTTAGTATTCCCAATGTATAATTGTACCCTTTACCCCACATCCTGGCCAGAATTTATTGTTATTTTCATTTTTGATTCTTGAGTGAGATGAAATATCAGTGTAGTTTTGATTTGCATTTCCCAGATTGCTAAGGATGTTGAGCATGTCTTCTTTAAAGTAGCTCATACAAAGCCATTCTGTACAACATGGTTTAAAAAAGATGATAGTATATTACAACCCTTGACTAGTGAGCTTATTTCCAGGATTGTTCTTCTTTAATAGGGATGCAGGATGCATGTCCAAAAACTGCCCTGACTGAAAAAACAAAAAACACTAAGCCAAACCAAAACAACAAACAAACAAAAAAGCTGGACCCAATGAAAGAGGACCTTTGTGACCTTTACACAAATGAAAATGACCAAAAGTTACCTTTAGGTGGAAACATGCATAGTAGGAACTTAAAAATCGGATGCACTGTTACCATCACTCAAAAGTTAAGAGGCAGTTCTTGGGCAGGATTCTGTAGAAACCTCTCTTCCTTCCCAGATAAAACTGAGCTCACAAAGGAGGTATCCTCTTTCTGAGAGCATCAACTCTTTTCCTTAAGGGTGCTTTCCTGCCTTTTTTTTTTCCTTTTCTTATAACTTTCATGAGTTTATTATATAATAAACTTTTATTTATAAATGACTTTTAAAAATTATATATAAAGTAAATAAACTATTTAATAAATTATTTACTTACTTTTAAAAAATAAATGACAGCAGAATGTATTACAATTCATAATACACATGTAAAGCACAGTTTTTCATATCTGTGGTTGTATATAAACTATGTTCACACCAATTAGTGTCTTCATACATGTACTTTGGATAATGATGTTCATCACATTCCACCATCATTGCTAAACCCCTTCCTTCCCCTCCCACCTCTCTGCCCTATCTAGAGTTTGTCTATTCCTCCCATTCTCCCCACTCACCTACTATGAGTCAGTCACCTTATCAGAGAAAACATTCAGCATTTGTTTTTTTTTTTTTTGGAATTGGCTAACTTCACTTAGCATTATCTTCTCCAACTCCATCCATTTACCTGCAAATGCCATGATTTTATTCTCTTTTATTGCTGAATAATATTCCATTGTGTATATATGCCACATGTTTTTTTATCCATTCATCCACTGAAGGGCATCTAGGTTGGTTCCACAGTTTAGCTATTGTGAATTGTGCTGCTATAAACATTGATGTGGCTGTGTCCCTGTAGTATGCTGATTTTAAGTCCTTTGCTATAGACTGAGGAGAAGAATAGCTAGGCCTTAGGTAGAGGTCTAAAGCACATAAAGGAGTTTAAATAATAAAGTTTATTGGAGCTGGGGTTGTGGCTCAAGTGGTAAAGTGCTTGCTTAGCACCTGTGAGGCACTGGGTTCAATCCTCAGCACCACATAAAAATAAAATATATTGTATCTGCCTAAAACTAAAAAATAAATATTTAAACAAAATAAAAAAGTTTATTATTATAATAAACTTTCATGAATTTCATGTCTGTTTGTGATCCTCTCATTCAAAACATGAAAGCCAAGAACACAATACAATATACAATAAGATCTTCTCTCAGGTATTGAGGGTGTGGGGCAAATGGACAGTTAGTGTGGGTAATGAATGATTGGGTCAGATTTGGAAGATGGGGGCTGCTTTAAAAGGAAAGAAAATAAACTGTTAATACCTCTAGAGAATTTCCCCCTCCTCCACCTATTGCCAAGTTACTTACCTCCAGAAAGGAGTTAATGAGTGCCCTGGGTGACTCCCTACCTGCCTGTATCTCTGGGTGGCTTAGTCCCTGACCTTGGATAACGCCACCTTTTGGGTCACTAGGCCTGAGGGGAGGAGAGGGAATGAAAACAAAGGAAATCTAAAATGTATAAAAGAGGCAGGACTCCCCCTTTCACTTCCTTGGGCACCTACTTAGACCCCTTCTCTGTCTATCTCTCTGTTCTATTCTTTAAATAAAACTTTTTGCCTTGGGGTTTCTTGGGTGTTCAATCTTTAATACCAGGGGAATGGGATGGCCCTTATTCTCATAGGTGGTATCATCTCGATCTCATCTCCCTTATCATCTTGGTTCCTTTAGATTTATCTCTTTCTCTGGATAAAGGCAACTGTAGTTTCCCTCTCCTCAGGGGAGAGGCCCAAATGCCTGCTGCTTCACTAACTTTGCTCTCTGCATACTTGCTAGTTGAGGAGATAGTGAAACCTAACTTTTCCTTTTCCTGAGGGCTCACTATCTCTGGCAGACACACATTTGTGCGTCTTTGTTTTCTGCCTATTTTTATGTATAGTTGTGTACACATGGATTGGATGTTGTGCTTACATGGAACCAAACTGGCTTATAGATAACCAAGCAATCATAAATTTTTAAAAAAATATTTATTTTTTAGCTTTAGGTGGACACAATATCTTTATTTTATTTTTATGTGGTGCTGAGGATCGAACCCAGTGCCTCATGCATGCCAGGTGATCATGCTACTACTTGAGCCATATCCCATCACCAATCATAAATTTAAAGGGACATAAAACTAAAGGCCTTTTAGTTCATGTGACTTAAATCCTTGACAAATAAGTTAATTTAAGTTTGTTGGTAAGATAACAGTAAAGATGTCTATAAAATTATTTACCTACATATTTTATTTTTAGGTGGCAGGTAAATAGGATTGTGTTTGTCTCTGCTAAGATGTTTAAAATTCAATGTCCATGGCTTATCATATTTTTCTTTGATAGAAAAAAATGTCTTAAAACATTAACTATGCTTGGGTAATCTAAAAACCATGATAAAGATAAAACATCTAAACAATTTATAAGCAAATTAAAAATACTACATTGATTGATAAATATGAAGTATACTTGGCTTTTCAAAAAGTCTATATGTTAATATCTTCTGGTCTATTAAGTGTATTTTTAAAAGTTTTTGGTGTAACATAAATGGACTTAAAGACAAGAGTCACATGATTTTCTCAATAGATGCAGAAAAAGCATTTGACAAAATATAGCATCCACTCATGCAAACACTAGAAAAACAAGAGATAGAAGGAACATGCCTCAACATTATAAAGGCTATATACTACAAACCCAAGGCCAAAATCATTCTAAATGAAGAAAAACTGAATGCATTCCCTCTAAACACTGGAAAAAGATAGGGATGCCTATTTCGCCACTTCTATTTGACATAGTCCATGAAACTCTAGCCAAAGCAATTAGGTAAAAAAAAAAGAAATGAAAGATATTGTAAGTAGAAGAAAACAGCTCACACTCTTTCTGTCGATGACATGAACCTATATTTAGAAGACTGAAAAAACTCCACCAGAAAACTTCTAGAACTTATAAATGAATTCAGCAAAGTACCAGGATACAAAATTAACACCTACAAATCAATTATGTTCCTATGCATCAAGGATGAATTAGCTGAAACAGAAATTAGAAAATTATCCCATTCATAATAGTGTCTAAAACAAACAAACTTGGGAATCAATCTAACAAAAGAGGTGAAGGAACTCTATAATGAAAACTGCAGAACACTAAAGAAAGAAAGAAGACTTTAGAAGGTGGAAAGATCTCCCATGTTCTTGGATAGGCAGAATTAGTATTGTCAAAATGGCCATACTACCAAAAGCACTGTATAGATATAATGCAATTCCTATTAAAATACCAATGATGTTCTTCAAATAGAAAAAGCAGTCATGAAATCCATTTGGAAAAATAAGAGGTTAAGAATAGCAAAAGCAATCCTTAGCAAGAAGAGTGAAGCAGGAGGCATAACAATACCAGACCTTAAATTATATACACTGATATATATATCTATATATCTATGTATATCAGCATGGTAAATGGCACCAAAATAGGCATGTAGACCAATGGAATAGAATAGAAGACACAGAGACAAACCCACATAAATGCAGTCATCTCCTACTATATTTTTGAGATGCCATAAAGTGCTATAAACATACATAGGATAAGATAGCCTCTTGTTGAAGACACTATCTTGTTGGTGGTGGGAAAACTGGGAATCCACATGCAGTAGAATGAAATTGAAACCCCAATCTCTTACCTTGTACAAAATGCAACTCAAAGTGGATCAAGGACCTAGGCATTAGACCAGAAACCCTGCACCTACTAGAAGAAATTGTAGGCCTAACACTCTAAAAGTCAGGAACTGACTTACTTAACAAGACTCCTGAAGCACAAGAAGTAAAATCAAAAAAGAAAATCAATCAATGGGATAGTATCAAAATAAATAGTTTCTTTACAGCAAAGGAAACAATCAAGAGCATGAAGAGACCCTCTAAGATTAAAAAAAAAAAAAAAAAAAAAAAGAGCATGAAGAGAGAACCTACAGAATGGGAGGAAATCTTTGCCACCTGTACTTCAGATAGGGTGTTAAGTTTCAAACAAATAAATAACCCAGTTGATAAATGGCAAAGGAATTAAATGGACACTTCTCAAAAGAAGATCTATGAACAGTCACCAAATACATGAAAAAATGTTCAACATCTCTATCAATTAGAGAAATGCAAATTAAAACTACACTGAGATTTCATCTCACTTTAGCCAGAATGGGCAATTATTAAGAAAGAGTATAGTAACAATAAATTTTGGTGAGGATGGGGAAAAAGGAACACTCATACATTGGGACTGCAAATTGGTTTACTCTAGAAAGCAGTATGTATATTTCTCAAAAAATTAGAAATGGAACCACAATTTGACCCAGTTATCCCACTATTTGATACATCCAAAGGATTTAAAATTAGCATACCACAGTGACATAGTCACAATATTTATATTTACACAATATTTGCATCAATATTTATAGCAGCTCAATTCATAACAGCTAAGCTATGGAGCCAACCTAGGTGCCCTTCAACAGATAAATGGATAAAGAGAGTGTGGGTATTTATACACAATGGAATATTACTCAGCCATAAAGAAGAATGACTTTATGACATTTGCTGGTAAATAAATGGGTCTGAAGACTATCATGCTAAGTGAAATAAGCCAATCCCCCCAAACCAAAGGTCGAATGTTTTCTCTGATATGTGGAAGCTAACCTACAATAAGGTGGGGAGTGGGGTATAAGTTCAATGGATTAGACAAAGGAGAATGAACAGAAAGAAGGGGGACAGGGAAAGAAAAAACAGTGGAATGAATCTGACATAATTTTTCTGTGTATATGTACACCACAGTGAATCTCAACATTATGTACACGAACAAGAAATTAATTTAAAAAATAATAACTATGGGTAAATGGCAGAAAGGTTAATAGAGAGAAGGGAGCAGGGGAAGGGGAAAGGAAAAGGAAAGGAGAGGTACTATGATCTGAATTAGAATAAGATATAGTCCATGCTTGAATAATTATGTCAAAGTGTATTCTACTAGTTATGTATAACTAAAAAGAAGCAATTAAAAAAATAAAAGATGGAGTCACTCATGTCAGCCCTATCCTAAACTAAATAAAGCCAGGAGGTTATAAAGGAAAGGATTCTTAGGCTTACATGCCTGGTAATAACTATCACAAAAGACTCTGCCAAAATCAAAAGTTTGTACTGAGTCAATTTAGCCAGATCTAACAGATCTGCTAACCTCTTGGATCTTGGTTAAAAAAAGTTGTTAGTATTTCTGGAAATAATTATTTGGAAAAAATCATACTCTGCTCTCATATATTACTGTGAAATTATGAATTTAACTCTTTGTTCACTGTTTCTCTCAATCAGTCCAGGCTGTCAGGATTCAATTGCCACTCTAATACCATTCATTTTCAAACACTCCTAAGTTTTACCATCGATCTCTTAGCCCTGATACTAACTTACCTTGATTGTTCATGTCCCTCTGACAGATAACAAGGATGGGAGACTCCTGTTCCAAGGCCTATGGTCCTCACCAGTAGGAAGCAGCTGAAGAAAGACCTCAATGGTGTCCACTTCTCTAAGATGCTTCAGGTTCTCTAGTTCTTTTTTTTTTTTTAAACTTTTTTTTTTTAAGAGAGAGAGAGAGAATTTTAAAAAAATATTTATTTATTTTTTAGCGGTCACAACATCTTTGTTTGTATGTGGTGCTGAGGATCGAACCTGGGCCGCACGCATGCCAGGCGAGCACGCTACTGCTTGAGCCACATCCCCAGCCCCAGGTTCTCTAGTTCTTTGTGGGAAGGGGAATGTTAGACAGCAGGCAGATATGAGTGGTGGAAACATGGAGTTTAAAGGATTAATTCTATAGACTGAGACTACATGCTTTCATCATGTCTCCCTTTAAAGCAGTCCACACAAAGACATTCTGATCTAACTGTAGTTAAAAGGATAACAATATACTGTAACACTGACTAATAAATTTCTTCTTTCCAGAGTTGTTCTTGCCTCTCAAGGTTAAAGGATTGTGTCCCAAAACTCCTCTACTGATAAAACAAAAACAGACAAAGAAACCCCCCAAACCACAAGTTACCCTGATCTAGGTTGGGCCTGGATGAAAGAGGGCCTTTGTGACCTTTATACAAATCAAAATGACCAAAAGTTGCCCTTAGATGGAAATATGTGCAGCAGAGACTTAAAAATCGGATACAATTTTACCGTTTATCAAATGTTAAGAGCTAGTGCTTGGATGAGATTCAATAGAAATTCTCTAGGTGACCTAGCTGAATTTCTACCCTGCCCTGATCTTGTTCATCTTTGATGACTGGATGCCTATAACCCAGAAGTTCTTCTACAGGTGGTCTAGCTGAAACTGGTTGATCTAAAATGGCTGCCAGACAACCTCTAACTTCAGCATAACTCCATCTGCATGCTAAATGCCACCCGTAGTGCCATGACCATTTACAAATTGCCCTATATTATGATTTGGATAGGAGATGTCCTCAAAAGCTCATGTGTGTGGGCTGGGGATGTGGCTCAAGCAGTAGGGCGCTCGCCTGGCATGCGTGCGGCCCGGGTTCTCTCTCTCTCTCTCTCTAAAAAAAAAAAAAAAAAAAAAAGCTCATGTGTGAGACACATGTCTCATTGTGAGACAATGCAAGAAGATTTTGAAGAGAAATTATTGGATTATGAGAGCCCTAACTCAATCATGAATGAATCCCCCTGATGGGATTAACTGAGTGGTAACTGTAGGCAGGTGCGGTGTGGCTGGAGGAGGCATGCCTTTGGGGTATATATTTCGTATCTGGTGACTGGTTCTCTCTCTCTGCTTCATGATTATCATGTGGACTGCTTTCCTCCACCCCACTCTTCCACCATGATGTTCAGCCTTACCTGGAGCCCTGAAAGGAGCCTGCTGTCTATTAGACTGAGACCTCTGAAACTGTGAGTCCTCTAGTAACCTTTTCCTCCTCTAAAATTGTTCTCGTCAAGTCTTTTAGTCACAGCAACAGAAAAGCTGACTAAAACTCCAAGACAATGACTTGAGAGTACTATTAAAAGGAGCAAAAATGGTGGTGCCCAAATTCCTGGAAAATCTCAGCACATACTCAGAAAAGATATAAATATTCTCCCCCTTACTAGTCTATTCTTTCCCCTCTTTTCTTTTACCCTACTGATGCCCAAGGGGCAGGAAGTTGATTTACAAGTTTATCTCCCACTTTTCTAGTTCTTGGCCAAGAATAAAAATTTTTACTGCTCAACCAGTGCTCCATCTTATTATTGTTTCCACAATTCTGAGAAGAAGAAGAAAAAAAGACTCAGCCTTTGGAGACAAATCTGGTAATACCTTGTGGTCTTGCTGTCCTTTATCCTTGTAACTCTGTCTCTCGTGTCACCTCTGTGTCTCTATTTTTTCCAGTCTTATGCCTTTATTTTATTTCTTTATCTCCTGCCCTTCTGATATTGAGAGCTCCCTCAAACCTTCCCTACCCTCTTCCCAGCCACCCTAGAAGGTGTCCTCTTTCCCATGGGAAAAGGAACCAGTAGGGGCTGTCTCCCCTCAAGGTGTCTCCAAATCCACTGTGGTGTTTTATCTCATTGTATTGATGGCTTTTTCTCACTTCCTATTTTCTTTTTTTTTTTTTTTTTTATTGGTTGTTCAAAACATTACAAAGCTCTTGACATAGCATATTTCTTACATAAGCTTTGAGTGAGTTATGAGCTCCCATTTTTTCACTTCCTATTTTCTCCAGTAGGTGAATTTTGCAAAACTTTTGATAGAGCAGTTGTCTGTGGTATCATTATATTGATTAATTTACTCAAGTGACAAAATAAGGAAACCAGCAGAGAGTAAATGGAAACACGAGGAAAGGGAAAACAGACAAACATTTGGATTCACATGTCCCCAATCCCATGAAAATGTGGGATAGGGGATAACCAGGCTGCAGTGGGTGAGGCCTGTCTCAGCAGGACAGTATTCCTGCCCTTAGAAGTCCCTGTCCTTGGGCACAGTGACTAAGCTTATCTGTCCCCTGTGTGGGCCAGGCTCTCTGTATCTAATAAAGAGGGTTCCACCAGTTTGTTTGCTAAAAACATAAAAAATAAAAAGAAATCATGGGCTAATGTTCTTCATAGCTGAAGATGAACAACAACTTTAAACAGTGATCTCATAGGTCAGGAATTCTGTCTTTATCATCCACACTGCCCTGGTGCATGATGGCAGGTTGGGTTTCATACTGGGCAAACAGTGAATACCTATTTCCACCATGAAATACAGTTGGCATATTAGCTACTTGCAAACTTACATTTTTGTCAGATGCAGATAGATTCTTCTAAAATTGACTTGTTTCTTTGTGCAATATATTTACTCTTAAATAAAATAATAGCAGAGCTTAAATACCTCTTTAACACTTTAATAGAAAACAGTAGGTGATCCCTTTCTTTTTTCACTCAATAGAAATCTGCAAGGCATGAGACTTTGTCCACTGAACCTCTGCAGAGATACACCACATGACTGAAAAGGTCCACTTGCTGAATCTTGGGCCTTGTCTCTCTGTGACTCATTTTGATGCAGTGACAAGCAGTATAAACTGTCAATTTGCATTACCTCTCATCCTTCCATTCACTCTCACTGCCTTGGGATTAAACCTTAAAAATAAAGCATTGTCGTGAATTCTTTTAACGATTTTGGGTTAGGGAACACGTCTAGGAACTTAGGTATGCACACACAACATATACTTATATGCATACAAAGCAAAGTTTTTTAAAACTGTATTTGTCATCAATATATTTGACATAATCTCTTTTCCAGTCAATTTTCTTATTTAAAAGGTTAGTTTGAGCCACTCAGTTGCTTTTACATCCTCGAAACAGTCATGTTCAATTTATATAAATAATCATTTACATACTGAATGTGTCAACAGGGTTGTATATCTTTCATGCCACTCACATTTCTGACCCCAACTGATTAGGAAAAGGGGCCTATTCCCATCTCCTAACATTAGTAAAAGAAGATACTTCTGGACCAAAAGCATAGTCCTAACTATTTAGGAGTGTGAATTCTAGTCACAATGCAATAACCTCTGTTGGGAAACGTATCAAAACCTGTGATCACCTCCCCATCAACAAACTTTGCAAGATCCAAGTTGGAATGCCTTCCTATCCTGGGCTTACTTTACGTTGTTTACTTCTGCATCCAAGAGGTCGAAATTTTATATGAACCAAGGACTTTGCTTTTCTTCATTTCATAAAAAGAATTGTCAAAGGTCTGGGGATATAGCTCAGTTTGTAGAGTGTTTGCCTTGCACGCACAAGGCCCTGGGTTCAATCCCCAGCATCATCAAGAAAACAAACAAAAAAAGAATTGTCAAATAATGCCTCTATTTTTCTTATAGTGTTCCTTTCTCCTTCTCTTCTAAGGGGTTCTAAACCAGAGCCAAAATGATGCAGAGCTCATTTAACATGTTTTACAAATCTGAGAGTGGTCACTTCTTGCTGCTTAGACTTTGTCAAAAAGATCCCGCACAATCAGGAAAGAAGTGTAATCAGAAAGCTTCTTAACTTTTGTTTTCTTTTTTCTTTCGGTACTGGGGATTGAACTCAAGGGCACTCAACCACTGAGCCACATCCCCAGTGACTTTTTGTATTTTCTTTAGAGACAGCGTCTCACTGAGTTCCTTAGTGCCTCAGGGTTGCTGAAGTTAGCTTTGAACTTGGGAGCCTCTTGCCTCAGAGACCTGAGCCACTGGAATTATAGGCATGCACCACTGTCCTCAGCTAGCTTAACATTTTTTTCCCTTTCTTTTAGCTGTTACCAAGTCAGGAATAGTGAACTAATCATGACTACTAAACACAATTTTCTTTCATCATTAAAATCTTAATGACCTTATTTTTTCTATTACAAAAACATTAAAAAAAGCAGTTTATTGAAATGATAGCCTCAATGTTCTACAAAGTAGGAGGAAATATAAAGCAATTAATTTAATTTAAATAAAAAACAATTTAATTTCCTTTTAATATGTCCTTCTAGGTCTCTATTCTCTATCCCTGATATTATCTTTAGCCTATCTCATAACTTTTACGATTACATTTGTGTAGTTCAACAATCTCATTTTAAAGCCTACACAGTGCTGTCTGGTTCATATCAACAAATATAACATCCAAATTTTGGCTTTTTTTTTTTTAACCATTCCAAAGTCTAGTTCTGACCCAGACTGAAACACTCACACAGAGAAGGGTTCTGATATCTTGGGATTCCTTCACAGTTTTTGCTCTTTCTCCTAGAATTCTGCTTTTTTTTTTTTTTTTCATTCAGAGATAGGTTATTTCCTGATTATGATGTTGGAACTCTCTCAGCAAGTGGTATATTTCCAAATTCTAGCCCTTTGCTTGCTTTTCAGGGTTTCTGATAACAACACTCAAGATTCCTCACAATAACCAGTTCTCAAATACTGGTCATGCTCTCTCCTGCCAACTTCACTGGTTTAGTGGTACCTCCCTTAATACCCGTCCTTTTGGGGTAGAGTGTTCTGAAAATGAAAATATATAAATTCATACATGGACTATACATAAAATTGCATATTATTTATGATTTACTATGTATATTATGTTTTACTTATTCTTATTATATGTGATTTAATCCCTTATATGCCAGTATTCAAAATTAAGCGTTGGTTTCTTAGGATACTTCAAAGTTGACCAAAGTTTAACTATGGCCTTGCTGATGAAAACAGATTGGACATATTTCAATTTCCTGCAGTTCTTATACGCGTAGATTCTCAAATTGTCCCATTTTAGTCTAGTGGTACCATCTCAAGTTGTTTTCTGAGTTGTTTGGTCATATCTGTAACATTCTTCAACAATTTCCTTATTTTCTAACCTTACAATGCAGATTTTATATTTATTGCATCAGACTAAGAAGTTCAATTTACTGCCCCAGAGTCATATATGCAGTGGTATTCTAAGATCACAGATTGGGTGGTGACAGGAGTGTTCATTGTTCCTGGATTAGTCATTGCTGTTAGGTTTTTTCACTGTACACAGAAAGATAAAATCTCATGTATTCATACTTCCTATTTTTACTTTAATTATTATTATTTTTTGTTTTACATTTAAATCTTTTTTTTTTTTTTTTTGGTACTGGTAATTAAACCCAGGGACACTTAATCACTGAGCCACATCCCCAGATCTTTTAATTTTTTTTTCTTTAAAATTTTGAGACAGGGTCTTGCTAAGTTGCTTGGGGCCTCAGTAAGGTGCTGAGGTTGGTCTTGAACTTGTAATTCTCTTTTCTTAGCCTCTGGAGTCTGGGATTACAGATGTGCACCAGCATTTCAACTTACATTTGTATCTCTTGTCTGTTGTTCTGAATGTCTTGTTACTTAATGACATTAAACTAATTGCTTTTTTTTTTGGCTTTATCCTAATGTGTATAATACATTCACAGTAAAGCAATATCATTGTTATTATTATAAATATTGCTACTGATAAAAGTGTAAGTTTTATTTTATCATTGTCTCTGTTCTTGGAATATATTCTACTAGAAATTTACTCTCATATTAATATGTATATTTTTTGGTGCTGGGGATTGAACCCAGGCCCTTGTATGTGCAAGGGAAGCACTCTACCAACTGAGCTATATCCCCAGGCCTCATATGAAAATATTTTATAATCTTAAAATAACTTACATTTGGTTATGCCAACCACCTTAATTTGTTTCATATTATTTTCTATTTCATAAATATTGTTTTTAAAGGTTAATTATTCTGCTGTTTAGCTATATAAAACTTTAGCATGGTTCCAAGATACAGTAAGCTAAAGTGAAATGTAGCTTTTACTACTGTCCCTCTACCCAGTATGATCCTTTCCCTTAAAGGTTATTAAATTTGATTTCTGAGGATTTGTTATTCTTTAAGGTATGTTGAAGGCATATTCATATTTTGAACTTTCTTGGATTGGCAGTGACATTCCATATACATATTTCTATATCTTGATTTTTGTACTTAACAGTCTGTCCTGAAGATGGCATCTTAGCAATATAGAAGATATTCCTCACTCCCTGGTATGGTTGTCAAGGCTTCTATTTTATGGATGTACAATTCCCTACTAGAATATTTGAATAGTTTACCGTATTTCCTATTTCAAATAGTGCCAAATTTAATAACTTCAAGCAAATACCCTTTTCTACTATATCTAACTTTTATGACAGATTGTTCAAAGTAGGACCACTGAGTCAATGTGTAAATATATATGTTAAATATATATATAAACATATGTAATATATGTGTAATTCCCCAGCCTAATTATAGACCATGTGATTTTTTGTATCTTTTTTTTATTGATACCAGAAGAGTAAAACAAAATTAAATTTTCACTCAAAATTAAACTTTGTAAGTTTTCCAAATCTAATATGTGAGAAATTATATCTAGGTGTAGATTCTGTTTCTAATTTACATTTCTCTTATCAGATGAGAGATGGAACATCTTTTCATATGTTTAGGGAATTTAAAGAAAACATTTATTGTTTTGGTTGTAGTTGGACATAATGTCTTTATTTTATTTATTTATTTTTATGTGTTGCAGAGGATCGAACCCAGGGCCTTGCCGTGCTAGGCAAGTGCTCTACTGCTGAGCCACAAACCCAGCCCTGTTTAAGGAATTTTGTATTTCTTTTTATTTCTACTTATTTTTTTTATTACTATCCTCTTTTCTCTTATTCCATTTCAACTTCAGGCACACAATGATCTTTGTTAACAACCAAGGAGTAGTTAGGCCTCCAGCATGCACACCCTTGGACCAAGTTCCTATCTTGTGCACTTACCCCTGTAATAAAGTACTTTAGATGAAAGTTTTGTATAGCTAATGTTTCTCAGTCATTCCCATTACACAATATCCAACTCACTCTTTTTTTTTTTCTTTTTTATTTATTTTTTAGTTTTCAGTGGACACAACATCTTTGTATGTGGTGCTGAGGATCGAACCAGGGCCGCACGCATGCCAGGCGAGCGCGCTACCACTTGAGCCACATCCCCAGCCCCGCAACTCACTCTTTTTTTAAAAAATATTTTTTTTAATTGTGTATGGACATAATGCCTTTATTCATTTATTTTTATGTGGTGCTGAGGATTGAACCTGGTGCCTCACATGTGCCAGGCAAGGGCTCTGATACTGAGCCACAACCCTAGCCCCCAATTTTCTCTTTTTATGTATTCACCAAATAAAATGATAATCCTAAAAGAAACAAGAAAGATATGAGTCAACATTAATTGGCTGATAAATGATCAGAATGATACCTTTTTAGCAAAATATTGGGAACTCTAAAAAACATGCTATGTAAAAAAATTTTTTGAAGATATGCTATGTGTCCAGAAACTTCACTGTGCCCAATATCTTCAATGAGCCTTTCCTGGGTACAAATAACCAGCACACAGAGATATTCTCTTTTCTTAGCATACAATTCCAGATTCCTGTACTTTATTTTGCCAAGAAGGATCATATCCAAGAATATTGCAGCCTGGCCATGATGCTTCAAGAGATCCTTAAGCCGATCTCTTCAGTCTGCAGTGCCATGAAAACACTGAGGTAAAGTCAGGGGCTCTCTGCTTCACTTACCCCATTTTTAAAGCTCTGCTCAGAGATCTCTGAGTCTGTGAAAAGAACTTCCCTTTTAAGGAGAACTTTAGCATCACTGACCACAGTGTCAAGGAAATAAGTTTGTAAATAGAAGACCTTTCTAAAGTAAAGACCAGTGGCAAGGAATCCTCCAGTGACTGAGCAAACTTTCTCAATATATGTCAGTATTTTTTCCCCTAAGGATTCATCCCTGTCAACTGAGAGCAAATGGGGAGATTTAATGTTTGCCTTGAGTTCCTGCATGGATACTTGGAAATCCTTAGCCATAGTTTCCAGTGATGCATCATCCAGCCCAAAGTAAGATCTGTAGAGGGTTAAGGTCTCCTTTAACTTCTCTATATCATTATCATTGATTAATCCCATCATAGGAATGGTAGCTGATGCTCCAGCCTTTAGGGCCTCCAGCCAGACCATCTGCTTCAGGGAATCTCTCTTCCGATCAATGGCAGCCTCAGTAACACTTGGCAGGCATTGCATGAAGATGTAGCGCTTGTGAGCGGGCAGCTCCTTCAGAAGAGTGGTCTCCAGGTTAGGGAAGTCATAGTCAGACACGTGAATGCTAGAGACTAAGAAGACTTGAGCACCATTTATATTGTTATCTTTCAGGTGTTTGAGACAGTCATCTCGAATCTTTTGCAGGAGCTCGTCCCTATTGAAGGATTTAGGTGTGCATGTTTTCTGATTGTATACATCACTATCGATTTTTGTTCGAACGAAGTAAAACTGCTTGTTCATTTTTGCAATGGCTTTGGCCAGGTGTGCATCATTTTCTTTGAAGCGTGTAGAAGAGATGATAATGAAAAAATCATACTCACCAAACATCATTTTCTTCAGGTACTTTCGGGGTTGGAAGTTAGTGGTTCCAATCCCAGGAAGGTCCCATATTATCACGTTAGGAAGCTTTGGGTGTTGATATGAAATTTTCTTCATGGTTGTCTCCACCACCCCAGTGGCAGCTGCATCTTTTTCTTCATGCCCCACCCCCCGCAAGGCATTGATGAAAGTGGACTTCCCTGCTCCACTCTCCCCTGTCACTGCAATGTTCAGTGGGGCATTCTGGATGTTTTTCAATGCATCGTTAATTGCAGAAACAGTTTTCTGAATATTCCCCTCATCCAGGTGTGATTGAATTGAAGCAATGGTTTCTGGAGAGAGGATTTTGCTTTCCATCTTGAAAGTCTTAAAAAACTTGTCACAGCTGAAGGTAAAATCTTGAGCCTCTTTATTAGGGGTTGTGGAGGAGGATGCCTGACCCATGGCTGTGAGAAGTAGAGGGCACTAGTGGGAGGAGAGAAGTGAGAAGTTCAAAGAGTTAGCACAGTAGGGAAGATCTTGATTTTGCTGTTAAGGTAAAACAGAACTTCAGCCCTAGTCCCACATTATGACTGGGGAAACGATCTCTTTCTATTCATGTTATGTTGCCAGGATTTCTGGCCTACATGCTAAGTTTGCTCTTAGCAAGCCTCTTTCCTTATCTTGTCCTGCTCATTTTGATGAAGAGATTCTTCATTATTTTCAAGGTCTTATTTTTCTATAGAAACTTTCCTGCCAAGGCTATTCATTTTTAATGTTTTTTAGTTATTGATAGACCTTTATTTATTTATACGCAGTGCTGAGAATTGAACCCAGTGCCTCACACATGTCAGGCAAAAGTGTGCTAATGCTGAGCCATAGCCCAGCCCCAGGCTATTCTTTATTGATCTTCTTTTAGCTATTTTTTAATTAAAATAATATTTGCACATATGAGCAGTGAAACAAGGTAAAGATGAAATTACCAACCTGTGCTTCCCCCTATAGGGTGGCTATAACTGACTTCAAGACTTATAATGTAAACCAATGGAACAGAATAAAGAGTCCATAAACATCTCTCTCTTTATTTATGCATATATGTATATATTTATGTATGTATGTATATATATATATATATATATATATATATATACACACACACACATCTCAATAACAGTTTAGAGTGTTCATATATATCAATCGATATTTTACAAAGGAATAAAGGCAACTCAATGGAACACAGATAATATTTTCAACAAAACAGTTGGAAAAAGTGGACAAGCATGACAGTGAATTTAGACACAGAATTTATGCCCTCCACAAAAATTTACTCAAAATATAGCATGCAAAACCATAAAAACCTTGAAAGATGGCATAGGAGAAAACCTAGATCACCTTGGTATGGCAATGACTTTTTAGAATCAACACAACAAAAGAATCCATATTAGAAATAATTGATAATCTGGGCTTCATTAAAGTTATAACTTCTCTATGAAAGGTGAAATTAGGAGAATGAAATTTTCTCCCCACACTGGGAGAAAAGTACTTACAAAAAACACACCTGGTAGAGGACTATTTTCTAAACTTCACGAAGAACCCTTAAAATTAACAATAAGAAACCAGATAACACCATTAAACAATGAGTCAAAGACCTTAACAAAAACCTCATCAAAGAAAGTCTATGGATAACAAAAAATCAAATAAAAAATAGGTTCCACATCATACATTATCAGAGAAAAACAAATTAAAACATCAATTTTGTACCACTACATACTAGAATGACCAAATCTGAAACACTGACACTATTAAATGATGGCAAAAGTGTGGACCATCAAGAACTCTCCTTTACTACAGGTAGGAATGCAAAATGTACATCTGTTTTGGAAGACGGCTTGGTATACTCAACATACATGTTCCTTGATATTTACCCAAAGGAACTGAAAATATTTGTTCAAACAAAAACCTGTACATGGGTGTTTCTAGAAGCTTTATTCATGACTGTCAAAACTTGGAAACAACCAGGATGAGTTTCAGTAGGTGAGTGGATTAATAAACTATGGAATATTTAAAAAAAATGGAATACTATTCAGTACTAAAAAGAAATGAGCTATTAAGCAATTAAAAGATGTTGAGAAGCTTAAATCTTAAATGTGTAATACTAAGCAAAAGAAGACACTCTAAAAAAGGCTACATATTGTATGATTTCAATCTATAGATGAAAGGTCAAATTTGGAAAAAGTCAAAAGAGCAGTGGTTGCCAGGAGCTTCAGTGGGTATGAAAAGGCACAAAGGATTTTTAGGGCACTAAAAATATTTGGAATGATACTATAAAAGTGAATACATGCCATTATACATCTGTCCAAATCTTTGGCATGTAGAACAGTAGGAACCAAGAGCAACCTTAGTTGCATTGTGGTTTGGATCTGGAATGTCCCCTAAAGGCATATTTGTTGATGGTTTTGTCCTCAATGCAGCAATGTTCAGAGGTGGAGCTTTTGAGAGGTGATGGAATGATGAGGGCTCTGACCTCATCATGGATTAGTTCATTTATGGATTCATAGCTAATGTGCTATTGGATGATAGTTGAAAATTTAAGAGGTGGGCCTAGCTGGAAAAAGTAGGTCATTGGGGGACATGAACTTGAAGGGTGTATTTTGTACCTGGCCCCTTCCTCTCTCTCTCTCTGCTTCCTGAAACCCATTAAGTGAGCAGCTTTGCTCTTCCAAGTCTCCCCTTCCATAACATTATTCCTCCCCAGAGGTCCAGAAATTACAGACCTAAATTTCCATGAGATGAAACCTCTGAAACCATGAGCCAAAATATTTTTTGTATTTTAAGTTGATTTTCTCAGATATTTTACCACAGTAATAGAAAGTTGACTAACACAGGGTGATTATAATGTGTCAATGAACAAATGTGTCAGTTGTAACAAACATATCAACTTGGTGTGTGTGTGAGTGGGGGGGTTATAATGGGGCATGCTATGCATATGAAGGATCAGTGAGTATTTGGGAACTGTTTGTATCTTAATTTTTCTGTAAACTAAAACTTGTCTAAAAAGGAAGTTAAAAATTAAGAAGAAAATATGCAAACATGCTAGACTATACACTTATGATTTTCTAAGACTCTACCCCCCCACCTACCTCTAGCTGTTGTGTAAAACAGGCCCATGATGAGGGAGGAAGATCAGATACCTGGGGACTGACTAGTGTAGAAAGTGTCATCAGTAGAAGAGATGGTGTGATCAAAGACTATAGGAGGGGCTGAAGTGGGTCTTGTACAAAGTCAGCCATGCCATGGAGGTGCCTCTGTCACCCTTCCTAATATCAATGGAATTAACCTGGTTCTGGAGTCCTAGATATTTTTGATTAAAGAACATGTATACCTTGAGACAAGGCACCAGATGAAATCACACATCCAGAGCTTAATATGATGAATAATGTGCAAGACCAATATATTGAATGCAATAGAGAGAAAGGGCAGAATTTTTAGACTACAAACCAAGGCACCTCAACTCAGGGTGGTGTTAGAGTCTATAAACAAGTCAGGATGGTGCCTGGCATTTTGCCAGAGAAATGTTAGAGTCTGTAAACAAGTCTGGATGGCGCCTGGCAAAATGCCAGAGGGAGTGGTTTGTGAAGTAAAGCCAGCAAGCCATTAAGTGTGGAGATTCCTTATTGGTTAACTGATGTATCTAGTTTATGTTAATTAGATAAGCTGTGTGGAATGCATAAATACCCCTCCTGTCCTACAATAAACAGCTCCCACTCCTGCTGTATCAATCTACACAAGTTGTTCGTCACCCCCGGTTATTTTGCTGCAGGCGGACTGCGGCAGGGTGGGATGTCTGAGAGGAAGGCAGGTCAAATAGATGCCATCTGGTTGCAAGTGAGGGTTTAGGCACATCCTTTAGGAGCTCGCTGGAAGTCATTTATTACAGTCCAGGAGGACAGAAAACGGCAAGAATAATCCTGGAAGAAACTTTTCTGAGCAGATATACAAGATCTGGGTTGGTGTATATATAATCAGAGATGGCAAGCATTCTGCTTGGAAGAATGGAGATGTCTGACTTGTCATTGGGTGAGGGGAAAGGTATCAGCCACTCATGGGCATGGTGTTAGTACTTTGATTGCTTGGCATAATTTTTTTTTCACATACATGAGAGGGTAAATCTTGAGGATCTAGTAGTGTACGAGGGCCAACCCATTGCTGTGTAGAAAGCAGCCCATCCTGCACCCCCCTCTGGAATATATAAGGTCTGGCAAAATACAGAATGAGTAAAGTGAGTTTTGAAGTGGAAAACACAGCCAGAGACTTGAAGAGGATCCAACAGAGTGAAACACGAGTCTAAACAGATATTGATTTAGACTAGTGCATTTATAGAGGATGCCAGAGCAAATAATACAGGATGTCATACATATTCATGGAGATAGGTCCTGAGTAATTGAGCAGATAAAGAGACTGGGACCCCAGTGACAGAGGCTGAAGGGTATGCAGATGTAGACATCAAACTTCTGTGTCCTGAGAAACTTTCAACACACAAAAGTCATGTCCTCTTGTTTGTTTTCTGCTGCAGTAGTTGGGTGGTAGTAGCTGGGGCAGAGCACTATATAGAATTGCTATGACCTTGTCTTCCAGCTATTCAGAGTGTGTTTACTGAGTGTGAGCAGGGGAGAAGTAAGAGGGAATATGGAAATATACATTAAATAAACCTAACATGTGCATCTGTACATATATTCCTCACTTCATCCTAACAGCCCTATAAGGACATTATAATAATTTTCATCTTCAAGTTATGGAAAAAAGAAACAGAGGTTGAGAGACCAGTAGAGTCCTGCCTGCCATTAGCAAAGCTCAGAACTGGGATTCAAATCCTCCTTCCAAGTGCAGAGCTCTTACATAGAGGCAAAGATCAAGACCACAATTTGGTAAGGAGAGGTACAGTCAGGGATGAAATGAAGACCTAAGAGCTTCTGTATTTCTATGTTTACATGATATGCCTATTCTTCAGAGTGAGAAGTATTTGGATATTAGATGAAGAATGTCAGATTTCAGAGGTTCTCAGTGAAAATCAGTATCTATTGGCATCCTGACTTTACATGGTCCTTCTACAGTGCAGAGGAATGAAGCTTGCCTGTGACTGGCCTCTGAAAATGTCTCACATATTTAAGTTCTCTGAATGGCTTATAGCTGTTCATCAACCATCCGCCTTTTAGCCTTTAAGTCCATGGCACTCATATCGAACAACAAGGAGGTCCCACTCTCAGAAACACAGACTTACAATTCTATTTTTAAGCTGTATTAATTCCAAAATATTTTCTACTCACCAGTTTCTTGGAGAAAAGGTGTCACAGTTGAGCTCCTTGTGCTCTACCGAAAGATCAGAAAAAGCTGGGTTTGAAGAAGGGCGTCCCTGCAGCCCAACCCAGAAAATAACTTCTGTGTAGACCTGTTATCCCCTGGCAGTCCTGGTCCTGTGTGCTTCTGTGGCTACCACAGATAAAATGGGCTGGACTTAACCCTGGACTGTGTGGAAGGAGCTGTGAGGCTTAAACTATCTTTGGGGTTTGTCCTGCCCTCCCAGGAATTGGGCCAATAGCACAGAAGGAAGAAGTCCACAATGGGAGAGCAGAATTTCCAGGAACAGAAAAGTGAAACCAAATTTCTGTAATCTTCTTTTCCCAGCAGTAGACCCTTTGCCGGGCATTGAAAGTGAAAGATGGGTGGCCAGGGATTTTGCATGCTTTTGGAATGACAGCTGAGGGAAAGGCACAGGATAACCCAGGCATTGGGTCTTCACAGTGACTGAGGAGGGATCACTCCAACCAACCCCTGGCTTCAGAGATCATCCAAATCTGGACTTATAAAATATAATCCAGAGTCCTGGGCAAATGTTACTTATGTCCTGCCTATGAACTCCACAACCAGCCTCTATATAGTAAATAATAGGTCTGCTCTATGTCCTTGGTCCCTAGTGCAGAGTTTTAAAATCCCTAGGAATTTTCAGTGACTAGAGGATCTTTGTTAATTTATTGTGGGTTCCTTGGGATTCTACATAGAAAGAAAAAAACTAACCAAGGAGCTCAGGTTCAATAATTCACTAGAATAACTCAGAAATCAGAAAAGTGTTATACTTACAGTTCCAGTTATATTATAAAGGGCACACATAGGGCAAAGTATGGAAGGAAGCACAGAGCTTCCATCCTTTCCCCAGGGAATCAGAGCACAGCACCTTGTGAACACATTGCCTGGAAAGCTCCAGAGGGTGCATTGGTTGATTGATTAAATCATTGACAATTTGATTGATCACAATCACAAAGCTGATTCCTTTACCTCCCTGACGATTGTCACTCCCTAAATATAACCCTCTAATGATTTGGTTGATTTTTCTAGTGACCAGTCTTCATCTTGAAACATGTAGGGACATACAAAAAAGTTTTATATTGTTTGAATACAGACTATGATAATTTAAGTGATATGTGCATATTTAAAACTTTAAAATAGAAATTAGAGCCAGCGGTGGTAGCACACACCTGTAAACCCAGTGGCTTGAGATGTGGAGTCAGGAGGATTGCAAGTTCAAAGCCAGCCTCAGCAAAAGCAAGATGCTAAGCAACTCAGTGAGATCCTGTTTAATAAAATACAAAATAGGGCTAGAGATGTGGCTCAGAGTTCAATCCCTGGTTATCCCCCCCCACAAAAAAAAAATAGAAATTAAAAGCTAGAATATGAGTTAATAAGCCAATAGAAAGCAAAAATGGAGTAAAATTATACTTATTTAATTTTAAAAATGACAGGAGACAAGGATAAAGGAATAAAAAGCAAATTGAAAAACAAACAAGGAGAAGGTAAATACAAATTCCAGATATAAGTACTTGCATTAAATGTCAATAAAGTGACTATGCCAATTAAAAGTAGAAAGAAATTGTCAAAATGCTTGGGAATTCAAGAACGCACTACACTGCTTATTTCCATGCATCTTGTACAAATATAGATAAGTTTAAAAATAAAATGATGGAAAATACATATGAGCCAATGCTTAATCATAAAGTCTTGAAAAATGTGTTTCAGAATAGAATATTACTGGAATAAAGAGGGGCATTTAAAGGTTAGGGATGTAGTTCAGTGACAGAGTATGCACTTAGCATGTACAGGCCTGCGATTCTATTTTAGCAGCAGTATCAGCAGTGGTGGCAGCAGCAGCAGTAGCAGCAGCAGCAGCAGCAGCAGCAGCAGCATTAGCACCACCACCAACAAAGAGGGACATTTGATTATAATAAAAGGAGCAGTTGAGAAACTGTTATCCTTTCATTTGGTCATAATTAAAATATCAGTTGAGCATAGACATGCAACAATAATAGAATTTCAAAATACTTGAAGCAAAAGTGTCATAAGTATAAGGAAAAATTACACAAATCCTCAAATGCATTCCTCTGTCATTAATTGGTTATATAAGTACACAAAAATTCAGTAAGGTTGTAAAAGACTTGAAGGCAGATGAACTAATTTGACCAAATTGGCATATATAAAAATATTAAGAAATTACAGAGTACAATTTATTTTTAATTACAGGAGAAACTTTTATCCCAATAGATAATATGCTGGTGTACAAAACAAGTCTCATAATTTTGAAAGGATCCAAATTGGGGACCCTTAAATGTGCATGGTGCTTTTTTTCTCACAGATTTTAAAATTCTTTCTTTGTTTTGTGTTTTGGCAGTTTGGCTATATAATATAAAATTATAAATATATTTTCTTGTCATGTCTATTTGAGGTCAGATAAGCCTCCTTTACATGGATGTCTGTATATTTTCCAGAATTAGGAAAGTTTTCTACTATTTTATCATTAAATAGATTTTCTATGACCTTAACTCTTTTCTTCTCATCTTCAGATATTCTAAGAAATATAGATTTGTTCATTTTTTAATGGTGATCAAGATATCTTGAATGCTTTCTTCATTCTTTTTTTTCTTTTCTTTTTCTTTTTTGTTTCACTGGAACAGTTTTCAAAATGTTGTAATTCACTAAAAATTGTCTTAAATTCAGAGATTTTTCTGCTTTATCTATTATTTTATGGAGGCTTTCAACTGCAGTTCTTATTTGACTTATTGAGCTCTTCATTTCCAAGATTTCTCTTTTTCAAGGTTTTTATGTCTTTGCTAAATTTCTCCTTCATATCCTCTAGTCTATCTAATTTCATTTAACTATTTCCTTGTATCCCCTTGGATCTCACTGAGCTATTATAATCATTCTTTTAAATTCTGGGTGCTCACTCTGTGGCTACTCCTGAAGTAGGTATGGTATCCTCTACTTGGTGGTGGGGTATTCCTCAGGCCCTATTGATGCTACTAATATGGGACTCTGACATGGGTGGTGCCAGCAATATAGAAGGGCATAAATAACTGCTGTTGGCCCAGAAGCTGCATGGGGAGAGGTGATGATGAGAATTTCAGCACCAAGTCTGTGGTCCCTATACCCAGTACTGACATCAGTGTGTGGTTAGAGAAAGTGCAGAGGTGGGGAATCATGGAACTCCTTTTTGCTACTTGGGTAGCAATGCCTACCTGTGAGCTGAACCTCAGACATAGTCCCCTTTGGTCAAACATACATAAGTGGGGTGATATCTGTCTCCTTGGCGCCTTCAGCTGTAGGAGTGAGAACATGGCTACAGTTAGACAAAATTATTCTTAACTCCTCCAGCTGTACACTGCCAGGGTAGAATGATATCAGGAGCACCAGAGTTTCTCAAGGCTCCTGTACACAGGACAGCAACAGAAACCACAGTATTGCCTCCCAGACCTATTGGTAACTTGCACCTGAGCATGGCAGAGTGGGGAGATATGATGGTAACTGTATGGTCACCTACCTTCAGTCCTGGCACTGGCAGGAATCCACAGGTGGCTGACCATGCCCCTATCTCAGAGGACAATTTCCCTCATCTCCTGTTTATCAAGGACAGTGCCTTCCATTCCTTTCTGTGTCATAACATCTGTCTCCTACAGTGCAAAGTATCCAGTGAGCTTGGGTTGGAATCACTCTGCTGGATATGGATGAATTTGTGAGGCAGCTTCTACTCAATTCCAAGTCAGTGCTGTGGTATCTGTGTGGGGTCCCAAATATGTAGAGGTTTCTGACTCCAAGAGCAGTTTAAATTCAGACAATAGAACCCTTTTCAAGATGGTTCCTAGCTAGTGTCATGGAGGTTTGCCAGGAGGTGATATGAGATCTTTCCCCAAAGCGAAGTTACTGTATAGATTTCAGTGACAACGGTGTGGTGGAATATGTCTGTAATTCCAGGCTCTTGGGGAGGCTGAGTCAGCAGGATCCTAAGTTTGAGGCTAGCCCCAGCAATTTAGAGAGACCCTGTCTCAAAATAAAATATAAAGAGGGTTGGGGATGTATCTCAGTGTTTAAGCACTCCTGGGTTCAATCTCTTGTACTCCCCGCAACAAAGGAAAAAAAAAAAAGTCCAAGTTAGGTTTGTTAAAGAGGCAGGTCCCCAGGTGGATTGGTGCTTCGTGGGGCACCGCACAGCGGCCTCCAGGGGCCCTTGGCGTGTGGCAGGCGCCCTTCACAGCAGCCTCTCCGGACTTCAGCTGTCGCTGGCCGGAGGGGAGGAGAGGCGGGGACTATGGTGGCCTTGGGTTTCTAAGGCCGGTGAAAAGCCTGGTCAAGGGCTGCTACTCCAGCGCCGAGACCATGGCCCGGCACTTGCGCTGGAGGCTGCCGAACTTGTGGCTCTACCAGCACTACGCCTGGAGGCCCAAGGTCGTGCCACCGCCCTCTGGGGCCCCAGTGTAAGCGCCCGCATCTCGATTGGCTGTGCGACTACAGCTATGGTATGGATTGCCTGTGCGAACCCCCTGCTAGTAAAACCATCATTTTATTGCAGCCTTGAAAACATGAATTTCCGTTTTGCTTTCAACTTCCATCTGAATCTTTGGTAACATCATTTACTGGGAAAAAGGGAAGCATTCAGTACTGTGTGAAGGCAGTTTTGGAATGACCCAAGATATCAGATCAGGTGTAAAACGAGAACTTAAGGTTGTTAGTCATGTGGATGTCAACGCACCAGCATTATTGACTCCTGTGTTGAGCAAATGGTTGGCTGTTGGTTTTTTTTTTCACTTTTCTTTCAGTCTTGCTGATGCTGAAATTGAAAAAAAGGGATACTGTAATGGAGAAGCTATTCCAATCTATGAAGAAATAGAGAATTGTTCTTCTCCTCTGATTGCCAAAGCACCTGTTTTTCCAAACCCAAATGTATTTGGCTAGTAGGAAAACAAAGACTATCTGTCACATGATTGTCAGTGCCTGAGGAAACCACATAGCATCTGGGAGTACTGACACTTTGAATGAGAAAATTCTCAAAATCCCACCTGTTACTCCATCCATCCTGGATTTCTGCATTATCCTTAGCTGTATACATTCACATTCCTGGTGCTAAGAAATTGATGCTCGAGCATCAATCAGTTATTGGCACATTCCCTATAATGGTTTTGGCAGTAGAAACTCCAGCGTTGGCAGCCAGTTTATCATGAATATGAGCTGGTTGACACTGATCCTGCCAGAACAGCCTGCAGCACCACAAAATTATGTAAATGTGGTATAAAAGGAAGTATTCTTTAGATAGGTTCCTCCTTACCCTCCAGCCACCTGACTGTGAGGGAGAAGCATGCTATCCTATGTTTGCCTGCATATAAGAATTCTAGCTTCAGTCACTTTATTCAAAGGTTGGTCCATGGCCTCCTGATGTAGAAGACACTGAGCTTGTTTTCTTCATTCTCTATACTTCAGAAATCACTGTGTTCATCATCAAATTAGAATATTGCTTCTTTCCCCTGCCTTAATGAGGGTGAGGAAAAGAAGACTAACTTAAGACATAAGAATATGAGAATATTCCAGTGGGGCAATAGGATGATTGTGCGAGTTTATATGATGGTCATATGTCTTCTTTGAAAAATGGGGTGAAGATGAAAAAAGTTGGAGAATGTAATGGAAGTCCTGGTGATGGCAGAGTTAAGTGAAGGAGTACTTGTGCTGACCTGAGCAGAGGGAGTCTGGAATTGGTGGGAACTCTGTGTGAGCATGCCTTTAAGAAGGCTTGTCAATGTAGAATGGAAGAAAGGTGTCCTGAACTTAAGGCAACCATGGATTCACTGGGAAGAGTTGCGGAGAGCCAAGCAGCATAGAAGTGTATGTGTGAATGGGAAAATGACCTACTCTAAATACAAAGTGAGGCCCTCAGGTTTTAGTGTCTTCCTGATTTCTTTCCATATTTCTCACTGATGTGAGCTGCTTCCCTCTGCCACACTCTCCCACCATGATGTTCAGCCTTACCTTGAACCCTGAGGAATGGAGCTGGCCTTCTATGGACTAAGACCTCTGATACCATGAACCCCTCAAATAAACCTTTCATCCTTTACAATTTTACTGGTGGGGTCCTATAGTCACAGCAGCAAAAAGCTGACTAAAACAGTTATTATTCATAAATGATTTTTATTCATTGTCATTTTGATTTATTTCTGGTTTTTAATTTGAATTAGTTTCTCCTTTGATTGGCTATCATTCCAGTGTAGTTCCTTCCTTGGCTGATTTTCAATTTTATTTTTCATTTCTTCTTCATGAAAAAAATTGAGTGTTTTGTAGCTTAGGTTTTCTACTTGTGAATTCTTTTAACTTTTGTTTACCATGGAAGGTTTTAATTTCATCATTAACTCTGAAGCTTAATTTTGCTGGGTATAGAAATCTTGGTTGGCATCTATTTTCTTTCAGAGCCTGTTATATATTATTCCAGGACCTCTTAGCTTTGAGGCTCTGAATTGAGAAATCAGCTTAGATCCGGATTGGCTTCCCTCTAAAGGTGTCCTTTTATTTTTCTCTGGCTCCCTTTAATATTCTATCCTTATACTATATGTTAGGTATTTTCATACAAATGTGTCTTGGCATGAGTTTATTGTAATTTTGGATATTTGGGATTTTGTAAGCCTCATCTACTTGATTTTCCATTTCATTCTTTAGGTTTGGAAATTTTTTGATATCATTATTTTATAGAATACCAATAATTGAATATTAAATACCAAGTCTTTTCATGTTATCCCATATTTTTTGAAATTTATGTTCATGGTCTTATAACATCTTTTCTCCATGACCAAATTTATTTTCAAGATTACATCTTTTGTCTTCATTGTCTCAAGCTCTGTCTTCCAAGTGGTCTAGTCTGCTGGTGATGCTTTCCATTGAGTTTTCAATTTGATTTATTTATTCATTTATTTGAGGATTTCTGCTTGAATTTTTTTTCAGAATCTCTATCTTTTTATTGAAGTGATTTTTCACTTCATATATTTTTTCTCTGATGTCATTATTTATATCATTCTTTACCTCACAGGTAAGTTTAACTATGAACATTCTAAATTCCATCTCTGACATTTCTTCCACTGTGATGTTGATGAATTCTGTTATTGAAGTATTTTGGTTTGTTTGGGACAAATTGTTTTCTTGCTTTTTCATGTTGTTTCTATGTCTATCCATCTAACAATATGAATTTGAGGCAGTAGTTTCTACCCTGAGGACTTAAAGTAGCCCTGAAAATTTCCAGGACCTCACAGTTTAAGGAGAGACAAATAATAACAACAACCAGTGCAAATAATCTACAGAATTAAACCAAATGGCTTTGCTATGGCAACTACAATATTAACAGTATTAACTGTCAGTATAGACATAAATTGTGTAATCAATTATTGCTCATAGTAAAAACAGTAAGTTTACAAAAGGGTTTACAGTTTCAAATGGTATATAGGAAGAGAACAGACGTGATGTAGGATGTGAGATTATGAAGGAGGAGGAGAGAAAATAAAAGAAAAAAGGAGTGAAAGAGAACAATAAACATTAGCTTTTAGGAGAAGAAAAGAGAAAGAGAATCAAGGGAAACAGAAAAATGAGAAAAAATATATAAAATAAAATTTTTAAAAAGTAAAAATAAAAGAATATAAAACAAAATCAAAATATACTAATCAAACATCCTTAAAATACTGATCTATGAAAAATAACCACCTTCAAGATTGCTTGAAATTAGAAAAAAACAAATATGAATGTGTATTAAGTGTCCATGAACCATTAAGTTCACAATTAAATAGAAAAAAGAAAAAAAAATTAAAAGAAATATTGATTAAAAATAAAAATTCCCCCATTTGTGTTCAAAATATTCTTAGCTTTCCTTCTCAGCAGTTTTAGGTGGAGTGGGCTAAAGTGTGATGCCTGTTCCCCACTCTGGGTAGGATTGCTGGCATGTGAGAGAAAATCCTGTAGGCAGATTTCCTAAGGTGGTGTTTAGGTTTAGCTAGGCTCCAGGTTCTTCATTGAATGGTGATTAGTCTGAAGATTTTAAATCAGTGCACCTCCAGGGCCCAGCAGTTGCCAGTCTGCACTGTCTGTCCCCTAGGGATCACCTTTGGGTTCCACTCATGTGGTAGAGGAGCCAATTCTTAATCCCCTCCATCACTTGTTGACAAGGTGTTTCCTCTCAGGTTCAGTTTCCAAACTCAATCACTTCCTCTCATGTCTTTTGAATTCCTGACCAGGTACCTCTCTCCCAGCTGGTCCTCAATGGATGGATTGGAGGGAAAGAGGAGGAGCCAGGTGGGTTTCCATAATCTGTATTCCCCCGTGTAAACCCCTTTCCATGTTTGATTTTCTTTTGGTCACTTTGGCACATTGTATGTTGTGCAAGTGCATTTGTCAGACCTATAATTTAGGCCAAACTCGGGTTTGCCAGGAGTTGGCTCCCCCAGCCTTCTTGCCTCCTTGATACAGGTGCAAAAATTGTTCCTTCCTTTGTCCTCCACAAGCAGCTGGGAGAGATGCAGCTTTTTTTTTTCCCATACAAGGATATCTTGCCACATGAATTTCAGGGTGAGTTGGGCAGTGTCTTTAGTCTCTGATCTCTCTGTACCCAGTCATGCTTCAGGTATCCTAAAAATCTGGGTTCCTTTAATTCCCTTATCCCTCCACTTTGCTCAGGGATAAACCACTCCAGTAGATGCCACCGTTGGTGGCAGACGTCGTGGTGGCACTGGGGGATCTTTTTTATTTTATTGTATCTGAAATTCTAAATCCCTGGTTTGCTTTGAATGTCCAGTATTATTTTCCAGTCAAGTCCCTTTTGTTTTTACCCACCTTATTGAGCCACTGCCTATCTACTTTCTTGACTTCACACCATGGAGCAGTCAGGAAAGCAACCTTCTCTATACTGTTATCTTGAAAAAACAGTTGTATTCTTGATTGTTGCCTTTATGACTAGAGTGGGATGAAATCTCAATATACTTTTAATTTGCATTTCTCTAATTACTAGAGATGTTGAACTTTTTTTTTCATATATTTGTTGACCATTTGTATTTCTTATTTTGAGAGGTGACTATTTAGTTTATTTGCCCAATTATTGATGGGGTCATTAATTTATTTGGTGTTAAGTTTTTTGAGTTCTTTGTATATCCTTGATATTAATGAATAAAAGAAATCCTTGCTCTTTTACAAGACCCATATATATATTTTTCCCATCCTTTGACCTTCAGTCTGTGAATGTCTTTGTCTGTGAGGTCAGTCTCTTGCAAAAAGCATATTGTTGGGTCTTGTTTTTTAATCCAATCTGCCAACCTATGCCTTTGATTGAAGAGTTTAGACCATTTACATTTAATATTATCATTGAGAGGTGATTTTTATTTCCTGTCATTTTGAGTCTAGTGTTCAAATTGGGTTTGATTTTTCTTTGATTAACTATTATTCTAGTCTAGTTCTTCCATCTTCTGTTTTCTTTTTTCCTTTTTTCTTTTTGGTATTGGGGATTGAACTCAGGGGTAACTCAACCATTTAGTCACATCCCCAGTTCTATTTTGGATTTTATTAAGAGACAGGGTCTCACTGAGTTGCTTAGTGCCTTGCTTTTGCTGAGGCTGGCTTTGAAATCGAGATCCTCCTGCCTCAGCCTCCTGAGCCACTGGGATTACAAGCATTCCCCATTGTGTCCGGCCTCATCTGCTGGTTTTTATTTTTTTATTTCTTCTTCATGAAATATTTTACTAAGTATGTTTTGTGTAGTATGGCTTTCTACTTATGATTTATTTTAGTTTTTGTTTTTCATAGAAGGCTTTTATTTCATCTTCAATTCTGAAGTTTAATTTTGCTGAGTATCCTTGCTTTGAGGGGCTGACTTGAGAAATCAGCTGAGATCTGGATTAGTTTCCCTCTAACTGTGGCCATTCTTCTCTAGCATCTTTTCAAATTCTATACTTATTCTATGTTAGGCATTTTCATAATAGTATCTTGGAGTAGATCTTCTGTGATTTTTGTATATTTGGAGTACCCCTATGTCTCTTATTTTTGAATTCCATTTCATTCTTAAGGTGTGGAAAATTTCTTGATATTATTTCATTGAAAAGATTGTGTATACCAGCATCAAGCTGTTTCATAGTGGGGTAGATAGGGGGAGCATGGGAGGAATAGACCAACTCTAGATAGGGCAAAGGGGTGGGAGGGGAGGGGAGGGGAGGGAGCATGGGGTTAGAAATGATGGTGGAATGTGATGAACATCTTTATCTAAAGTACACGTATGAAGACATGAATGGTGTAAATATACTTTGTATACAACCAGAGATATGAAAATTGTGTTCCATATATGTAATCTAAATTGCAATACATTCTGTTGTCATATATAACAAATCAGAATATAAAGTAAATAAAAAATAAAATAAAGATTGTGTTTCCCTTTTGTTTCTATTTCGGAGCCTTCATCTATTCCAATGAATCTTTATTTTGGCCTTTTAATGTTATCCCAGATTTCTTAAATATTTTGTTTGTGGTCTTTTAATATCTTTTCTCTATTTTCAAGATTGTACACTTTGTCTTCAAGGCCTAAACATCTGTACTCAAAATGGGCTGATCCATTGGTGATGCCTCACAGTCCCTCTAGTCTGAAATGGAAGGAAAGGCAGGAAGCACACCCAACTCCACAGACTGCAGGCTCCTGCAGGCTGACATCTTAAAGCTAAAAGAGGAATTTCAGGCTGAGCAAGGCAGTGATTTGACCAAGCTCCCTGGGTTTTCCATTATCACTGAAAGTGCTTTTAGGTCTTTGCTCATGGATCTCAGTAGTGTGGCATCATCACTGCTGCAGCCCATCCAGCCTGGGAATCAGCCTTTCCCTTGGTGAGGCTGTCCTAACGCAAGGTGAGGTGAAATTGGAGTGGGAAAAACCCTCACCAATCAGAAGAGTTGCAAAGAGCTTTGGCTTTTCAACAGATGTAGTCTGAGATTGAGCAGGAGGCAAGTCCACGTTTGTATCTGTCACATCCAGGTGGGGAAACAAAGCCAAGTCCCTTTGGACTTCTTTTCATGCTTGCCTATCACGTTTACTTTTCTCTATGAAAGATTTGTGCTAGGACTCCCCTGAGGTTGCTGTCCCATAGAGCCGACAGTAAATGTGGGTAGACAAAATCCCGCAATCAGAAGGAAAGTAGCAGAGGACAGGAGCAGTGTCTGGAGAGGTTGCCTTACGCAGTCCGCGGGCTCTAGGCTCTTAAACAACGCTGAGCGACCACTCGTGCGCACTTCCTGGCTCCAGCCCCCACTACCAGGGCGGGCGGTCTTCTTGGAGACCGAGATCGCGCATGCGTTCTCAGCCCGCCCAGCTACAGAGAGGCATTAACTAAAATAAATTGGTTTCTAAATTTTGACTCCTCATTCTGCCCACCCCCGCGCTTTTTTTTTTTTTTTTAAATCCCGTGTGTGGTGGTGGGGAGTTAACCCCTCTGCTGAGCGGTGTCTCTGTGTCTTGGGGGAGGGATGGTGTCCTTCCTGCGGGGCAACTTTTTGGTGACGGGAACACAGTGCTCGGTGATGGCGACAAGTCACAATGGGCAGCAGCGGTTTAGAGGTGGCCTCGGAGCAGGTGAGGGAGAGGTGGAAACTCTGGAGGAAGACGAACAGGTAGGTAGGGTCTGATTCAGGACTGCCCGACGGATCTAGAGGCGAAGGCGGGGTTGGGAGTGCAGCTCTGAGCCGTGGGGGCTTGATCGCCATCTTGATCCCTACCCTGACGCAGAAGCTGAGTGAAGTCACCTCAGCGTCCTCAGCCAGTCCTCAGCCTCCCCTGGGCTTCGGGGAACTCTGGGAAAAGGAGGTTGTGGGGGACCACGCTCCCTCACCTGCTCGCGAGTTCTAGGGAAGCCTGTTTAGAAAGAATGTGTAAGCAAAAATAACCAACAGAGTTTAGGCACCATAATGAAAATACAAATAACCGGGACAAGAGCAGACCTCAAACGGATCAGCAAGCTTTCTTTTATTTTGCAGTGAAGTCAATGAATCGGGCACGGGAGGGCTCATTTTCTGGGTATGGAAATGGCCCTGGATTTTTTTTTTATACTTTACAATGAAGGTGAATTAATCATCGGAGGCTTTGGACATACCGTTGGGACAGTCAGGGAACTAGTTGTGCAGGTTAAAATTTTAACTCAGGAGGCAGTTGTAAAAAGTTTGAAACTCTGGTTGTTACGGGAGAGATAGGAGCTCAGATCCCGTTCATTGCCTTTCTTCTCTGGGATTCATCGTTTCCCAAAACTTTACTATCTGCTTTTCTCCTTCCAGGCCTGATCAGCAATGGGAAAGGGTAAAAGTCCAGGGTCCAGCATTTCAGTATTTGCCTCCTTCCTTCAGGGCCCATTGTTTTTTGGGAAAGGATTTATTGGGAGAGGTTTAATGTTTGGCTAATTTCCCCTCCTTTCTCCTGAGCCACACTGTCTTTTTGTCCTCTTTCCCTATTTTTTCTCGGTGCAGTGAACACTCAAATGAAAGAAGAAAACTGCAGTAGACCTGGTTTAGGTAGGGTGGGGAAAGGGAAGTCTGGGTTCTGTGAGATCTAGTCAGGGGCCAACAGGGCTGTCCCATAAAGATTATGCTCTTGATCCATACACAAGAACAGCTGGTTGAGGGATGGGCATAAGAGTCTTCAATGTGGGCTGCATTTCATTTACCAAGCTGTATCATTGTCCTGCTGCTGGTCCATCTCTGCCTTTCTCATTCTTACAAGTGGCACTGTCTGCTAGTAATCTGTGGGTCACAGTGGTCATATCTACCCAGAGGACTCCTGTCCCTAAATCACATCATGACAAAATGTCTTAAGTTATGTATGCCAGACACTGTGCTATGTGATTGCTAGAGTGACAGTTGCTAAGAAAATGTAGGCAGGAATATACTGTGCTTCCCTTCTCTTTCTTAATTTAACCTTATAGTTCATACCCAAAGCAGACACGCCTGGGATGTTTATTACTTCCCTGGGGAAACCACAGCAATAAGTTCCAGGGGAGAGTTGACTACATTCAAGTGTGCACAGATGTTTGAAAGAAATTTTATTTAGGTGAATGAGCCTATTCTTCTTCATTCCTTTCGTTTTTCCCTCAGTTCTTCCCTTCTCTCCTCCCTTTCATTCCATTTCATCCACAAAGATTGAGCACCTACTTACTACATGCTGAGTGTGCATAGATATCCGTAGTGAAATCTCAGGAAGTAGATATGGGTTTTTTATCTGTATGGTTCTTACTGATTTATATACTGTTTTATCAGATTGTCACTTTTGCCTTATTTG
This sequence comes from Spermophilus citellus, assembly GCF_964194105.1. Lineage (NCBI taxonomy): Eukaryota > Metazoa > Chordata > Mammalia > Rodentia > Sciuridae > Spermophilus > Spermophilus citellus. Next base: position 149,599,378 of record NC_138182.1, on the reverse strand, counting down.
CTTTAGATTTAAACTCTTTTAAAAAAGGACAAATAAACATAGATTCAGTAGATTGTCCCTGAGCATCCTCCCCTGATTGTCTTCCGTCTCCTTCCTGCAGTTACCACTGAATTTGGGGATTATCATTCCCATGCACATTTTCTATTACATTTATCCATAAACATTTTATAACTTTTGGAGGCACATTGCAGTCTTGTTTTGCTTGTGTGGCTTTTTTGACATGACATTATACTACTATGTGTGTACTTTACAGTTTTCATTTTCTCAATGTGTTATAGAAAGATTTGTCTCTATTGGTTTGTGTGCCTCTAGATATCTGATTTATTTATATGGTGTTCTGTGTCCAAGGCTCATTAGTGTGTATTTCCTGAGAACCTGACAACAGACCTGTTATGTAGTTAAATTATGACATCACTGTTCTACTGAGGAGCAAACAATCTCAGAGAATGAAGTGACTTTCAGACCACGAGATGACCAAGGCCCAGGCTTTCTTTGCATTTAAGGAATTTCTACTCTCCACTGCTTTCTGGATGGTGGTGTAGGTCATTGCACATTGTACATAGGGTGAACTTTGACACTGAGTGTGAGCAACCGGGGGCTTTCAGGTAGGAGAGATTAGGGAAGAGGGCAGAAAGAGAAGGGTAAACAAGGAAGAACCATCCAGGAACTTTACATGTCACCAACTCTCAATCTTGGCTGCTCCTTAGAATTATCTGGAAATTTAAAAACAGTAATTCCCAGGATGCTCTGGAATTCTGTTGTTGTGGGGGTTTTCTGGACAGCAGGGTATTTCAAAGCTCTCCAGGTTATTTTAATGTTCAGCTAGGATTGAGAACACTGATCATACAGACTTATGCTCACATTGCACAGATTATTCTTTCTGAACCATTTTGACCTCAAGGTACAAATGGCCAATGCTATGCTCTTTTACTCCTAAATTTTTTATTTTCTAAGAGCATGAATGGTAGTTTAGATAACCATAGCACCCTTATGAATTTTAGGAAATTTAGCATTGTGCCAATGTTATCAATGTTCAATGTATACTGCGTGTTAAATTTTCATCATTTGTCCCAATGATGTTCTTTAATGTTTTTTTTTTAAAGAGAGAGTGAGAGAGGAGAGAGAGAGAGAGAGAGAGAGAGAGAGAGAGAGAGAGGGAATTTTCAATATTTTATTTCTAGTTCTCGGCAGACACAACATCTTTGTTGGTATGTGGTGCTGAGGATCGAACCCGGGCTGCACGCATGCCAGGCGAGCACGCTACCGCTTGAGCCACATCCCCAGCCCAATGTTTGTTTGTTTGTTTGTTTTTTTGGTTCTGGGTCTCGAACTCAGGGCCTTGCAAGCACTCTACCAACTGAGCTATATCCCCAGCCCCCAATGATGTTCTTTTTCTTTTTATTTTTTTTCTTTTATTTTTTTTAATTGGTTGTTCACAACATTACAAAGCTCTTGACATATCATATTTCATACATTAGATTGAAGTGGGTTATGAACCCCCAATTTTACCCCAAATGCAGATTGCAGAATCACGTCGGTTACACATCCACAATTTTACATAATGCCCTATTAGTAATTGTTGTATTCTGCTACCTTTCCTATCCCCTACTATCCCCCATCCCCTCCCCTCCCATCTTCTCTCTCTACTCCATCGACTGTAATTCATTTCTCTCCCTGTTTATTTTCCCATTCCCCTCACAACCTCTTATATGTAATTTTGTATAGCAATGAGGGTCTCCCTTCATTTCCATGCAATTTCCCTTTTCTCTCCCTTTCCCTCCCATCTCATGTCTCTGTTTAAAGTTAATCTTTTCTTCCTGCTCTTCCTCCCTGCTCTGTTCATAGTTGCTCTCATTATATCAAAGAAGACATTTGGTATTTGTTTTTTAGGGATTGGCTAGGCTAGCTTCACTAAGCATAATCTGCTCTAGTGCCGTCCATTTCTGCAAATTCTATGATTTTGTCATTTTTTATTGCTGCATAGTACTCCATTGTGTATAGATGCCACATTTTTTTTATCCATTCATCTATTGAAGGGCATCTGGGTTGGTTCCACAGTCTAGCTATTGTGAATTGTGCTGCTATGAACATCGATGTGGCAGTATCCCTGTAGCATGCTCTTTTAAGGTCTTCAGGGAATAGTCCGAGAAGGGCAATAGCAGGGTCAAATGGTGGTTCCATTCCCAGCTTTCCCAGGAATCTCCAAACTGCTTTCCAAATTGGCCGCACCAATTTGCAGTCCCACCAGCAATGTACAAGTGTACCCTTTTCCCCACATCCTCGCCAGCACTTGTTGTTGTTTGACTTCATAGTGGCTGCCAATCTTACTGGAGTGAGATGGTATCTTAGGGTGGTTTTGATTTGCATTTCTCTGACTGCTAGAGATGGTGAGCATTTTTTCATGTACTTGTTGATTGATTGTATATCCTCCTCTGAAAAGTGTCTGTTCAGGTCCTTGGCCCATTTGTTGATTGGGTTATTTGTTATCTTATTGTCTAATTTTTTGAGTTCTTTGTATACTCTGGATATTAGGGCTCTATCTGAAGTGTGAGGAGTAAAAATTTGTTCCCAGGATGTAGGCTCCCTATTTACCTCTCTTATTGTTTCTCTTGCTGAGAAAAAACTTTTTAGTTTAAGTCAGTCCCATTTGTTGATTCTTGTTATTAACTCTTGTGCTATGGGTGTCCTATTAAGGAATTTGGAGCCCGACCCCACAATATGTAGATCGGAGCCAACTTTTTCTTCTATCAGATGCAGAGTCTCTGATTTGATATCAAGCTCCTTGATCCATTTTGAGTTAACTTTTGTGCATGGCGAGAGAAAGGGATTCAGTTTCATTTTGTTGCATATGGATTTCCAGTTTTCCCAACACCATTTGTTGAAGATGCTATCCTTCCTCCATTGCATGCTTTTAGCCCCTTTATCAAATATAAGATAGTTGTAACTTTGTGGATTAGTCTCTGTGTCCTCTATTTTATACCATTGGTCCACCCGCCTGTTTTGGTACCAGTACCATGCTGTTTTTGTCACTATTGCTCTGTAATATAGTTTGAAATCTGGTATCGCTATACCGCCTGATTCACACTTCCTGTTTAGAATTGCTTTTGCTATTCTGGGTCTTTTATTTTTCCATATGAATTTCATGATTGCTTTATCTGTTTCTACAAGAAATGCCATTGGGATTTTGATTGGCATTGCATTAAACCTATAGAGAACTTTTGGTAATATCGCCATTTTGATGATGTTAGTTCTGCCTATCCATGAACAGGGTATGTTTTTCCATCTTCTAAGATCTTCTTCTACTTCTCTCTTTAGGGTTCTGTAGTTTTCATTGTATAAATCTTTCACCTCTTTTGTTAGGTTGATTCCCAAGTATTTTATTTTTTTTTTGAGGATATTGTGAATGGAGTATTTTTCCTCATTTCCGTTTCAGAAGTTTTGTCACTGATATACAGAAATGCCTTTGATTTATGTGTGTTGATTTTATATCCTGCCACTTTGCTGAATTCATTTATTAGTTCTAGTAGTTTCTTTGTAGACCCTTTTGGGTCTTCTAGGTATAGAATCATGTCATCTGCAAATAGTGATAATTTAAGTTCTTCTTTTCCTATTTTTATGCCTTTAATTTCTTTCATCTGTCTAATTGCTCTGGCCAGTGTTTCGAGAACTATATTGAATAGAAGTGGTGATAGAGGGCATCCCTATCTTGTTCCAGATTTTAGAGGGAATGCCTTTAACTTTTGTCCATTCAGAATGATGCTAGCCTGAGGCTTAGCATAGATAGCTTTTACAATGTCAAGGTAAGTTCCTGTTATCCCTAGTTTTTCTAATGTTTTGAACATAAAGGGATGCTGTACTTTGTCGAATGCTTTCTCTGCGTCTATCGAGATGATCATATGGTTCTTATCTTTAAGTCTATTGATGTGGTGAATAACATTTATTGATTTCCGTATATTGAACCATCCTTGCATCCCAGGGATGAATCCTACTTGATCATGGTGCACAATTTTTTTGATGTGTTTTTGTATTCGATTCGCCAGAATTTTATTGAGGATTTTTGCATCTAGGTTCATTAGAGATATTGGTCTGTAGTTTTCTTTCTTTGAGGTGTCTTTGTCTGGTTTCGGAATCAGGGTGATGTTGGCCTCATAGAATGAATTTGGAAGAGCTCCCTCTTTTTCTATTTCCTGAAATAACTTGAAAAGTATTGGTATTAATTCTTCTTTAAAGGTTTTGTAAAACTCCGCTGTATATCCATCCGGTCCTGGGCTTTTCTTGGTTGGTAGTCTTTTGATGGCTTCTTCAATTTCATCCATTGATATTGGTCTGTTCAAATTGTGTGTATCCTCCTGACTCAGTCTGGGCAAATCATATGACTTAAGAAATTTATCGATGTCTTCACTATCTTCTATTTTATTGGAATATAGGTTTTCAAAATAATTTCTAATTGTCTTCTGTATTTCTGTAGCATCTGTTGTGATATTGCCTTTTTCATCCCGTATGTTACTAATTTGAGTTCTCTCTTTTCTTCTCTTTGTTAGCATGGCTAAAGGTCTGTTGATCTTATTTATTTTTTCGAAGAACCAACTTTTAGTTTTGTTAATTTTTTCAATAGTTTCTTTTGTTTCAATTTCATTGATTTCCGCTCTGATTTTAATTATTTCTTGCCTTCTGCTACATTTGCTGTTGTTTGCTCTTCCTTTTCTAGGGCTTTGAGATGAAGTGTGAGCTCATTTATTTGTTGGTTTTTTCTTTTTTTGAGGAATGACCACCAGGCGATGAATTTTCCTCTTAAAATTGCTTTCATTGTGTCCCATAGATTCCGATATGTTGTGTCTGTATTTTCATTTATCTCTAAGAATTTTTTGATTTCCTCCTTTATGTCTTCTGTAACCCATTGATCATTCAGTAACATATTGTTCATTTTCCATGTGATGTAGAATTTTTCCTTCCTTCTTTTATCATTGATTTCCAGTTTCATTCCATTATGATCAGATAAAATGCAAGGTATTATCTCCACTCCTTTATATTTACTGAGGGTTGCCCTATGGCATAATATATGGTCTATTTTTGAGAAGGATCCATGTGCTGCTGAGAAAAAAGTATATCCATTTGATGATGGTTGATATATTCTATATATGTCAGTTAAGTCTAGGTTATTGATTGTGATATTGAGTTCTATAGTTTCTTTATTCAACTTTTGTTTGGAGGATCTGTCCAATGGTGAGAGAGGTGTGTTGAAGTCACCCATAATTATTGTGTTGTGGTCTATTTGATTCTTGAACTTGAGGAGAATTTGTTTTATGAATGTCGCAGCACCATTATTTGGTGCATAAATATTGATAATTGTTATGTCTTGTTGGTGAATGGTTCCTTTTAACAGTATATAATGTCCTTCTTTATCCCTTTTGATTAACTTAGTCTTGAAGTCGATTTTATTCGATATGAGGATGGCCACCCCTGCTTGCTTACGAGGACTGTGTGCATGGTATATTTTTTCCCATCCTTTCACCTTCAGCCTGTGTATGTCTTTTCCAATCATATGTGTCTCCTGGAGGCAGCATATTGTTGGATTTGTTTTTTTAATCCATGATACCAGCCTATGTCGCTTTATTGGAGAGTTTAATCCATTAACATTCAGAGTTACTATTGATATATGGTTTGTACTTCCATTCATGTTTGATTATTTATCCTTTTTTTAAAAAAATTTAGTTTGTTTCTCCATGATTATCTTTCCCCTCGCCCTCTGTCTTTACCAAGGCACTTCCCACTGATGGTTTTGGTTATTGTTTTTCATTTCTTCCTCGTGTAGTGTTTTGCTCAAAATGCTTTGCAATGGAGGTTTTCTGGCTGCAAATTCTTTTAACTTTTGTTTATCATGAAAGATCTTTATTTCGTTGTCATACCTGAAGCTTAATTTTGCTGGATACAGAATTCTTGGTTGGCATCCATTGTCTTTCAGTGTTTGAAATACATTGTTCCATGACCTTCTTGCTTTCAGTGTCTGTCATGAAAAATCCGTTGTTAACCTTATTGGTTTACCCCTGAATGTAATCTGTCTCCTTTCTCTTGTAGCTTTTAATATTTTCTCTTTGTTCTGTATATTGGATATCTTCAGAACAATGTGTCTTGGCGTTGGTCTACTGTGATTTTGTGTGCTCGGTGTCCTGTATGCATCTTCAATTTGTATATCTGTTTCCTTTTTTATTTCTGGAAAGTTTTCTGTAATTATTTCATTCAGCAGGTTACTCATTCCCTTGGTTTGAATCTCTGTACCTTCTTCTATCCCGATGACTCGTAAGTTTGTTTTTTTAATGTTATCCCATAACTCTTGGATGTTTTTCTCATGATTTTTTACCAGCCTTTCTGAGTTGGCTAGACTCTTTTCAAGATGATATATTTTGTCTTCATTATCTGACATTCTGGCTTCTACTTGCTCCACTCTGTTAGTGATACTCTCAATTGAGTTTTTAATTTGGTTTATCGTTTCCTTCATTTCTAGAATTATTGTTTGATTATTTTTTATAATCTCTATCTCCTGATAAAGATGCTTAACTTCTTCTTTTATCTGTTTATGTAATTCATTCTCAATGTGTTCTTTCGCTGCTTGAATTTGCTGTCTTGTATCCTCTTTAAGGTTCCATTCCATCTGTCTAAGGTGTTCCTTGAGTTCTTTATATGATCATTTTTCTGATGACTCTAGGTCTTTCTGAATATTTACGCTGTCCTGCATTGTTAGTACTCTTTTTCTTCCTTGCTTTTTGAAGCTGCTCATGTTACTTCTTGTTCTGTTTGACTGATGAGTTACTGTTTACTCCTATAAATTTATTTGATGCTTGGGAGGAAAGGTATTAGAAGAGAAGGGAAGAAGTCACTAAAGAGAATGAGAGTAAGCAGGTAGAATTCAAGGAAGGGGGGATAAGATAATTGAAAAGAAATGAAAAGCCAAAAGAAGAAAAAAAATAGGAAATAAAAAAAGGAAAAAAAATTTTAAAAAAATAGTAAAAAAAAATTAAAATTAAAATTAGAAGAAAAAACATTTAAAAAATTGTAAAAAAAATTTAAAAAAACAAGAAAGAAAAATGAAAATGAAAGAAAAACCCAAATCAAAAAAAAAGAGAAAAGAAAACAGAAAAAAAAAAACTAATAAATGCAGTCTTAGAGTTTGATTACCTTCTCTTCCAGTAGGTGGCGCTGTGCCCACCAGGCCAAGTTTCTCCTGTCAATACGCGGAACCAATCACTGTGCAGCAGCTCCTCCCGGACTGGGCGAGTCTCCAATCCTGTTTATTTATTGGTTTCCTCCATTTACTAATTGAATTGCTGAGATTCTCTTAAACCCATCAGAGGGGAGATTCTTCTCTTTTGCCCAGCTAGGTTTCCCTTGGCACTGTTGCATCTTATTTCATTTATGAATGCATTCTGCGTTTAAAAGCCAATATTTCTGTGGTTTATCTAGTCACTGGCTCTCTGTAGTGGCTTTCCACAGCCCATTTTTTTGTTATGCAGTCACACACATTTGACTCCCAACTATAAAAATAATCAGTAAGTAAGCACTGTATGATTCTGTTCTGTCATGTTTCTCCACTAGAATGCCTTTTAATTCTTTCTTCAATGGAAAATGTTGCATACTCTACCCAAATTTTGTGTGTTGTTATGTCCAAGTAAAATATAGGCACATTTATTTCTATCTTTTCTCCTTTGTTAAAATAATGAGATTTGACTCAGTAAATATTTTGCTGAAAGATATTAAATTTTGAAAGTGTCTGACAACTGAAATGAACCAAGTGAACAATGTTTCATTACTAATTCTGGTGATAGAATTGAAACTCTCTTATCACATCAAGCATCAATTTATCACTAAAAATTTGGCCATCCATTATTTAAAAAGCTGAAAGCTATATAACATCAAGTACATTCTCAAAAGAGTTTTAAATATATGAAATATTATTTGTCAAGAGCTTTGTAATGTTGTGAACAACCAATTAAAAAAAATAAATACTATTAACTAATAAAAAAAAGAGTTTTAAATAAGTATTCTACTGCATTTGTGGATTTACTACGGAATGGAAATTTGACTAATTAATCTGATGCTAGTTGATTTGGATGTAGGGACCTCAGATTTTGTTTCCAGGAAACACATTTCTTATGTCCTCCATCTGAGTTTTTCTCAAAATGTACTGGTCTAAATTCTAATTCCCATGATTTCACAACTAGAAATATGGTGATGTCTAAAAGGAATGATAAAACCTGTATTCAACTCATTTATTATGTAAATTTTATCAGAATGACACTGAGCAACATCCACAGGTGTGTACTTCTGGTATATCTGATGAGTCCTATCAAAGAGCAAAGAAGATAGTAAATGGACCAGTACAAGGTAAGAACCTCATAAGATACAAAATACATTGGTGAGAAAATTGCATTAAAACATGAGCAATAGTATATTCTAATTGTTCACACAGTGCACCTGTTGAATATCTAATAAGAAAAAAAGTTAATAAGTGACATATCTTATTAGGTTTCAGCCCACAGGTATTGCAAAGAAACTGAAATGTGAGTTGCATTTTTGCGTGAAAGGCCAGAGGAAGTGTTTTGATGGGAAGTGGGCCAGGATTCCGAAAGGAGCCCATGTTAGGGACCAACAGGAGGGCCTAAGCCAGGAAAGGGCAGTGAAGGGCAGGGCCGGACAGGCGGGCAGCAGTAGGGCTCTGAGGTTCAGGGAAGCCAAGGGGAGCAGGGTACTGGCCCCGGGGAGGAACGCAGTCCAAGCACAGGGATCCATGGAGCAAGAAGGGCCCCCAGAGGCTCAAGTGAGGAGGCAGGCCAGGGAATGGAGAGACTTGGGCAGACAAGGGCCAGACTTGGGCAGGGGGCTCAATACAGTGGACAAGACTTTGGAGGGATGGCAGGGGATCCAGCAGAGGACAGGCAGGCTTCTGGCCCAGGGCGACTGCCAGGTGTCAGGGTTCCAGTTGCAGGACCCTGGATGGGTGAGTCCCCTCCATGCTGGGTGTGGTGGGAGCTGCCCCTGACACCAAGGTTCGAGGGGTCCAACCCCAGAGAAGTGAGTGCCCTCGACCCTGGGTGCAGTGGGAGCTGCTCCTGACACCCAGTTTGAAAAAGTGGAGAGTGCCTTCAACACCATGGTTCGAGGGGTCCCCCCAGCAGTGAGTGCCCTCCAACTTGGGTGCGCTGGGAGCTCCCTCCCACACCCAGGTTAGAGGGTTCCCACACCCAGGTTAGAGGGTTCCAAACCCTGGAGGGGCGAGTCCCCTGGACCCTGGGTGCTGTGGGAGCTGCTCCCAACACCCAGGTTTGAAAGGTCGAGTGGTCCCCCCATGGGGGGCCTATGCACTTGACCCTAGTAGGTACGGTGGGAGTTGCTCCGGACACATAGGATTAGGCGTCCACCACTGGAGGGTCAAGTGCCCTTGACCCTGGGTACTGTGGGAGCTTCCCTCAACACCCCTCCTGGAGCCGCAATTCCCCTTGATTGAGGGGATTTCCTCCTGAAGGGCAATCCCCTTGAACCTGGGTGGGGTGGGCGCTGACCCCGACACCCAGTTTGAGGTTTCCTCCCCAGGAGGAGTGAGTCCTAGGTGCGGTGAGAGCTCCACCTGACACCCAGGTTCGAGGGGTTGCCCCCGGAGGGACGAGTCCCCTAGACCATGGGTGCCGTGGGAGCTGCCCCCGACACCCAGGTTCTAGGGGTTCCTCCCAGGAGGGGTGAATCCACTGGACCCTGGTGTGGTGGGAGCTGCCCCCGTCACCCTGGCTCGAGGGGTTTTCACTCAGAGTGGCAAGTCCCCTCAACAATGGGTATGGTGGGAGCTGCCCCCGACACCCAGATTCGAGGAGTCCTCCCCGGGAGGGGCGAGTCCCCTCGAACCTGGGTGTGGTGGGAGCTGCCCCCCACACCCAAGTTCGAGGGTTCCTCCTCTAAAGGGGGGGAGTCCCTTCGACCTTAGGTGCAGTGAGTACTCCCGGCTACACCCAGGTTCGAGGCCCCCCCCCCCCCAGAGGGGAGAGTCCCATCGAACCTAGGTGCAGTGGGAATTGCAGCTGACACCAGTTTCAAGGGGTCTGCCCTGTGCAGAGGTGGGTCCCCTCGACCCTGGGTGCAGTGGGAGCTCCTCCCGACACCCAGGTTGAGGAGCACGACACCTGGAAGTGCGAGTCCCCTTGATCCTGGGTGTGGTGGGTGCTCCCCCGATACCCAGGTTCGAAGAGTCCAACCCCTGGAGGGGCGTGTCCCCTCCACCCCGCATGTGGTGGTTGCGCCTCCTGACACCCAGGTTCAAGGGGTTCCCCCCAGGAGGGGCGAGTCTCCTGGACCCTGGTGTGGTGCAAGCTGCCCCCGTCACCATGGTTCCAGGGGTCCCCCCCCACCCGGAGGTGCGAGTTCCCTCCACCCTGGGTGTGGTGTGGGAGCTGCCCCGGACACCCAAGTTCGAGGAGTCCCCCGTGGGAGGGCCTAGTCCCCCAAGATAATGGGTGTGGTGGGACCTGCCCCCATGACCCAGGTTCGAGGGGTCCCCCCAGTGGCGAGTGTCCTTGACCCTGGGTGCGGTGGGAGCTTCCCCCGACACCCAGTTTTGAGGGGTCTGCCCTCTGCAGGGGTGAGTCTCCTCGACCTTGGGTGCGGTGGGAGTTCCCTCCAAAACCCAGGTTCAAGGGGTTCCCCGAAGAGGCGAGTCCCCACGTCCCTGGGTGCAGTAGGAACTCCCCCCGACACCCAAGTTCGAGGGGTCCCCCCCAAGGTTGAGTCCTCTGGACCCAGGGTGCAGTGAAAGCTCCCTCAACACCCAGGATTGAGGGGTATCTCAGCTGGATGGGTGAGCCCCCTCGACCCTGGTTGCAGTGGGAGCTCCCGCCAACATCTAGGTTCAAGGGGTTCCCCCAGGCAGGGGCGAGTCCTTTGGACCCTGGTGTGGTGGGAGCTGCCCGCATCACATTGGTTCAGGGGTTTCCCCACGGAGGGGCGAGTCCCCTTGAATCTGGGTGCGGTGGGAGCTGCCCCTAACACCCAGTGTCAGTTTTCCCCTCTGGAGGAGTGAGTCCCCTCGATACTAGGGGCAGTGAAGGTCCCCCGACATCCAGGTTCGAGGGGTTCCCCTCCTAATGGGAACCCCTCAAACCGTGGGTGCGAGTCCCCTTGACCATGGATGCAGTGGAAGCTGCCTCAAACACCCAGGTTTGAGGGGTTCCTCCCAGGAGGGGCGAGTCCACTGAACCCTGGTGTGGTGGGATATGCCCCCGACACTCCCAGGTTTGAGGAGTCCCCCCCCCCCCCGGGAGGGGCAAGTCCCCTCGACCCTGGGTGCAGTGGGAGCTCCCCTCGACACCTAGTTTCAAGGGGTCCAACACCTGGAGGGGCAAGTCCTCTCGACCCTGGGTGCGGTGGGAGATCCCCCTGACACCCAGGTTCAAGGGGTCCAAGGCCTGGAGGGGCGAGTCCCCTCAACCCTGTGTGCAGTGGGAGCTGCCCCTGACACCCAGATTCAAGGGGTCTCCACCTGGAGGGGCAGGTGCTCTCGACTCTAGGTGCAGTGGGAGCTGCGCCCAACACCCAGGTTCGTGGGGTCTCCCCCCGGAGGGACGAGTGCTCTTGACACTAGTTGTGGTGTGAGCTGTGCCCCACACCCAGGTTCGACGGGTCTCCCTCCGGGAAGGGTGAGTCCCCTCAACTATGCCTGCGGTGGGAGCTCACATACACACACACACACACACACACACACACACACGTTCGTGGGGTCTCCCCCTGAGGTGCGAGTGCCCTTGACACTAGGTGCGGTGGGAGCTACCCCCGACACCCAGGTTCGAGGGATCCAACCCCAGAGGGGCAAGTCCCCTCGACCCTGGGTACGGTGGGAGCTGCCCCTATCACCCTGGTTCGATGGGTAATTCCTCCAAGAAGCGAGTCCCCTCGACCCTGGTCGGGGGTGGGAGCTGCCCTAGACACCCAGGTTCCAGGGGTCCAACCCCTGGAAAGGCAGTCCCCTCGACCCTGGGTGTGGTGGGAGCTCCCCACTGACACCCAGGTGGCAGGGGTTTAACTCCTGGATGGGCGAGTCCACTCGACGCTAGATGAGGTGGGAACTGCCCTCGACACCAAGGTTCGAGGGTTCCAAGCCCTGGAGGGGTGAGTCCCCTCGATGCTGGGTGTGATGAGAGCTGCCACTGACACCCAGGTTCGAGGGATACCCCTCCTGGAGGGGCGAGTCCCCTTGACCATGCTGGTGGTGGGAGCTGCCCCTGACACCCAAGATCGAGGGGTCTCCCCCCAGAGGGACGAGTGCCCTTGACACTAGGTGCAGTGGGATCTCCCCCCCCCCCACACACACCCAGGTTTGAGGGGAACCCCCTGGAGGTGCGAGTGAATTAGACTTTAGGTGCGGTGGGAATTCCCCCAACACCCAGGTTCGAGGGGTCCCCCGGGAGAAGCGAGTCCCCTCGACCCTGGGTGCGGTGGTAGCTGCCCCAGACACCAATGTTTGAGGTTTCCAACCCCTGGAGAGACGAGTCCCCTCGATGCTGGGTGCGGTGGAGCTGCCCCAGACACCCAGGTTCGAGGGGTCCAACCCCGGGGGGGGGGGGCAAGTGCCCTCGATCCTGGGTGCCGTGGGAGTTCCCCCCACACCCAGGTTTATGGGTTCCCCCGGAGGGGCTAGTGCCCTCCACCCTGGGTGCGGTGGGAGCTGCCCAGAAACCCAGGCTCAAGAGGTCCAACCGCCTGGAGGGGCGAGTCCCCTGGACCCTAGTTGCAGTGGGAGCTGCCCCCGACACCCAGGTTCAAGGGGTCCAACCCTGGAGGAGCGAGTGCCCTCGACCTTGGGTGCAGTGGGAGCTGCCCCAAAACCCAGGTTCGAGGGGTCCTCCCAAAGTATCGAGACCCCTCCACCCTGGGTGCGGTTGGAGCTCCCCGACACCCAGGATCGAGGTGTCTCCCCCGTGCCGGGGTGATTCCCCTCGACTCTCCCTGCCGTGGGAGCTCCCGCCATCACCCAGGATCTAGGGGTCTCTCCGCTGGATGGGTGAGTCCCCTCGACCCTGGGTGTGATGGTATACGAGCTCCCTCTGACACCCAGGTTAGAGGGTTCTTCCCTCTGGAGGCACAAGTCTCCTCGACCCAGGGTGCGATATTATACTAGCTCGCCAAGGCACCCAGGCTAGAGGTGTTTCCTCCCTGAAGTGGGGAGTCCCCTCAACCCTGGGTGCGGTGGGAGCTGTCACCGACACCTAAGTTTGAGGGGTCCATCACCTGGAGGGGCGAGACCTTTCAACCCTGGATATGGTTGGAGCTGCCCCTGACACCCAGGTTTGAGGGGTCCAAACCCAGAAGGGGGAGACTTCTTGTCGCTGGGTGTGGTAGGGTAGCACATGTCTCCAATGGCAGCTCATTTCCCTGACTTTGACTTGCTAAGAATGGAGCAGGCTTAGATTCTGCCCTCAGGATTTCTCTGAGTTTTACAAGTTATAAATCAGGCATGATTTAGTTTTGTCCCTAATCTTTCTTCTTTGGTGCAGCATGTTACCTGAAGGCGCAGAAATCCTGGAGCTGGACAAGACTGTTTGCCAGGTCTGAGGTTTTTAACTGCATCTCCAGGGCCCTAAATAAATTTTCCAAAGATTACTGACCAATATCTTGGTCCAAACATCTCTATTGCAGTCCAAATTGTTTCTACATTTCCTATCCTACTTTTAGGCTGGTCAGCTGAAATGCACCCTTCAAATAATTTTCTACCAAGCCTCTCCCAAATACGAAAACCAAGTGATTCCTCCTCACAAAACCAGACAAATGTCTCTAATGGTTTCTAAGAACTGAGTGATCTGGGCTTTTTAAATATCTTTACCCTTTCATTTAATTATTTTCTTCAGATTGCAAAATACATTTCTTTTTTTCTGAAGACAGAATTCCCCATGCTTAAGGTCCCAAGAAAAAGAAATCTTTTCTTTTTCCTCTTACTCTCAAAAACAAATCCTCAATATACTAGATCCACAAAACTCTCATCTGAAATATTTCAGTCCAATAATGCTTCAATCCACAATATCAAAAATCCACAATTTTATAAATGCATAAGTGTGCTTTTTCCATGAGAGAGGGCCAAATCATACTAGGTACCTTGAATTCAAGCAAGGAGGACCCTGTTCCAGGCACCAAATCTCACCCACATCCCTTGAATGATTCAGTGAATCATTCAAGACCCTCTTTGAATGTCTTTCCCCTCATTTCCCACCATGCCTAAGCTTCATTCTTAGTTCCAGAAACAGGTCTGCTTTCTGTTCTCCAAATGCACAGAGGCACTTTATCATTTTTTTTCTTTGCTTGTGATCTCCTCTTTACTTCAAAGACTCTTCCCTTTCCATTTTCCCAGCTCACTCTAACTCATCCTTTAAAGCCTGTGAAGGTAGTAGAAAAGGAGTTCCTCTGCAAGAAGTTGGTTGGTGGCCAAATAAAGCTAAGAAAAAAGAAAGCAATGAAAAGACCACACAACACAGAAGTAATTTTGAAAAGCAGGGGCAGGACAGCTCTACAACCTTAGCAGCTGAGCTTCCATACTGGGAAGAGAGAGAGCATGAGCACCTGTGTTTGGTTTATTTATACAGGAAAACTTCAAAGATTTTCCATGGAATTTTCTTTTGCCATATAAGGTATGGGGAGGGTTGTTAGTTCCCAGTGAGTTACACCCAATCTGGAGCTACAAGAGCTGTCCCATTGGTAGAGCAAGGGCAGAGATCTCACACCTTGGGAAGTCTACACACGGGTATATCAAGATTGTTCCCAAGGAGAGACCTAAGTGCCCCATGGCTCAGTACAGAGTAAAAGACCACTCAAGTAGCTTCACAGGTGGTGTACCACAGTTGTCCATGGAAGATATGGGAAATAATTTTAAGGTAAAGAATTTCAATGCATTTATTATGGAAAATGACAAGGGATTGATTCAAACAGCAATTTTGGAGAATTGTGACATAAGTATAAGCAATGCTCATCAATCTATTCTTTAATACAGTTTTTCATATATATATATATATATATATATATTTGAATTAGGTAGGGCTACCCCATTGATAACATCCATAGTTAAATCACTAATTCATGCATTCTCAGCTCCCGAACCTTTTTCTTCTTCTATAGCTTCTGTAGTGTCTTTCCTATTTACCCCTGACAGGTTCTGCTAATGCTCATAAATGTTCAGTGACCAGATATCCTGGTGGTCTCAGTTTTTACTTGTGACAGTGTCCTCATTTGTATAATAAGTTTTATGATGATCTCTTAAGTTTCATTTCCTTGTTTGTGCCCTTGGTATAGTAATATAAATTTAGTTCAGTGAATCATTCAAGATTTTTTTTGGAGTCTTTCCCCTCATTTCCCACCATGTCTAAGCTTCATTCTTAGTTCCAGAAACAGGTCTGGTTTCAGTTCTCCAGGTGCACAGAGGCACATTATCATTTTTTTGCCTTTGCTTGTGATCTCCTCTTTACTTCAAAGACTCTTCCCTTTTCATTTGCCCAGCTCACTCCATCTCATCCTTTAAAGCCTGTGCAGTCTTCATTTCCACCAGAAAAGCCCTCCATGATAACCCAGTCTGAACCATAGACCTTGTCTTGTGCCTTTAGCAATAAATCAACACTCTGTAACATAGTAAAGAATGTGAGACTAGCCAAGTGAAAATTCTGAGCTTTTAGGCCTCTAAATAATCTTTTAAGAGTTCCCAAGAAAATGACTGGTGCATTTCTCTGCAATCCCTTTCAAAGTAAAGGTTGGAGGAATTTTAATAAAATCTTACACAGATTTAAATATATGGGAACATATCATGGAGTGAATGGAAGTGGCATTACAATAAGGAAGACAGTCAGAATGGTCTTGTTTCTTATGAATCCCAGAGTGTACTATCATGGCAGACCAATTATCCACGGCCTTCTAGAAGAATATAGACTTTGATTTTGGAGTGAGAAATGGTGTCTTATATCTTGTGTTGTTCTTTACCAAAATCTGATCAACAATGCCCATCACAAAAGATAAAGGCATAGATTATAATCTTAAAATACTTTAATTCAATCACAGTTATACAGAAATATTGATGGCATAAGGTAAAGTATTTAAGAAATCACAGTGATGGAAAAAATATTAATGACCAAGCTCCCTGAGAATTCAATGTGCAAGCCTGTGGTATGGTCTCAATGGGTAAAGTGGTCCAAGGACTCTGAGCCAAGGTTATATTTTCCCTGTAACATAATTGTATGTATGTTCCATCTCTTGTCACCATAAGCACACTTCTATTTAATCTGTAGAAAGTATGACCAAGAGTTTTCCATCATGTTATCTTTCCTTGAAAGAAAAAGGGGGGTGAGAGTTCAGGAATATATTTTGAAATCCCCACATCATGCAATCAGAGGGGTAGAGGTTAGTCATCCTTCTCTGCTGCACTATTTATCAAGAGAGCACTTGGTGGATGAAGGTCCAATCTCAACTTGGCAGGCCTGGGGAAGGCCAACTTTGTTATTTCAGATATATCTTCCAGAAAACCCTATTGTTTTACAATGATTTTACTGCTTTCTTTCAATTACACATTTTACATTTCTAAGATCTTTTACTTATTCTCTCAATGCTCTTTTATTATGCTTTCCTTATTAATGCAAATGATTTTTAACCAACTAGAATTTACTGTGTGGCTACAGTGTGTCAGGCATTGACATAGGCCAGGTGATATAGTTATTTCTTACCTCTCTGATGCTAATTAAAGATCTTTAAATTGCTTTCTGCCTATTCCCTGATTTGCTTTGATGATGTCTGAGTTTAGTAGTAGTAGAGTTGTAGCCTGTACTGTTGCCACCAATTTTAGGGACTTTAATCAAATCACTGTGATCCTTAACCACCTTTTGTTATACATATATAAAAAGCTATTTTAAACAAAGTGATAAATAACACACACAAAAAACTTAAAGGATAAGTCAACAAAAGGAAAATGAGAGAAGCTAGAAAGAAGCTGAAAGAGTATTAAAGGGCTCAGCTAACCCAAGAGCATAGAACCCTAAACTTACAAGGAGTCAGCCCCATGTGTACCTCAAAGCCTCGAATGGTGGTTACTAGAAACAAATCAAATTCATATATTGAGCTCTTAACCCCCACACTCTAGTACTTCAGAATGTGACCTTATTTGAAGATAAGAGAATTACACTAAGATGAGATCTTTAAGGTTCTTAAATTGTTAGAGACATTTAATTTGGTAAGAATGATTCCTTCTAAAAAGAATAAACCTGAACACAGGCAAGTGCAGAAGAAAGACTATGTAAATACACTTGAAGAAGATGGCCATCTGCAAGCCAAGGAGAGAGGCCTCAAAATACATATGGACAACTTGATCTAGGGCTTCAAGCTTCCAAGAGTGAAATAGTATATTTCTGCTGTCTAAACCCCTACTCCAGGACTTTGTGATAGCAGCCCTCATGTACTAACATAGAACTCCTGCAACTGAAGTAATACTGACTAAAGCAATGGCACCAGCTGATTGGTGATTAGGCCTTGCTAAAACACTCACAAAAATTAGTTAATACCATTTCTGTGCTGACATGTAAACATTTAGGGAGCCGTTTGAGGAAGTGGGAGACTTGACGTCTTGATGTTGCCTGTAACAGAGTGAAGTGAATGTCATGACATCTTGTACCTTTACATCTGATTCCTGGAAAGAAATTGCTCTGTGTGAAGCAGAATCTTACCTAAGAACTCTAGAGCAAATTTCAGTTAAATTGTAGGGCCACTTGTGGTGAAACTGTAATGTCTTAGACTTATAGGGGCAGCTGAAGCCCTTGACTGGGCCCATAGAGCCATCAGGAGATGTGAGAATCTAAGATTGGAGCTCCTTTGAGTCAAGAAACACCAGTGTAGGAGAAGTCTCCTTATACCCCAATTCTTCATTCAATGGATGAGGAAACAGATCCATAGTGATGTCCTGTCTGGCCTGGTCAGTAGAAGAACTGAGCCCAAGTCTAGGACTGAGGCAAATAGACTAAGGGGCTGACGTGACCATCAGGGGGTGGCCAACTTGCCTGTAGCCAGGAGGCCTCAGGGACCTACATTAATTGATGAACTGACCATGGTGTAGAGTAAGGATGAACAAAGGGTTCATCTGAGTCTCCACATTTTCTCCTCAGCCAGAATATTTTTTATTTTTTTTCAGTTAGAAGTATCCTGATGGTCTTTTTTTAAAAAATAACCATTTCGTTTTTAATCATTTTTTAATTTTAATTTTTATTTTTGAGAGAAAGAGAGAGAATTTTAATATTTATTTTTTTAGTTATTGATGAACACAACATCTTAGTTTGTATGTGGTGCTGAGAATCGAACCCGGGCTGCACACATAGCCAGGTGAGCGCGCTACCGCTTGAGCCACATCCCCAGCTCCTCCTGATGTTCTTTACAAAAGACATACATTGCTGACCTACAAAGGTAAATTTACTTTGAGTAATCTCATTCTAATTGTTGTGCCTAAAGGTGAAATACTAGAGAATATTGGCCAAATATTGTTACATGGTATGCATATACAAATATGTACTAACAAATCCATCTATTATATATAAGTATAATGTAACAATAAAAATATGGAAAAAATAAATATTGCCTCTATACATTTACTGCCTGCTTCTCCCCACTGGCCTCTGACAAAGCTGAGAACAGAACCATATATACATAACCAAATTCCCCAATATGGAAGCTGTAGATATTATAACAATCAGAAGCTTACTTATAAACTGATAACAAATGTGGTAGTCTTGGAAGAAATTCTACCCAAAGTTCCGTGAGGATGGGAAGCACTTCTATCCCACAGCCCAGTATACCTGTCTTACAACCTGACAACTGGAATCTCTCAGGTTTTCCAATTGCTGTTGCTAGAAGAACAGTACCAACATTTGTTCTTTGGGGCTTTGTGAATTAATTAAATTTATTTTCACAGAACAGAATTATTTTCCCTCTCACTAATTTCTGTTTCCACTGTTTTTGTTTAATTCTGAAAATGACCTTCACTATTAGATAATATCATGCTCCTTTGGGTAGTCAACTTTTTATATTCTTAAATTTTCAGAAAGAGTATTTAATACCTACAACTAATAAAATATCTACCTGCTTTAATTTAGAAAAGCCTTCATTGTCTTGAAAGTCCTAATTCATCATGCTCCCAGGGGAAGGCCTGGGACAGGAACTAGCCCAGAGCTGCAGCCCTCAAGCATATCCAATAACTCCTGCTGGTGTGGATGTTCTTTACAAAGGTAGGACCATGGGGTGCTAACACAGATATTCCCTTGAATCTCAGGGACAGGCACAGCTCAGACCTGTAGGTGTCCTATCATCTCTTATTGTCTGTAAAAGGCAGGAGCAGTCCAGCCCTTTGGGGCCTGAGTTTATTTTATACAAGAAGATCTATTGTTGGCCTAAAGTGAAAGCACATCTTACAATGGGGTATTAGCCTCTTTTTCTAACTTGAAAGAGGAATCAAATTCAGTTTCACAATCCCTCAGGCACACTGTTATGGATGTTTGCAATCCCTTCCCAATCTCCTTCTTAAGAAAAAATCCATTGTGTTAGCCTCTTGAAGGACCATATCTTCCTGACTTTGGGCTTCTCTCCTGGCCACAAATGCTCTGGGGTGCTTTATCTGATGTTTCCACATTAGAATGAGGATATGAGATACATACAGAGTTAAAGGGCTGTCCAGAACTATACAGCCAGTAGAGACCATTGCAAAGACTTAAACCTCCTATTTCTGTGATTGGTAATAAATCAGTCAGCACAATACAAGTCCAAGACCTGTGCATAAAGGTGAACTACACAGATGTGATGCATCAATTTCTGAGCCTGTCATCTAGTACAGACCATAGACACAGGAAAAACTACTAAATACTGGGCTGGATGATCAAAATCCTGCACCATACATGGAAGAGAAAGGAAGGGGCATTTGGGCAGTAATTAATAGATCCTGGGACAATGCAGCTTTCTCATGGAGACCTTCCCATGAGAGACTGAGAGAATGAGGCTGGAGACAAGAATGGGATTGTGCAGCCATAGGAAAGGTTTTCCCAGCAGTAGGAACAGTCTGGGTATCACTGGAGGAATACAGGGCATCTCAGAAACTGAGAGTCTAAGAGCAGGGAATCCAAGGATAGTCAGAAAGCAACCTTACCATATATGGCCCACAGGATTTTATCAGAAATTCATATTGTATCAGGCCACTTTACTAAGCCTTTTAAGCATAGCACTCTTCCAGCCATGGTATTAAATAGTGATACAGGCTAGAGATCACACTTCCCTATGCCCAGAGACATCAGTGATCCAGAAAATTTCTCTGATGAAGGACATAACCCAGGACAGTGACAACTGATTATGTAGAAGAAAAGAAGAAAAGTTAATGTGAGCCTCTCCTGAACTCTGACTAGTGTGAGATCAGAAGAAGACAACAACTAAAGCCCAAGTATACTGGAATGAGTAAGTGCCTTAACCCAGGGTAGATCAGAGGTGCTCCCTGATGGGCACTGCTTTCTCATCTGAGATGAGCAGAGTGGGAGATGGCAAATGAGACCTCGAGAGCAGATCAGAGAAAGTAACCAAAGGAAGCAACTGCAGTAAGTATCTGCAACTATCTGAGGGGCTAGGCCTCTCCAAGTCTGAAGGTCAACATCACTCAAGGCTGGATACCATCATCTAGGGCAATAGGCTCCAGCAAGGGAGGAAACAAGGTCAGACCCAGGATGCCGCCCTCTGCCTGGGCAGATCTAAGAAACACTGAAGTTGGACTCAGGCCAACAATGCGGTACCTTTGCCCAATTTTTAAAGCAAAAGTGAAAACTGATTGGCCGTATCCTGAAAACCAGTCACTTACAAGAATAGAAACTGAAACCTTCCCTCATTGAAGTTCCCTCCCTGTGAAGCTGAGGCAGGCAGCCAGACTCAAATCTACAAACAGCCAAGCGGTGAGCAGGGGCAGCACAATAACTCTACTGTGAAGTAAAGAAAGAAAACCCAGGAAGACTGAATTCTCCTTTTTAGCTCCTGTCCTCTCCTCCTCTATTGGTTCTTCCTCAGAAGAATCCAGCTCTCCACAATTTCTGATTTCTGATTTCTGGAGCTACCTTGGACTGGATTCCAGTTTGGGAAGGTTGCAGAGGCAACTGCCTCTGTCTGAGGACAGCAACTTTTCCCCTGGGAGGCAGTGATACACCAGGAGAACTGCTGACATCTCCTCACAGCCATTCCTCTGCAGCAGGTAAGAGAATGTATCCTAAGTGCAGCTTGCTAATAACTCTACTCATAGAATGACATTAAAGGTGGATCCTTTACACCAGAGCAGGAGAGCTTGGGATCAGGCTTACTGCACTTAGAGTGTGTTCTCTCTGACATCCTTCAGGGGACACAAAGTATCCTAATCCTAATTTTTGGTGCTCTAAAAATATCCAACTCACCAGTGTGGAAACAATGTGCTTCTCTCTCACCTCTGCGTTACTGGAATTGTGGGTAATCTGATGGGAACCAAATTTGGAAAAAGAGGATGGGATGTGCCACCCATGTTGTCTTAGAGTCTAAACTGAAAACTTTATTTTTCCCATGAAGTCAGACTCCCAGGATCAGAATTAGCACCAGGCAACATCTAAAAGAACCTGAAATTATGAGTTCCTTACCTGGACCACCCAGGGAATGGGAATCTGAGGATGATGTGTCTGAGTGAACCCTTTGCCTGACTCAATGCACATGTATTATCTACCTAGCTCTATTGCCTGGCACCAACTCATTCCTTTATGGGCTACCATAATGAGGTGGGAGCTTTTCAAACACCATTTTCCCAGAGCATGCTAGGTCCAGTACTATACCCAATGATCCTGGAGAGGTTTGCCACTCTTTCCTGGAAAAAAAAAATCAGCACATTGTTTTTCCCTCAATTAAGTCAAAGAGGGCCATTCTGGGAATCTGTGTGCTAGGATAATGCTGGCTGCCTCTATGTGCTCCTTCTAAAGAGGAAGGATAAAAAAAGCAGCACACCTGGGCTGGGGATGTGGCTCAAGCGGTAGCGCGCTCGCCTGGCATGCGTGCGGCCCGGGTTCGATCCTCAGCACCACATACCAACAAAGATGTTGTGTCCGCCGAGAACTAAAAAATAAATATTAAAAATTCTCTCTCTCTCTCTCTCTCTCTCTCTCTCTCTCTCTCTCTCTCTCTCTCTCTCTCCCTCCTCTCTCACTCTCTCTTAAAAAAAAAAAAAAGCAGCACACCTCAGTGCTATAGGCCTCTACCAGGAAGGGTTTAGTCTAAGAAATAAAAGGCACCTCTGCACCTCTGTAGGGAGCCTCCATTGAGACATCTGCCAAGAAGGATAGTGCCAAGACAGTAATGGGCACCTATGATGCTGGCAGATACCATGAGCACCTGAGAAGGAAGGGTCAAGTCTGGGGAGCTGTGAGAATCTTCTGAGGGCCTCCCTCAACCTTCAGGACCTCTGGCACGGAGGGCAGAGACCAGATTCCAGCATGCAGGTGTGACACTAGCTGCCACCATAACTCTCTTGGACAGTGCCCTACCAAAACACAGCCCTGAACTCAAATCACTGGCCACACAGTGTTCCTGCCACCACCTCAGCTTCCAGATCACCACCATCATGCTGCTATAGTGTGCTACCTTGGCTGAAGCACAAACCTACAAGGGTTAGCCCTCACCTGTTTATATAACCATGAGAGCATTCAAGAAAACTGTCTCCACTTTATTTTATTTTTTTTTTCATAGATTAGAATCAATTGGGTTATGAACTCCCATTTTTACCCCAAATACAGATTGCAGAATCACATCGGTTACACATCACATTTTTACATACTGCCATATTAGTGACTGTTGTATTCTGCTACCTTTCCTATCCTCTACTATCCCCCCTCCCCTCCCCTCCCATCTTCTCTCTACCCCATCTACTGTAATTCATTTCCCTCCATGTTTGTTATCCCCTTCCCCTTGTAAATTCTTACTGTCTCCACTTTAAATATCCCAGCAAGGAGAAAACTGAATCCTTTTATATTGTTGCAATAAATATTCTGTGTAGGAGATTTAATGAGCTGTTTATTAGGGTTCCCCTTTCCTGGCAGAGTCCACAAGCTGCATAGCTGTAGGACAGCTTTCTACTCTCCACCCTTTCTAGTAGGGGCACACAGTGGTGATGTTTGGAGACCTTGCAACCAGATTCACATGCATGGCCCTCCCTCTCAAAGACATTCATGAGGAAGTGCTAGCATCAGACATGTGTGTCATTCTCTTTAGGCCTGATAGGTTCACTGGTAGTTGTGCAAGTACCTGCCTTTTCCTGATAGAGGTGTCCTTCCCTCCTGATAGAGGTGCTCAGCAAAGGCTCCTTAGGCACTGACTCCATGAAATTGTCCTGCATTGTGCTCCACTCCCTATCTTTGCAGAAGCTAGGATGGTGAGGATGGGTGGTTCACAAGCTTTCAGTTCACAACTTACTTCCTTAACTCCACTTCAAAGATGTCAGATTTGCCTCTTCCTCTTTCTCCCTGTGTTTTCCTGCCCTCCAGCCATTCGCTGTTGGTTCAGATGCTCATTCCTGGTTAATGACTTCTTTCTTGTATTATATTCCAGTAACCAAACCATACCCTCTGCCAGTCAGTTCTTTGATCAGCTGCTCTTTCACTTCTTTGTTCCAACCTGTGGAGGAATTGAGATCTGCAGTCCACCTTCTCTTTGAAATCTCCCTCCAGTCCCCAAAGGGCAGCTCTTCCATATGTCTGTATATGGGTGTTTGTACTTGCGTGTATCTGTGCAAGGGTTTCATATGTGTGTGTGCATAGGTGTGTAGAGAGAGTAGAGTTGACTTGATTGTCTGCATCCTGGAGTATGCTGAATTCCATACAGAAATAGAAATTAAAATTATAAGTCCTACACATGATCCTCCCCTATTTTGTTGAGGACAGTGACTCTCTGTTCACATGAGGAACAGGCAGTAACAAGGCCAGAGACAAATGAGGTGCTGAGTGTGGATGGAGAAAAATACAGGTTTGGCACATGCACTGCATAGTGAGGAGATGACCAAAATAGGCACCGGCCAGCCAACTCCATCTTCCCTTGCTCCTTTCCCAAAATCCCCAAGTGACACTTGTTGGAAATTTATGTACCAAGTAAATACAGATGCCCAGTTAAATAAGAACATTGAGAATTAGAGTAAAAGATATCTGGAGGGACATAACTGAAGATTTGCTAGTTGGAAAACTGAAACAAGTAAGTCACAGCAGTTTACAGATGTGTAAGAGACAAATACTAGAAAATCAAAAATATTAACCATAAAATAAAAACTGTTACTAAAATGTCACTAGAGGCTGGCCCTCATTGACTTCCTTAATGTTTTTTCCAGACACATTCCTGTGGAACAAAACCATTTCCCCATTGATTATATTCTGAGCTACCTAGACAGCCACCCACTTCAGTTTCTTGCCATCCCATTTCCTGATTATTCCATTGAGAGAAATTAGAATCATAGATGGAAAAAACTATGGCTCAGAAATTCGCATGTAAACTATGATTGATAGAATTTTATTACCTTTCTCTTCCCTATGAATTAAAATATTGGAAAAACTCAGAGGTAGAGTTTCATAAAATATAAAGAATTTAGTAGAAGTTAGTGTTTAGAATTCAGGGCAAGTTACAAAAGCTTATGCCCAATATCACCCTAATCATTTAAATAAAATGAAGGAATTAATAAGAGAAACTTTTCTCATTAATGAAAGAAATGCCCCCAGAGCCCATAGTGATTATCCTTCTGAGGTGTAGGTTTGCCAGAACCTGGGTCCTGCCACCAGCAGTTTCCCAGGTAATTGGAGAGATCAAGCATTAGGAGAACAGGTGCTATTAGGAGAAACAAGAGAGACCATATATTGAGATTTGTAGAAGGCTTAGTGGGCTCCATGGATATCAGGAGTAATGAGGTCTCAGAGTTTGGAGATGGAAGAGAGACAGTATAAAGCATCAAGGAGGATGGTCAGGATTAGGGTCTGGTGGTGGGGAGGTGATAGTGAAGCACAGGATGTGGCACATGAGAGTGAAAGTGGTCAGCTGGTACAGGCATCTGCTGAAGTTGGTTCCTGTGGAGATGCCCTCAAGGCAGCTGGACACACCTATTAACAGGGAGGAGGCCAATCTTAGTGTGCAAGTGATGCAGGGAACACTGATGAGTTGGAATGGGGACATTCAAGCAGAGATGTGGAGGGAGCTCTTAATATCCATGAAAATCAGGGATCATAGAGGCTGACCTCTGACAAGTACTTCCCAAATCCTGTGAAGCATGCCTTCTTGGAGTCTTAAGGCCACAGTGACCATTTCTTCTCTCCTGAGCACCCCTGCAGGTTTTAGCCCTCCATCACCTCCAGGATGACATGATCTTCTGAGTAAGTATGTACTGTACTTATTGGTTTAGCTCATGAAAAGCAAAATAAATACAGGCTCCTCATAACTAACCAAGCAATAGGAAAGAATAGAAGAAAAGAAAACAAAATTCTTTGGGGGGAAACAAGAGGGACCAGGCAGGTATGAGATGAGATGTGTTCATCAACACAAGGAGGCCAACATGGGCCTCTGAGGATTCTAGCTCCTTCAGGTATCTCCCAGTGTGACTCTCACATACCTGAAGATAGTCAGTTCTGCTCAGTCCCCATGACAATAGAGCACAAAGCAAAGATGATAAGCCCAAATCTGCCACTGTGTATATGACTAGTATTCATGCCTGATCTTTTCCTACTCTGCTGAGTGAAGGGAGCTTGAATCTCTGATTAGTTATGAGAAAAAGCTGAGGTGAGAGTCATAGACTTTGAGTGACTCAGCTCCCAGCATTTCTTCATGGGCAAATGACCCACATTCATACCTTCTTATCACATAAGGATCTGCAGGTAATCCATAGTTCTGGTGCTATCCAAAATGTCTAATACCAGACTATCCCTGCTGGAGCTTCTAGGAAAATGGCATCTTCAAGGATAGGCCATGAGTGGTCTGAGTATCTTTTGCATCTGCATTCTGTGTCCATTCATTAGGCCCATCCTGCCTCCAGACAATTTTACCTGATCCTCAATCCACAAAGAGACCCTGTAGTGCCCATTCTAAATCATTCCAAGGGTGAAATCTCCACTTATTCCAGGGGGGAAATGAGTATTGAGTCAGGTCAGTTGAGTCAGTGGCCTCCGAATGACCCAAAACCCTGAGTGTGAATGCTGTGGTCACTGAGAAGCAAGGTTGTTGAACTCTCCTCTCTTACCTTCCTGTGCCTGCTCTAGGACCTGGGCCTCTTTGCTCATGTAGACAGCACACAGAGAGCAGGACACAGAAACTGCCCTGTCAGTCTCACAAGGCATGGACTGAAATTTGCAAGAGGTTGACAGCAGCTCTCCTCAGGCCCCACAGGGAAGCTGACGTC
This sequence comes from Spermophilus citellus, assembly GCF_964194105.1. NCBI lineage: Eukaryota > Metazoa > Chordata > Mammalia > Rodentia > Sciuridae > Spermophilus > Spermophilus citellus. Next base: position 149,572,935 of record NC_138182.1, on the reverse strand, counting down.
TTAGAAGAAGAATTATTTTGTTTTGAAGAGAAGAGAGTTCCCTGGCTTTTGTTCAAGGCTTCCATTAATAGCTAAGACAAGAATGTGAAAGCAACTCCAATTTCTTTCTCTTCTCCAAAACTCATTGATTTCCAGGAATGTGAAAGCAAAAGGCATGTTGGCCACTAGGGGGGCTCACACTACTTGTCATTGAACATGTGAGTCAGAGAGAGAAGAGGGGGTAGAAACCATGGGAGCAGGACTGGGGCTTCCAGCGACTAGAGAGTCATTGCTCAAGTCTGGGCAGTGCAGGGCAGTGGCTGTGAGCCTGCTTTTTCTCACATTGCACAGCCCCTGGGTTCTGTCCCCTCCACAGTGAGCGTGGGACTGGCCTAACTTTACTCTCCATTTCTGCTTCTCTTCATCCAGTTTGGAGGGATACAAGGAAGGGAATTGGAAACTTCTCTGGACTCTCTGAAAGTAACATAATTGCTTTTTCCCCAACATCCTGGCATTGCCCTTTGATAGGAGACCTCCTCCATGCTTTGGTGGAAATAACATACTTCTTCAGCCAGTGCTTCTGTGCCAAACTCTGGACTTCTATTCCTTGGTCCCCCTAATCTGTCTAATAAACCCTAGACTCCTATGTAATTAAAATCCCCCCACTACCCCAGCTCAGTCCCTTCTCCCACTGGGATATCTGCTAAAGGGACACAAGTCCATTTCTCTCCTCTTTCATGCACAAATCATCTTCATTATGAAGATGGTAGGGAGAAGTAGGCAGGAAGGGATACATTCAGGTGGCAGGTACGATCCTGCTGATGGCTGCTGTGTGGTGAATTTTGTTCACATATAGGGACCATGTGGGTTCACATAGATGTCCTTATGAGAGACAGGCACAGCCCAGACCTGCAGGCCTCATTCCCCCTTCTCATTGCGTGCACATCATGGAAACACCTAGACCTTTTTGACTGAGTTCCTTTTACCTAAGAAGACCCATATCCAGCTTTTATTATTGCAATAAGACGATTGCATTTTATTTTCTGCATGAAAGGAAAAATCAATAGTAGTGACACTAGTTTCGAAATCCCTCAGCCACACAGGATTGCATAGCTTATTATTAACCTTTGCAGTCTCCTCCTCAAATTTCAGAAAACAGATTCACCTTTTTTTTTCCATTTTTTTTCCGGAAATCAGAGAGTGAAAGGTATTGTGGCCTCTAGGAGCTCATACTACTTGTCGCTGAACAGATGACTCATAGATACAGAAGTGATTGGAAACCACTAGGTCAGGACTTGGGCTTCCAGTGACCAGAGAGTCACATCACTCATGTATCCCAAGGATACAGGAGCCTTCAGTAGGCAGAAATTGTGCTAAGGCCCCTGGATCAAGATACAGTGTCAGTGCAGTGTCTGTGTGAGCCTGCTTTTTTTCTGTCTGTGCTCAGCCCCTGTGGTCTGATTTCCTCCACAGTGAGCACAGGACTAGCTGAGATATCCTCTTTATTCCTGATGCTCTTCACCAAGTTTGGAGGAAGAACTTGCCAGTAGGTATTAGGGGATCAATGAAGAGAACTGGAGAGGTGCCTGGACCAGCTAGAAGCAACATCGTCCTTCTCTTCCAACTCTGCATTGCCCTTTGCTAGAATACTGTCTTCTATACCTATACAGAGTCTATACAGAGTTTTTAGATCTTCTATACTACGCTCAAGATATCCAGTCTCTAATCCCACTCAGAAATTCAATGCATCTAATAAAGAACTCCAGACTCTTAGGAAATTGGAATCTTCCCCACCCCTTCCTTGGCTCACAGCCTGCTCCCACTGACACACCTACAGCAAAGACTGGAGTGATCTCCCAGCCCTCGTTTTGGCTAGCTACAAAGTTCTGTATTATAGGCTATAGGTGCCAGAGGGGAAGGAAACTACAAAAGGCAGGAAAAGATACACTCAGGTGGGATGATTGCAGTCTTTCTGATGGTTACTGTGTGGTAAATGCTGTTCCCATTTGTGCTCTCGGGGATAGAGATGGATTAAACTTAGAGGCCACTTAATCCTCTCCTGCCATTTTGTGAAAATTGTGGAGCAACCTGACTCTGTTTTGATTGAGTTCATCTCAATCATGTCCAGATAAACACCTTTTTGCAGTGTGCTGCTAGTTGGCAGTTTTTTACGCAAAGGTGGAATCAAGGATGGCAAAGCCAATTTTAAAACCCCTTAGCCACATCAGTGTTTATAACTCATTATCCACATTTGCAATCTTTCCCCCAAAGCTCAGAAAACAGACTCAGTCTCCACCTTGTTACTGTCACATAACTCCAGCCCTGTGGTCCCTTGCCTGATCATATACTTTCCTATTGATTCTACATTAGAATAAGGAGATGAAATCCACTGAGAAGTCAAAGGCCTATCTAGGATCAAATGTTCATTCATTCCCCCATTGAGGACTCAGGCCTCTACCTTCTCATCCTTTCTGGTGACTCATTCAGTCTAGCACAAGTTCAAAACCTTAGTGTAATTTGAACCTGATGATGGGGGAATTTCAGAGCCTGGTACCTAGTGCAGATTCCAAGCAATAGGGAAACTACTAATGTGCTGGGCTGAGCATTCAGGTAGCTACACTGAGCAGGAAGGAGGATGGATGGGGCACCCAGAGGGTGGAAGACAGGGTTCTCTGGACAGTGTATCTTGGTCATGGAGGTCTTATCAATATGTGGTGCTAGAGAGGAGGCTTAGGAGTTGCAGCCATGGGAAGGACTCTCCCAACAGCAAGAATAACATGTATGAAATGTGAGCCACTCTGGAATACAGTTATCCCAGAAGCTAGAATGAACCCTGTGGATGGAACAGAAGGTTCAGGGACAATTAGGAGGTAGTCAGACTACCTTGGTCCACAGACAATGCTCAGAGTTTCATACTTTATCCTGCTACCCTATCTTGCTCTGGTAATCATGGCATTTTCCCAGTCGTGTTAATTAGCAGCATTCATCCCCATGGTCAGACCTATTAGTGGTCAGGCCTGCCCCTCTTAAAGTAGACATCAGCCAGGAAAGTGCCAATCAATTATATGGAGTGGAAGAGTGTAAGCTGGTTATAGAGAGTCTTTCCTGAACTGTGAGAAGTCAGAGGTCAAAAAGAATCACAAATTAACAGCCAGGTATTCTGGAGTGAACAATTGCCTTGACCTGTGGGATGATCAGGGGAGCTCCATTGTAGAGAGTGATTATTCACCTGAGTTGAGTGGTATGGGAGTGAGCAAATGAAGCCAGTCAGGGACAACAACCACTAGGAAGAACTTTGTGGTTAGTGCCTGCAGCTATCCAAAGGGCCTGACCACACATTGTCCAGATGTCAACATCTCAGAGGACATGGGCTCCAGGAGGTGAGGAAGAAAGTCTAGGCCCAGAATGTCTGCATCCTGGGCTAAACTTTCATAGCCCCTGGGCAGAGCTAAGACATCCCAGACTTGGATTCAGGCTAGAATTGAATGGTTTCTACTCCTACTGGAAGGCAAAAGTGGAAACTGAATGGTTGTATCCTGAAAATCAGTTATTTACAGGAATAGAAACTGAAACCTTACCCCACCAATGTTCCCCTCCCTGTGGAGCTGAGGCAGGCAGCCAGACTGAAATCTACAAACAGCCGAGCAGTGAGCAGGGGCAGCACAATAACTCTACTGTGAAGTGAAGAAAGAAAACCCAGGAAGACTGAACTCTCCTTTCTAGCTCCTCTCCTCTCCTTCTCTATTCATTCTTCCTCAGAAGAATCCAGCTCTCCACAAGTGACTTCTGCCTTCTGGAGCCACCTGGGACTGGATTCCAGTTTGGGAAGATTGCAGAGGCAATTGCCTCTGTCTGAGGGCAGCAAATTTTCCCCAGGGAGGAACTGATATCCCAGGAGAACTTCTGACATCTCCTCACAGCCACCTCTCTGCAGCAGGTAAGAGAATGTCTCCTAAGTGCAGCTTGCTAATAACTCTGCTCATAGAATGACATTAAAGGTGGATCCTTTACATCAGAGCAAGAGAGTTTCAAATCAGGCTTACTACACTCAGGGTGTGTTCGTAGCAGAGCCTCTCTCTGATGTCCTTTGGTGACCACACACACCCTAATATTTTTGGTGTTTCCAAAACATCTAACCTTCCAGTGCATAAGCAACATTCTTTTCACTTACCTACAAATTTCTGGCATTGTGGGTCTCATAAAGAAATAGCATGTGTTGTGCCACCCTCACTGTCTTAAAATCTAAGCTAGACACTCTTCACTCTCCCCATGAAATTATAATCAGCCAAAGGCAATATCTAAAGGAACCTGGAATTATGACAACCTATGAACTCTTTACCTGGACCACCCAAGTAATGGGAATCTGAGGTTGGGTTTAGCATTATATGTGAGTGACCTTTTTGCCTGATTTAATTCAAATGTTTTATCTTCATGAGAAACTAGCTCTATTGCTGGACACCAACTCAATCTTTTTGGGGTACAATAATGAGGTTGGAGCTTTTCAAACACCATCTTCCCAGAGTATGCCAGGTCCAGTACTGTACCAATAATCCTAGAGAGGGTTGTCACCCTTTTGGGGAATTAATCAGCACATTGATTTTTCCCTCAGTTTCCTGATGATTTTAAAATGAGCAGCAATGCAAAAGTTTGGGCCCACATTAGGATCTATGTTCAGAAAAGTCCTTGATGCTTCAGATTCGTTTCTAGTCAAGTTTGGTTCCCACATCTCTGTGAGTCCCTTTGATGAGAGCTCAAGGATAGGTAGATGAGGCATGAATTACACAGAACTCTGCATAAGGGTTTACAAATAAGTAGTTTTTTTATTCCATACTTATTAAACATCTAAATCCCATAGAAAAAAATATTTTTTTCTGGGATATTAACCTATTGTGTATATTATATATTTTTCCACTTAATTATAAAAACAGAATTTAAGGTGTTTTGAGTCCATATGAAGATCTGTGATTGAACTCAAGACAAGTCAGGGGAAGTAATTCAGGGGCTACTGCCCACTTCAGTTATTTATGGTTTCAGCCCAGTGGTATATCTGACAAGAACATTAATCCTATCATAGACCCACAGTAGAGCAAACTTACATGGAGGCAAAATACATAGCTGCCCACAGCTGATTTGTCAAGACTAGAATTCACATAGAAGATTGTCTGGGGACTTCAGGGTAATTGAGGGCTCCTAGAAACTCTCACATCCCTCAAAAAGGTTACCCTGGTTGAAAAGGAGAAACATAGGATTTGAAAAAGGCTTGGGTTTTAAAGGAGTGGTTGTTGTAGGGACATATGAGGCAAGGCACCAAAGATAGCAGAAACAGTTTGATTTAGCTGCAGCCAGGCTCAGAGGGCACAGTTTTGCTGTAATCAATCCCCTGAATCCTGAGTTCAGGTAGTTTCAGAGTTTTATACCAAGCACGTAAGGGGAGGGTCTCAGAAGTTCATAGTCTGCAGAAGTTCACATAAAAGCAGCTTTTTCTTTCACTGTTTTGGGCAAGTTAACCCTTCAAGGATAGCACCTGAGAAGGGGAGAACTTCTTCTCCCCTTTCTTTCCTCCTCCTGCCAGTTGTTACCATGGAGCCCAGTTGTAACTTATCTTAAAATTGTAGACATTTGGGGCTGGGGATGTGGCTCAAGCAGTAATGCGCTCGCCTGGCATGCGTGTGGCCCGGGTTTGATCCTCAGCACCACAAACAAACAAAGATGTTGTGTCCGCCGAAAAAAACTAAAAAATAAATATTAAAAAAAATTCTCTCTCTCTCTCTCTCTCTTAAAAAAATATGTAGACATCTCTGTGAATCCCCAGATGAATGCCAGAGGCCTTGTTTGCACATTTCTACAAACGACTATACTGGATATGTTTGTAAAAAACTAGTAGGGGGGTGCCCAGCACCTGGAGTTCTGGTATCTTTTCAGCCAGTGGCCAAATAAACAGGGCAACATGGAAATAGAAAGTTTATCTACATTGAACTCTTTTGCAAAGACTCTTTTGCTGACAGTCCTAAAATCATCTATGGTGAAGATTTCTGGAGAATCCCAGTTAACATTTTTCTGTGGAGAAAGGGGGTGCCACTTCATGGTATCCTTAGGAAATTGAGAGTGAAAATACTTCATGTTTCCTATTTTTTAAAACCACTTCAATTATGTCTTCTTCTTCCTTTATTACTTACCTTGTGAGTAAAGCTCATAATATTTCTAATGCAGCAAATATGAATTGTAAACCTGACCAATGAAAGGTAAAAAAAAAAGAGTTTCACTTGAGGCAAGACATTACCAGACAACACAGAGATTTTTTTTTTCTGATAAACCCTTCCAATCAGTGAGTTTCTTCCATGTGTATGTAGTTCAGAGCTCCACTTTCCTGGCTTCCAACAAGATATGTTCCTGTATTAACTAGCCCACCACAAACCACTGCCCCTTTGTACAACTGAGGATACCTTCACTCCCTGTAGGCTTTCCTCTGGCACCTCAAGTCCATCACAACTAACCTTGAGAAGGACTCCAAAACTTTCTGTGGTCACACACCTCACATGCTTGGCAGTTCCCAACTCAGACATGATGGATAAAGTTGGCCTTTTCTATCATTCCTCTTTTCTCTAAACTCTTGGCATCTCTCTAATCATTTCATTCAAAATATCCTTCTAATGGAGAAAAAGTTCCTAAAACAGGCTCTGAGAAATGGGAATGTTTTCTGGACATATCTCTTACAAGTGCAAACCAGTGAGTTTAATTAAGAGTGGGTGAAGATATGGGGTGAAAGAAAACAACATGATATCCATTTTATTCAAGTATTACTAAAAGCATATCCAGGGAGGTGTAAATGACAATTGATCACATAAGTGGAACAATGTCTCTGGCCCACTCCCTGCCAGGCTATAGTTTTGGGTTTCCTTCTGTGTGAAGTGTGCTGGCTGAAAAATACAGTGAAAATCACACAACACAGAAGCAATTTTTTAAAAATGAGAGCAGGACAACTCTACAACCTTAGGGGTTCTGATTCCACACTGGAAGGTGAGAGAGAGTGAAGAGCCCCATTTGCTTTATTTTTACATGGGGCCTTCAAATTATTTCAATGGAATGTTCTTTTGTCAAATAAGGTAGGAAGGAGGCTGTCCAAGCCCAATGATAACACCTAAGTCCAGAGCAGCCTCGCAGCCAAACAAACACTGAGATTACCATGTGCTTTGCGTAACAAGCCACAAAATGACTCACAATTGCCAGACCATAATCTCCTTGGCTCCAAGGCCGAATAGAGACTATTCAGATAGTTCAGGTGTGGGATCCCCCACAAATGTCCTCACAGGCACAGCCTGTTCTTGCAATACAGTGATCATCAGTCCAGGGGTTAGAGATTCTATATTGACCAGGACAGGTCTCTCTATGCAGACAGAAACATAGAATCACTCTCTGGTCTAATTTTAGATTATCCATTTCTTACTTTGTAATTGAGACATATCTATAAAATACTTCTTCATCCATAATCTGAAAAAATAATATCACTTATCTAATAGGGTTTGAGATTGATTAAGACAGACATACAAAGGACAAGCACAGAGAACTCAGACACAGAACTTTAATACACCATGGTTAAATTTGGAGGGATAAAGAAGATTCAGAGTAATATCTTCCTCAAAAATCATAATAAGACCAGAGATCCTTCAGCAAGAGAGCTTAAAACCTTACTGAGAGGTACACATGGACTGTATTCTGAAACTCACACACAAACTCTGAGAGATGGGTACCATGACTGCCTCAATGCACAGGGCAGAAAAGGGGGGCTTTAGGAATTTGTCCACATTGCACAGGGCCAAACTGGTCCTCAAACTCAGGAGATCTCAACTCATTCCTTCCAAGGGAAGGGTGAATGCAGCCTTTGGGCCATATAAGCAGCATCTGAAAAAACATGAGAACAGTGTAGGGCTGCAGGCAGAACCCAAGCCAGGAAAGGATCAAGGGGAAGGAGATGTGCCCATGGAAGGTATGGAGCACAGAAACCTACACAGTGGGACATGCAGGTGATTGAGAAACATCTCCCACAGACCATGGCCTTCTGGAGTGGAAACCTGGGCAATTCAGTATGAGGAAAAGACTCCAACCATTTCATGAGACCACATAGACAGGTCTGTCAAGGAGCCCCTTTTAGAAGAGAAATGCTATGTGGAGTTTTAAAACTTTTAAACTTTGAATTCATAGACAAATAAGGAAATAAATCCACCTTTATGTATGCCTATAAAGCACCAATCTAAAAACCATAAATAAATAGAAGGAAGGAAAGTAGAGGAAAGGAAATTGGGGAGGGAGAAAAAGAGGGAAGGAAGAAACACTGGGGACTGAAATGAAGCACATTTTTATATTTCTTGCATGTATGATTATGTCAAAATGAGCCCACTCTTATGTATAACTCTAATGCACCAATAAAAACTTTTTTAAAAAGGAAGAAAGAAATTATAAAGGGAAAATATCACAAAAATCACTCACAATTGTTTAATTGTAAAAGTTCATCAAGTAGGAATAATGTGTATGTTGTAACCTTGAGTAGAATGCTTTGTAATGACAAACTATCTTTGCCAATCCTGCCCCATGAAATGCTGCCAATGTAATTGCAATTATTCAGCCAAAAAGAGAAATTTACATTCATAGAAATTTAATATCAACATTATTAACAATAACAATATTATTAAATAATAATATACATACTAACTTAAAAAAATGAGATTAATTGGAAAACTATTGAAGTTGATGAGAGAAAAATTTATATTCCTTGTGCCATTATACTTAAATTTACTGCAATTTTTAAAGAAAAAATGATTGTGTCCAGAAGAAAGAAAAAAATTATAGTGTAATTAAAATAACTAAATAAATGCTGACACATAAAAGCCCAATGAAGACTCACAGGTTCTTAGGAATGAATTACTTGGTATGGAGATCTGGCACAAGCTGACAACTGCCCTGCTAGCATTCCCATTGGTCAGTCCTGACAACCAGTCAGAGTCAGGTAAGGATGGGCTTCCAGCTGAGTGATCTGTGTGGCAGTCCATTGATCATTGGAATCATTTCTGGATATATCTCTTACAAGTGCAAACCAGTGAGTTTAATTAAGAGTGGGTGAAGATATGGGGTGAAAAAAACCACATGATATTCATTTTATTCAAGTATTACTAAAGGCATAATCAGGGAAGTGCAAATGACAATTGATCACATAAGTGGAACAATGTCTCTGGCCCACTCCCTTCCAAGCTATAAGGATCAAGTCTTCTGGTGTCCACAGTCATGACTTGGAGTTCAGTATTGGCACAAGAGCTTCAGAGAAAACTTCAAGGTCTCCCCTTGAAGATTGCTCTGAAAGAAGGCTTAGCTTGCTCTGTTTTTAATTGAAGGTATTTACTATAGGCTTGATTGTAGATCTGAAACCCTGGGGAAAGGATATTATGTCTCACAATTTCTGTGCATCCCTGAGTGTGACCATCCTAACTCCATGCAATTCTATATCTGTAGGTTACTCAACACTCATCAACATGGCAGAGGCTCCACTGTCTCCTAACACCATGTTTTCTTCTTCTTATGCAGCAGTATTTTATCTATGGATATCATAAGGGACATTGAGAAGGCCTGGAAAGAAGGGAAGTTGCTGGAAGTAGTCTCTGTGGTCAGGAAGACTGCAGAGACAGTGTCCAGAATGCCAGTAAGTATTGCTGTGACTGGGGAGTCAGGCAATGGTATGTCATCCTTCATCAATGCACTGCGGAAGCTGCAACATGAGGATGAGGCCTCAGCTCCCATTGGGGTAGTGAAGACTACCCAGACAAGAGGAAGCTATTCTTCTTTCCACTTTCCCAATGTGGTGCTGTGGGACCTGCCTGGCATGGAGACTACTGCTCAAAGTCTGGAGAACTATCTGAATGAAATGCAGTTCAGCCAATATGACCTCTTTATCATCATTGCATCTGAGCAGTTCAGCATGAATCATGTAAAGCTTGCCAAAGCCATTGAGGGGATGGGAAAGAGGTTCTATGTTGTCTGGACTAAGCTGGACAGGGATTTCAGCACAAGTGCTCTCTCAAATGAAAAGATATTGCAGAATATACAAGAGAATATCAAGGAAAATCTTCAGAATGAGGGTGTGAAGGAACCCCCCACATTCCTTGTATCCAACTTTGACCCTTCATTGCATGACTTCCCAAAGCTTAGGAACACATTGAGAATAGACATCTCCAAAATCAGGTGCCATAGTGCCCAAAAGATCATTTTCCTTATCTGTGAAAACATCATTAATGAAAGTGTGACCTCCCTGCTGAATAAAATAGACACAGGGGGTTTTCAGGATGTTCTTGGCATCCAGGATCCAAATAATTTGGGTGATTGTCTGAAATCCTACAGATTTTTCTTTGGTGTGGATGATAAATCTCTCAAGCAGGTGGCACAGAGCATAGGAAAGTCAGTTGAAGAGTACACAAACATTGTGAAGTCCCAGGATGCAGAGACTTACCACCAAGAGAGCTCGACATTGTCTTGGATAGGAAACATTACAGTCTTTTACTTATGTATAGGTCTTAGCTACATCCCGTACTATGGTAACTCAGCTGCCAAGTACCTTAACTACATGGAGCAGAGACGCTTGCTTGAATCAGTTGCTAAGGACACCAAGACCATCCTTAGGAAAGTCCTGGAAGACTTCATCAACCTTGATGAAGTACATTAACAGGCTCCTTCTTGGGGAAAGTATGAACATCTGAAGCCCTCTTCTCATTTGTGTGCCCTTACTGTCACTCAACCCTTTCAATCCCATGGATGTAAGAGGAATTTCTTTCTTCTAATTGCAGTGTTACATATATTTTGCATGTGTTCCTTGTGATGGTTAATCTTGATTTTCCTCTTGGTTGGATTAAGAGAAGCCTAGAAAATCAGTAAATCACAATTCTGGGTATGTCTGTGAGGGTATTTCCAGAAATAATTGGTGTGAGGGACAGAAAACTGAGTAAGATGCACACTGAATGTGGATGGCAATGTCCAATAGATTAGAGTCCAAATGGAGCAAAAGCCAAAGGTGGAACATATGCAAGCTTCAGTCTTCTTCAACAAGTGCACCTTTGCTGCTTTCATCACCTGGGAATGTTAGACTCCAGGTTATTTGGTTTTTTCAATATGAACTCATACCAAAAACTCTCCAGGGAGTCTCTAGGCAGTGAGCCTTGGACTGGGGCTGCATCTTTGGTCCCTTTTGTTCTGAGTCTTCCAGGTTCTTGGACAGAACATCTACTGGTTTCTCTGGCTATCCAGCATACAGATGACCATTAAGGGACTATTCAGCCTCTGATCTTACACATAAAACATGATAAGATAATCTAATAAATCCCCCTTTATATTATATATACATATGTATTTTGTGTGTGTATGTGTGTGTGCACATACACATCCTATTGATTCTGTTCCTCTAGAGAAACCTAATTAATACATTCCCCCTTAACACCTAAAGTTAATATTATTTCTGTTTGAGACCTATTTGTCTTTCTATTTTCCTTTCTTCTTACCTGTTATTCCCTGGAATAGAGAAAAGAGCTTCCCTTCAGAAATGATTAAGCATGTGTTTTTAGACATTCTCTGAAAAGCATTTCTGGTAGAGCTAGGATTCCAAGGCTAATCTGGCTGCCTATAAAGCCCTGTTCTTCATCATCATCTCCTCAGAAGATGCCCAAACCTTCTATGTATAAAAAGGATATGGGAGGGGCTGGGGTTGTGGCTCAGCAGTAGGGTACTCACCTAGCATGTGTGAAGCCCTGGGGTCGATCCTGAGCACGACATAAAAATAAATTAATAAAAAAATAGGTATAAAAAGGATATGGGAGATGAATTCAAGTATCATTGTAAGTGGGATTCACAAGCCATTGAATGGAAAGGCAACCTGACAATTCTAAGTATGACTGTCCCATCAAAGTTGGATCTAGTTATAGCTCCCTCTCATTCTCATGTCAGACCTGGATTTTTGTTGGTCCTGAGTGCACAACACACCTCCATTCAGACACTCCCTCTGCTCCAGACACAAACTGACTCCTATCACTTTTCCCCAGAGCTTTTCCCTTTCTTTTCTCACTCAGTTCATCCGTTTTACTATTTATCAATAGTGTTAGATGTTCTCCTAGGATCCTCCTCTCCCCTCATTTCCAGATTTCACTGATGACCAAGTGCTGTCAATTCAATCTCTTTAACATATTTCAGTTCCTTGCCCTAAGTTAGAATTCCTAAGTTAGACACCATTTAAATAAATTACTAATAGGGCTGGGGATGTGGCTCAAGCGGTAGTGCGCTTGCCTGGCATGCGTGCGGCCCGGGTTCGATCCTCGGCACCACATACCAACAAGGATGTTGTGTCCGCTGAGAACTAAAAAATAAATATTAAAAAAATAAAATAAATTACTAATAAAGATTTAGGCTTACTTTATATGTTAGTTATAAGAATAGAAAAGACTAAGAATTTTCAGCCACAGAAGAGTTGACATGATAATGAGAAAAATTCTACCTTAAGTTCAAATATCCACCTAATTTTTCTTTTGTGAATATGATTCTGCTCCTGGTAAAAGTTTACAAAGGAAGCACAGGAAGTTTTTTTTGTCATTTTTATACTGCTTGGAAAGAAATTTCTCAAGTTATCACACATCATCTCCATCTTCCCTTTCCACTTTCTACTCAATTGTACCCAGAATAACTTCCTGCTTCCAAGCTCACATTTCTCCTTTCTGCCTCTGGTTCTTGCCTGTCCATCCCCAATTCCATCTGTCATCTCTCACCATGCTTGGTTTCATACCATTATTTCCAATAATAGCAAACTGACTATATCATCCAATTACACCTGTTTTAAGCTTCTAAATCCTTGCCTTGAATACTTTCAAACTCATGCTTTGCACCCAGAACAATTCCCAGCCATAAGACAAGCTCTGGAAAACAATTTCTCAGATACTCCCATCCTGCCTGGAATACAGAAGATGGCACACAAACTAAATAGCACCACCTTTACCCCTTATTAAGTGATTAAATTAAATTAATAACATTCAGAAACATACTTCAGATAATGTGAATGTTTATTAGGGTCGCATTGTAGAGTTACTTTGGTTAATAGTGTGAGGGAAGGCTGGGGGTATAACTAAATGGTAGAGCACTTGCCTAGCAGCAGGATGCCATGGCTTTGATATCCAGAACCAAAAAAAAAGATAATTAACTAATTAATTTAATATCAAAAGAGAGGGAAATTATATTAGTTAATATAAACATCAAACTGAATCATTGTCACTAACATAAATAGCTTAAGAGTTCCTAAGTTAGACACCATCTAAATAAGTTAATAATAATGATCTAGGTTTATTTTATATGTTAGTCATAAGAATAGAATGGACTAAGAATTTTTAGCCAAAGCAGAGTTAAAGCTGATAATGAGAAAAAAATCTACTTTAAGTTTAAATATCCACCTTATCTTTCTCTTGTGAATGGAATTCTGCTCCTGGTAAAATGTGGGGACAAGTGCATGGAGTACTTCATATATGGTATATATTGAGGGCATCTGAGTGGCAGGCCACTCCCCTCTGGCTAGGCGCATGAGAGGCAGACCACTTACCCCCATAGGCACAGCCCTGGGTGTAAGGCCATGTATTTCAGTCCTAGCACTTGCTCCATGGCCCGTTCCTAGATTGGTTGCAGCAAGGACAGTTAGCAGAAATTGCATTGGTGACTGCCTGTAATTTGCTTAGCTACTGCCTGAGTATATATCGTGGTAACTATGCAATAAAATCAAACCTGCTTCCTGCTTGGTCTCTAGAGGTCTTGATTAGCGACTCTGCAGCCACATTCTCCTCCACCTTGTTCTGAGGTACTCCTTGCTGGATGAGAGAAAGCCCATGCAGCTGGTGCCCTGGCAGGGATCTGAGATAAGCCTATAAGACAGGGTGTGGCCCCTCATAGAGCGTTGAGGAAAGTGCTGCACACTTTCTTAGATACCAGAGGTTTAACCCTGAATAAGAAAGAAGCCCAGGGATGTGGCTCAAGCGGTAGCGCGCTTGCCTGGTATGCATGGCCTGGGTTCAATCCTATGCACCATATACAAACAAAGATGTGTCTGCTGAAAACTAAAAAATAAATATTAAAATTCTCTCTCTTAAAAAAAAATAAAATAAAAAAGCCCGGAAGTTCTGGGATGTTGTGATTGATACCAGTCCATGGATAAATGCTGCTGTTTTTGATCCTAGGATATGGGACAAGATAATGGCAAGTGTGTAAAAAGCTGAAATGAGACAGGGGTATACTTTACCACTACATTTTTTTTTCTATTGTGACAGCCATTCAGCAAAGTTTAAGAGGTCCTCCAACAGATCCCTTGTCTATTGCAGCAGATCCCATATAATGATGGCCCTGAGGGAAGAAGAGGATATGAAAGACAGGCTAGGGGAAAAAAATGTGGTGATGTGAATCTACTTCAAAGCAAGAAACCACAACAGATACAGGAGGGAGAGAGGCAGGAAACAGTATTGCTGGCCTTCATGGTGCAGGAAGATGTGACCACAAATAGTGCAAGTGCACCTTCTACTGACAAGCAAAAATTATATCCTTCCCTGAGTCAATGATAATTGCCTACTTATGAGGCAACACCAAAGCCAGCAAGGGACTATGACAGCTTAGAAATGGCCAGGCTGCCAGATAAGCCCAAGCCATAGTCTCCCAGAACCCATTCCAGGAGGCCAGAGATCCTTTTGAAGATCTATGTAAGATAAGAGAAAAAGTGGGGTAAGGGAATATAAGCCTTCACAGTCAACACAGACCCCACACCACAGTGCCCTGTCACTTGTTATTCACATGCATTGAGTACCCTGAAAGGGTTAAAAAGGCAGTAAAAGAGGATTCACCCAGGGGGACATTTGCAGAGCAAATGCTTGAATTACTTAGTCTCAAACTTACTTGCCCTCAAGACTAGAAAGACCTAGCCAGAGCCACTCTTCAGCCTGCAACATTTTTGAAGTTTAAGGCATTCTTCCATGATAAATGTGAACTGCAGGGGGAATCATCACCACAACACAAATGTTAACCTCCCAGCTGAATGCTTGCAGAGAGAGGAAATCTACTGTTCCCTTGCAGTACAGGCTACAGGCCCATGAAATTATTTTGATCAGGTGCAACTCTGGGCTCTAAGAGCCTGGAGGAAGTTACCATCTGGGGGAGGTATAGTTTCTATACAAGACTTAAGGAAGAAAGACACTGAGGACATGCCACAGTTTATTGACAGAATAAACAAGGTGGTAGAAGAGAAGGTGTCTCATGAAGAAGCTAATTTTTTTTTTTAAAAAGCATAAAGCAGGAGTGGCACCAGTACACAATGGCACACTATGTGACTGAATTTTGGCCACCCTGGATACAGGGACACAAGCAGCTTAAGCCTCTCTGCTGGCCTCAATCATGGCAGTTGCATAAAAGCAGAACTAAGGAGGCTTGCAGGCAGCTAGTCAGAGACTGCAAAAAATGGGCACCTTTTCTCCCCATTGACCTTTTACAATCTGCTGGAGCGAATCCCTAGAGTTAAAATCTAATGCTTTATGGCAAATGAATGTATTATTATGCTCCTTTTGGAAATTTAACATATATTCATGTGATTATTGATATCTACTCAGGCTGTGTAATGGCCACAGCCTCCACAGGAGAAACCACAAAAAAGTACATTTCCCAGTTATTAAAATGGGCTAGCCTATACTAGCAAGACATTGCAAGCAATTTTCAATTATTTGCATATATAGTACTTAACTGGGATCCCCTAAAACACTTAGACTCAAGGCATCATAGAAAGAACACACAAAAAATTAAAGGCAATGCTACAAAACAAAGGGAGAAAACTATACCAAGTCCCTTCATGATGCCTTGAAAATAATTTTATTACTTTAAATTTTCTTTCAATTTCAAAATTTTCTACAGAAATAGCAGCCCATAAGCATTATGCTCCTCCCATGGGGCCCTCCCATCTACCTTGGTCTCATGGAAGGATCTCATAACAAATGCATGGGATGGTCTGGGGTCCCTCCTACCCATGGGTGAGGGTTTGCATATGTTAACAGGAGCCTCACCCCATCTGAGTGCCTGCCAGAAAGTCAAGCCCTGGATCCCCAGAACCACCAACCAAGAAGATGAAAGAACTAACTTTGGAGGAAAAACCTCGCAAAGAACTCAATAACACAAATGGAAACTAACCTGGGGTGATATTAAAGATCTTGCTGACCAAGCCATGAGATTGGTCCCTTTGGATGGTGGCAATATCATCCCTGGGCCTATGATTGTGGTCCTATTGTGTGCAGTGCTCACTGCTAACAGTGAAGCCTCCCATGAGTAAATTGAGCTTTGGTCACTAGGCCACATTTAGCAGTTGCTAATTGGGAAGGAGCTTTACCTAAGCTCTTCTCTAATAATTCCAACATTATTGATCCTGAGTTATCCATCCAGGAGGTAACTGTATCCTATGATACCAGCATTTCCATACCTAATCTGCCCATTTGTTTCTCCATAGTAGATAATAAAACCCATAATACAGACAGTCCCCTCTGCTTTGCTCTTGTCAATGAAACTATTGTAGATAACTATAATAAGTCATATGTTGGGTTGTCTCTCACTGACCTTAGAGATATAATTATTGCTACCTATAGCCATAGACTCCCCCATGGCAAATGCAAGAAACCCTTGCATCCAATATGCCCAACAATGCTTTTTGGAAAGCCCCCCCCTCAGATAATGATAGCATCCCATGGAATCAATGTGTCACAGCCATACGTTATCTCCTTCAGAGGAATTTCTCTTGGGAAGAACAACATCTGTGCACCTGGGCAGGCACAGGTCCCTGGAATGTAACTAATGTGCCCCAAAACCACATAGGCTACTGAAGTCCTTGCTACATGGGGCAAGCTCTTGCCAACCATTATGCAGGAAATCAGAATGGCATTACGGCTATCATGCCAATATTGCCAGCTGCCAGAACCAATAATTGGGCAGCAGCTGGCCAGATGAATGGGTCTATATTGAGTTCAGACCCTGACCATGGATTTGCCTTTTTCCAAATTATACCCATACCCACTATGCACAAGCTAGTGTAATGCCACCCTTTGCCATGCTAATAATCAATGATAATGATGGCATAAATATCATTCATACAGAGATCCCTTGTACAGTTAATATATCCTGCTGGCTCACAGATTGTCTAACCCCTACTATGAAAGCTAAATATATTTATCCTCAGAGTGCCCCCAGCAATCTGGCTTCCAGTGAACCTGTCAGGATAGTGGAGGAGTCCATGTACATGGAGATGAAGAATCTTCTGAATGAGATCCTATACTGAATTAGGCATGCAATTAGCCTCATCATTGCTGGAATTATTGCCCCGGTATGTATACATTCTGGCCACTGGTGTGGTCAATTGGTCACTCTGCTACCTCAGTCATGGGCGGTAGAGATGTGGAGTCAACACACAGACACTGGGAGCTGGTGATAATGCTGGCTGGTGACAACCTCAGTTGATGTCCAGCAGCCTGTTTAATGTAGAAGTGATTATAATTGATATAGAATGCACCTTTCAATCATACATAAGCAACCAGGTTATACAACATCTAGAAACCAATCATCTTTTGATTCATGTAGCTGTACTATGAGGAAGCTCTAAGTATTGCTATGCAGTGGAAGGCAGTCTGGAAGGATCTTTGTCCTTAGGGGAGGGGGCCTTAGGAGTTTTGTCAGAGAGCTAAACAAAGCCAATTTCCACTTCTGAATTCAGAGGAAAGACAGAAGCCCAGACTCCTAGAGAAATTAAAAGCAAGTTCTGCTGCCCAGGGGCCATTATTAGTTGAGCCAGTCAAACTTACAAGCCCGGTATAAACAATGAAGGTTTATCACTTCCTAAGAACACCTGTAAGTCAGAAAAGGTGATAAACCTGACAAATCCATACACACACCAACATCATGACCCAAGAATTATAAATACTCAGGAAATCATGATACCATGAAAAAAAAAATGTTCAAAGCTCCAAAAACGGGCCCCAAAGAATGGGAGATTTTTGAAATGTCAAACAATAATTCAGAGTGATCCTCTTTTAAAACTTCTGTAAATTTTAAGAATGTACTAATAAAAAAATTAAATGAAATTTGGGAAATAATACATGAACAAAATTAGAAGTTTGATAAGGAAACAGACATATTTTTTTAAAAGCCTAGAAATCCTAGAGATGAATAATACAATAGTACAATACAATCTTCAACAGCCAGTTTAATCAAGCTCAGGAAAGTATACAAGCTCAAAGACAGAACATCTAAAATAATACAATCAGAGTAACAAAAAGAAAAAAAATAAGAAGAATAAAGAGGGAGCGCAGAGCTGAGACCTGCTGCAGAGGTGAAACCACACGGAGTTCTGGCAGCACAGAAACACAGGGTTACTGATCTTTCAGGGCTGCAGTGGGTCAGACTGCGACCTGCGTCACCACAGGGCACTGGTCTGAGGACCAAATTCTGGACATAGCATAGGAACAGAACAGCCTAGCTCCCTCCACCTCATTGGACACCCCAGCTTGGAAACGGGAGGTCACCATCTTGGAAAATCTATCTCATCAACTTTTGGCAGGTGTAGCAGACAGTGCAATTGGCTTCTGAACAGGAGTGTGACTCCCAGTGCCTCCTCTACTCAGCTGTGATAACTCAAAACCTTTCTTGCCAACTCTCAGTCGGCATGGCTATCAGAGGGAAAACAACAGAACAGGTTACTGATTTCCAACTCCCCTCTCCACAGCTGTGATGACGTGCTGACTACCCAACACAGAGATAGTGCTCAGTTGATCAGCAGTGCGGGGTGGCCAGGGTACCACCCACCTAGAGCGAACCCAGAGCTGTGGTCAAGAGATCCATCAATTGGGGACTGGTGGGCAGGAGAGGGGAGGGGGATAGAGACCAGGAGCAAACCAAAGAGACTGGGATTGGAGAGGCACCCAGCAGGTGAGGGAGAGCCGCCTCACATGTATTGCTTCCACCACCTTGAGGGCAGAGACTCAACCTGGAATGCACAATGCCACCTACTGGAAGTGGAAAAAAAACCAGAATTCTAAGAGTGCATTTTATTTCTTTTTTTCTTTTTTCTTCTTTCCTTTTTTCTTTTTATCTTTTTCTTCTCTCTTTTCCTCTCTCTCTTTTCATTCCTTTCTCCCGATCTCTTCCCACCTTTTTTTCTTCTGCTTTTCATTTTACTTTTCTTCCTCCTTCTCTTCCCCTCTCAACCTCCCAAGTGTTACTATTCTACTATGTATAATTTACTAAATGCAAATAGGTGTTTGTTTCTATGATTCTTATGGTCCTAACACATACCTAACTACCCTAAAATATCTCCTGTCTATTCTCCTGCTAATAACCCCCTTCATTAGAGTTCTCCTCCAAATTAGGTAAGATTTATTAGCCCCATACCCTCACATCTTTCCCCCTTAACATAAAGTCATATGCCCGACCCTGACTTTTCTATATGCCTCCAGAAACTTTATGCCTTTTATAAGGCTAATAATATATTTTAAATTATAATTGAATCCAACATCTCTAGACATAGAGACTAACTATAAATATATTAATAACAAAAACTTGCTCATAGATGATGTATAGTTGATATTGGAAACTGTTTACATTGTCTCCCATCACAAAGGAGAGATCAATACAAATCTATAGGTGAAAAAAACAATAACATACAGTAAGGCAGAGCTGGAAAGAAACATGAGCAACATGAAAAAAACAAGAAAAGAAAGAACCACAAACAATGAAGAACTATTCAAAATTAGAGGAGATAAAAGCTACATCAGAAAGAATGTCAGGTAACGATTTCAGAATATACATGATTCACATGATCTGGAGTCTCAAGGAAGACTTTAGACAGCAAATGCAGACAATGAAAGATCACTTTGATAATGAATTACATAAACAAATCCAAGAAGCAAAAGATAACTCTACAAGGAGATAGAGGTTATAAAAAATAGAAATCCTGGAAATGAAAGAAATAATAAACCAAATTAAAAACTCAAATGAGAGTATCACCAGCAGAGTAGAACACTTAGAAGAAAGAACATCAGACAATGAAGACAAAGTATATCATCTCAAAAAGAACGTAGACAGATCAGAGAGACTGATAAGAAACCATGAGCAGAACATCCAAGAAATTTGGGATAGCATAAAGAGAACAAATTTAAGAGTTATAGGGATAGAGGAAGGTATAGAGGTCCAAACCAAAGAAATGAGTAATCTTTTCAATTAAATAATATTAAAAAACTTTCCAGACATGAAGAAGGAAACAGAAATCCAAACCCTAGAAGCCTACAGGACGCTGAATGTACAAAACCACAAGAGATCCCCACCAAGACACATTATAATGAAAATGTCCAATGTACAGAACAAGGAGAGAATTTTAAAAGCTGCAAAAGAAAGGAGGCAGATTACATTTAGGGGTAAACCAATTAGGTTAATGGCTGATTTTTCATCACAAATGCTGAAAGCTAGAAGATCCTGGAACAACGTATTTCAAATGCTGAAAGATAATGGGTTCCAACCAACAATCTTGTATCCAGCAAAATTAAGCTTCAGATGAAATAAAAATCTTCATGATAAAAAAAATTAAAAGAATTCACAGCTAGAAAACCAGCTCTGCAAAGCATCCTAGGCAAAACATTACATGAAGAGGAAATGAAAACAATAATGAAAATCAACAGTGGGAAGTAGTACAGTAAAGAGAAAAACTAATCAAAGGAAAAACAAATCAAGTTAAATAACAAAAATAAACAAACATGGCTGGAAATACAAACCATATCTCAATAGAAACCCTAAATGTTAATGGCTTAAACTCACCAATCAAAAGACATAGGCTAGTAGACTGTATTTTAAAAAAAAAAAGATCCAACAATATTCTGCCTACAGAAGACTCATCTGATAGGAAAAGACATACACAGACTGAAGGTGAAAGGCTGGGGGGAAAAATCATGCCACGCACATGGACTTCGGAAGCAAGCAGGGGTGGCTATACTCATATCAAATAAAATTGACTTCAAGCCTAAATTAATCAAACGGGATAAAGAAGGACACTATATACTGTTAAAGGGAACCATTCACCAATAAGACATAAAAATTATCAATTTATATGCCCCAAACAATGGTGCTGCTATGTTCATAAAACAAACTCTCCTCAAGTTCAAGGGACAAATTGACCACAACACAATAATTATGGGTGACTTCAACACACCTCTCTCACCACTGGACAGATCTTCCAAACAAAAGTTGAATAAAGAAACTATAGAACTCAACAACACAATTAATAACCTAGACTTAACTGACATATATAGGATATATCAACCATCAGCAAGTGGATATACTTTTTTCTCAGTAGCACATAAAACCTTCTCAAAAATAGACCATATATTATGCCATAGGGCAACTCTTAGCAATTATAAAGGAGTAGAGATAATACCATGCATCTTATCTGATCATAATGGAATGAAACTGGAAATCAATGATAAAGGAAAGAGGGAAAAACCATACATCACTTGGAGAATGAACAATATGTTACCGAACGATCAATGGGTTACAGAAGATCTCAAGGAGGAAATTAAAAAGTTCATTGAGATAAATGAAAACACAGATACAACATATTGCAATCTATGGGACACAATGAAAACAGTTCTAAGAGGAAACTTAATTTCTTGGAGTTCATTCCTCAAAACAAAGGATAAACCAACAAATAAATGATCTCACACTTCATCTCAAAGCCTTTGAAAAAAGAAGAGTGAAACAACAGCAAATGTAGTAGAAGGCAAGAAATAATTAAAATCAGAGCTGAAATCAATGAAATTGAAATAAAAGAAAAAATTGAAAAAATTGACAAAACTAAAAGTTGGTTCTTCGAAAAAATAAATAAGATCGACAGACCCTTAGCTATGCTAACAAAGAGAAGAAGAGAGAGAACTCAAATTACTAGCATACAGGATGAAAAAGGCAATTTCACAACAGACACTACAGAAATACAGATGATAATTAGAAATTATTTAGAAACCTTATACGCCAATAAAATAGAAGATAGTGAAAGCATCAATAAATTTCATATGATCATATGATCATATGATCATATGATTTCATATAAGTCATATGATCTTCCCAGATTGAGTCAAGAGGATATACACAACTTAAACAGACCAATATCAATTGAGGAAATAGAAGAAGCCATCAAAAGACTACCAATCAAGAAAAGCCCAGGACCGGATGGGTATACAGCAGAGTTTTACAAAACCTTTAAAGAAGAATTAATACCAATTCTTTTCAAGCTATTTCACGAAATAGAAAAAGAAGGAGTACTTCCAAATTCATTCTATGAGGCCAACATCACCCTGATTCCTAAACCAGATAAGGACACTTAAAAGAAAGAAAACTACAGACCAATATCTCTAATGAACATAGATGCAAAATTCCTCAATAAAATTCTGGCAAATTGGATACAAAAACATATCAAAAAGATCATGCACCATGGTCAGGTAGGATTCATCCCTGGGATGCAAGGCTGGTTCAATATATGGAAATCAATAAATGTAATCCACTACATCAATAGACTTAAAGATAAAAACTATATGATCATCTCGATAGATGCAGAAAAAGCATTCAACAAAATACAGCATCCCTTTATGTTCAAAACATTAGAAAAACTAGGGATAACAGGAACTTACCTCAACATTGTAAAAGCTATTTATGCTAAACCTCAGACTAGCATCATTCTAAAAGGAGAAAAATTGAAGGCATTCCCTCTAAAATCTGGAACAAGACAGGGATGCCCTCTCTCACCACTCCTAGTCAACATAGTTCTTGAAACACTGGCCAGCAATAAGACAGACGATAGAAATTAAAGGCATAAAAATAGGAAAAGAAGAACTGAAATTAGCACTATTTGCAGAAGACATGATCCTATACCTAACGGACCCAAAAGGTTCTACCAAAAAACTTCTAGAACTAGTAAATGAATTCAGCAAAGTCTCAGGAAATAAAATCAACACTCATAAGTCTAAGGCATTCCTGTACATCAGTGACAAACCTTTTGAAAGGGAAATCAGGACAACCACCCCATTCACAATATCCTCAAAAAAAAAATAAAATATTTGGGAATCAACCTAACAAAAGAGGTGAAAGATCTTTACAACGAAAACTATAGAACCCTAAAGAGGGAAATAGAAGAAGACCTTAGAAGATGGAAAGAAATACCTTGTTCATGGATAGGCAGAATTAACATCATTAAAATGGCCATACTACCAAAAGTTCTCTATAGGTTTAATGCAATGCCAATCAAAATCCCAATGGCATTCCTCACAGAAATAGAAAAAGCAATTCTGAAATTCATCTGGAGAAATAAAAGACCCAGAATAGCTAAAGTAATTCTAAGCAGGAAGAGTGAAACAGGTGGTATTGCTATACCAGATCTTAAACTATACTACAGAGCAATAGTAACAAAAACAGCATGGTACTGGCACCAAATCAGGCAGGTAGACCAATGGTACAGAATATAGGACACAGAGACCAATCCACAAAATTACAACTACCTAATATTAGACAAAGGTGCT
The DNA here is from genome assembly GCF_964194105.1 of Spermophilus citellus. NCBI lineage: Eukaryota > Metazoa > Chordata > Mammalia > Rodentia > Sciuridae > Spermophilus > Spermophilus citellus. Next base: position 149,549,329 of record NC_138182.1, on the reverse strand, counting down.
AAAATTATGCAATGGAGAAAGGATAGCATCTTCAACAAATGGTACTGGAAGAACTGGAAATCCATATGCAACAAAATGAAATTGAATCCCTTTCTCTCACCATGCACAAAAGTCAACTCAAAATGGATCAAAGAGCCAGGAATCAAACCAGAGACTCTGCGTCTAATACAAAATAAAGTTGGCCCTAATTTTCATCACGTGGGGGCAGGCCCCAAATTCCTTAATAAGACACCTATAGCACAAGAGTTAAAACCAAGAATCAACAAATGGGACGAATTCAAACTAAAAAGTTTTTTCTCAGAAACAGAAATAATATGTGAGGTGAATAGGGAGTCTACATCCTGGGAACAAATTTTAACCCCTCACACATCAGATAGAGCTCTAATCTCTAGAGTATACAAAGAACTCAAAAAGTTAAACAACAAAAAAAAACAAATAACCCAATCAACAAATGGGCCAAGGACCATTCTCAGAAGAGGATATACAATCAATCAACAAATAAATGAAAAAATTCTCACCATCTCTAGCAATCAGAGAAATGCAAATTAAAGCTACTCTCAGATACCATCTCACTCCAGTAAGAATTGCAGCCATTATGAAGTCAAACAACAACAAGTGATGGCCAGGATGCGGGGAAAAAGGTATACTCATACATTCCTGGTGGGACTACAAATTGGTGCAGCCAATTGGGAAAGGAGTATGGAGATTCCTTGGAAAACTGGGAATGGAACCACCATTTGACACAGCTATTCCTCTTCTCAGACTATACCCAAAAGACCTAAAAATGGCATACTACAGGGACACAGCCACATCAATGTTTATAACAGCACAATTCACTATAGCTAGACTGTGGAACCAACCTAGATGCCCTTCAATGGATGAATGGATAAAAAAATGTGGCATTTATACTGAATGGAATATTACTCAGCACTAAAAAATAACAAGATCATGGCATTTGCAGGGAAATGTATGGCATTAGAGCAGAATATGTTAAGTGAAGTTAGCCAATCCCCCCCAAAAAATAATGCTGAATGCCTTCTCTGATATAAGAGGAGTGACTCAAAATGGGATAGAGAGGAAGAGCATGAGAAGAAGATTACCTCTAGATAGGGAAGAGAGGTGAGAGGGAAAGGAAGGGAGAAGGGGAATTGCATGGAAGATGGAAGGAGACCCTCATCATTATACAGAATACATGTATGACGATGTGAGGGAAAAATAAAAAGAAATGTGTCACATTAGATTAGGTAGAGTGAAGTAATGGAGGGGAGGGGAGGGGAGGGGAGGGGAAGGGGAAAATGGAAGGTCAGCAGAATAAAATAGACATTATTATTGCTTTGGGTATATACGTGACTGCATGACCAATGTGATTCTATAACATGTACACTCAGAAAAATGAGAAATTGTACCCATCTGATTCAAGTGTGATGTGTCAAGATCATTGTACTGTCATGTGTAACTAATTAAAACAAATAAAAAATAAAACTCATAAAAAGTAATTTAATACCTTAAAATTATAAGAAAAATATGGTCCTTTTAATAAATGAAGAAAAAATGAAAAAAAAAGAATCCACCTGTCAGTTTCTCAAGTTCATTCATTGTCCTTACCTATTTTAAATCCATAAAAGCTTCACAAAGCCTACATTATCCTTCACAACAAATGTTCCCTCCCTTTTGATTGATAGTATCATCTCATGCAGTAAGTTTTGTTAAGGCTATAAATTCTACATTATTATATATTAAAATTAATAATGAAGAACAAATAAATGGAAGGTGGTGTTTGAGACATTTCTGTTCAAGAAATGATAATAAAACCATAATTTCTATTTGTAAAGATGTCATTTAACTATTAGTGAATTCACAAAAGAATCATAATAAACAAATTCAACAAAATCAAATTTATTTTGTTTTCTTTTAACTCATAGTTAAAGAGTCTTTTTCAAAAACATTTTGAGGCTATAGCCTCAGATTTTGTGTATATATTTTTTTAATTTATTTTTATTTATAATAATTTCTATGACATGTTTTCCACTTTGTGAATATATAACATTTCATTTATGAATTTCCTATCAATGAACATTTCAGTTTGGAGCTCTTTACAATATTTTATTCCCACTTTATATCAGTGCTGCTATTAACATCCATGCACATTTATTTGTATTCATCTGTGTATAAAATTTTGCAAGCCACCAAGGAGTGAAATTGCTTCAACATGTCTTTTTTTGTTGTTGTTTGGGTTTGAGTTTTGGTTTAAATATTGCACAAAAGGAAAAGAATGCATTGCAAAACAAACTAGCCTAAGATATCTTGTTCTTAATATATTTTTTTTTCATTTCCATTAGTATTTCAGGTTTATATAGGACTGACCTATCTCTTATGCCTCAAATGTACACTTATGACTTGGTGATTATGACCTCCATTTCTGCCTCAACAGGTTAAAAAACTGTCAGAACACATTTGTATTTGCAGCAACTTCCCAGATCATACATTTTAAGGTTTCATTGAGCTACTAGATGTTCCCTCCAGGTCTTTCCATGTACTTCACAACAATATTCCAGTCTTCTCAGAGACACAATTCTATGTTAACAGACACATGATTCTCTTCTACATAAGGACAACTAGTACTAAAAGGTATTTTTAGATTTTTTTTCTTCTCATCTAATTATGCTGCCCCAAAATTTATAAGTTCAAGCGCTGACCACAAATGTGAGATAGGCCCTTTAAAGAGGTAATTGAGGTTAAATGGAATATACAATCTTGGTCCTTTTAAACCAAAGAAAGTATTTAAAGACTGTAAAAACACAGAGGAAAGGACAGGTGAGCACACAGTAAGAAGGTGACCATGTTCAAAAATGGCTTAGAGTCCTCAAGAGAAATCAACCCTGCCATCAGTTTGATCCTGCAACTTTAAGCATCTAGAAATGTGAGCACGTATTTATACTGTGTAACCTGTACTGAGATAATTTGTTACAATAGTCCTAGAAAACCACAGTGTTTCTCTTTCATTTTCTTTCTTCTTTTTCTCCTCATTTCCTGAGTTGAAGAGTGGTTACCAGAATACAGCCAGATTCTCAATAGGTTCTTTTTCTAATTCAGTACTTTGGCTTTCCCTCCATTCAGTTAGAAGAATCGTTTTAGATGAGATTGACAAGGGCTCCAAAGAGATAACTCAATTTCTTTGTCACTCAAACCATAAAACTCTCCTTCTCATCCTGATAACCCCATGACCAGCCCTACAGAAATTCTTGGCCTAAATGGATGCATCAGAGAGGCATCCAGCTAGCTGGTCCCCACAGGCCACTCACAAAGTCCCTATCATAATCCCTTCACATCATCCCTCAACACAGGTTGGGTGCAAGAGTGGCCCCCTAAGACCATGAGCATGCTCTGAGAGATGAGGTTCCAGTCCCAGGCCTTACCCTGGGAACAAGATAAATGCAAACTTATATGAAAATAAGCCCTATCACTGGAGAAAACAGAGAGATATTTTGTGACTCACAGACCTCAGAATTTTTTCTCCTTTCTCTCTTTCTACAAAGTTGAGAGGATCAATCAAATAGTCGACTTCTCAAAAAGGCACAATATTACAGCATACTGAGTATCATTTTCACTATTAAATTTATGGCAAAAACTTACACGAGTTTAGTGATAGAGAAAATTAGCATGCCTTCTAAAAATTAAATTGAATCAAGAAATCTAAAAGAATAAACTTTGGCACTGTGTTTCTAGCATCACCAGTTGGAGATTGTGAGAAACAGATGTTCTGAGCTGTGGAGCAAAAGTGTTTCACCTTCTACTGAGATTGTAGTGAAACTTTTTCTAAGACCTTCACATTTACCTACATATGATAGACAAGCTTCTGATTGATAGTCCCAGCATGTCTGCACCAGAGAAAGTGGTGGTAATGAAAATAGTTTCTGCCTTCAGTACTTTCAGAATGTATGAAAAATATTTAGAATGAAATCACTCAAACTGCCTTCTGCATGATAATAACATATATCTTTAAAAAAGATTATCCTGAGACTTGTAATTAAAAAGGAAGTTGAGAGAAAGGCAGGCTGAGGAGACATGAATACTGAGATGAAGCCTGTTTCCATCACTTCTCTCCACTTCATTGTGCCAACTAACAATGGACTCTGAACTCACTGAGTGATGTTAGTCTATTGTACCTTTTTTATAAATTTCTTTTTAGTTATAGAGGGACACATCTTTATTTTGTTTATTTATTTTTATTTGGTGCTGAAAATCGAACCCAGTGTCTCACATGTGCAATGCAAGCACTCTGCCACTGAGCTAAAACTCCAGCCCCCATTTGTCACAGTGGTCAAAAGGTGTGACTTATGTAGTCCAAGGGGGAGAAATAAAGAATGTCCACGCACTTCTGCCCTAGTAAATGCTTTATTCACTCAAATCACTCAATACAATTTTTATTCTATAGGTTCTTAATCAAGACAATGATAATACTTAATGCTAGGCACTGCAATAGACATCATCAATTCACAGCTATCAATTCTAGATTAATTCTAAGCACTGCAAACACACTTAATAATGACAGGATAATGACAGACATTCCCTCTGCATGCCAAGTTCAAGTGTCAGATTAAAAGTCTCAAGCCTTAGGCTTTAAGTCCAGCAGATGCACACTCACCCAGGTCAGGAACAAAGGCAGACTTCTCCTGGGTTGGAGCTGACAGCCAGCTAAGGAGAGGGTCTAGGGAGAAGTTGTGGCTCTCACCAGGGTCAATATGTGGCTGTAGAGTTTGAAAGTGGTGAGGAAAATGCAGAGGATCAGCAAATGAAGAAAAGTGTTGGGATGTCAGTCCAGGTCCTTATCAGGCTCTCAGCGTGAGAGCATTATTGTCAGCTGGCTGAATATCTGTTCACTTGCTCTATTATTTATACTAAATTTGGGGGCTTTTGACCCCTTATCTGCTGCCACTGAATCTCTCAGTGACATCATTTACCCTGGGGTTAAAACATCTCATCTGGTGGTCCCCATCCTGATCTTTTCACCTTTCTCTCTTATTCAGCGCTTTTCCCTCTTATTGGGCAAAGACAGCCTGCCAGACGCTTCACTTGAGTTTATCAGGGTGGGGAGAAATGACTTGTTTGTGCCTGAGAGCCATACTGAAGGGCTCCATTAGGCATGTCTGGTGAGACTGCAGGTTTCAAACTGGAGTTTTTAAAATGGAGTTGCTTAGGCTCAGGCCTAAGGTCATCCTCATACCATTGTACCTTTAGTTTGCTGTGAGTACCACATAACTCAATTTGTCTCATCTCATTCATATTATAACTTAGGACTGCATGTTTACCTCCAAAAATTCTGTGTCGGAAAAGTTTATTCCATCTCAACATCTCTTAAATATTTCACTATACTTAAAATTTCCATGTTTGACTCATTGAATTAAAGTGTTTTTCAAATTGAGTTGTTAATTTTATACAAAATATGAAAAATTTCTTCTGATGCCAGCATTCTGATCTTGCTTGAGTTTCTTTTTCATTAACACATGTAAGACTAGTCTGGTTGCTTCCACACAACCTAGAATGTGATTTCATTTCCATTGCTACATAGCCCTGAACACCAAGTATGCAGTTTCTCTATTTCCCCTGAAAATACATATACTTTTAACATTCTGGAGAGTTTCTGGTAGAATGTTTACTCCACAATTTTCACTCATTAACTTTAAGGCTTTAGTGGAAAAACAGATTAATTTAGATCTATATCACCATTAACAATTACTATCAAAATTTTTATATACTGAACCCAGGAAACTTCATTAATGATTTCAACAATACTTGTTCCTCAAAAGAAGAATATATTAGGATTAGAGAAAGGAAGATAAGTGATTTTCTTAACTCCTTTCAAAGAATTATAAACCTTAAAAGAAATAGAAAGTGTTCAGTTGAATCTCTTGATTCCTAGTGGAAATAACTTGATTCTCTTAGTGGAGAAAGAGAGATCAAACTGAGAATGGTATCCTGAAGCAAGCTAATTCTACCTAAGAATGAGCCAGCTAGACTATTCCCAAAATTGATATCAGGTGGAGAGCATACATTCTTTCAGAATCTTCATCAGGATGTTCTTGGTGTCCTGAGCAACTAACTCAAGGATGCGCCTATGTCTCATGAATCTGAAGTGGTGGATGACAGGATTACCTAAGAATGGTATATATCTAAAAAGTGTTAGGAATGCCCTCATGATTAAGCAAGTCATGAATTTCATTTTCCAGTCACCTCCACAGAGAGTGTGCAAATCCTGGGACTTCATGATGGTCATGTACTCAAAAGCCCATGTCCCCATACTATGAGCCACCTGCTGAAGTGATGCATCATCCACACCAAAGAGCAATCGGTAGGCTTCCAGACACTTCCCCAAGTCATCAGCATCCCTGATGCCAAGAATATCCTCCACATGCTCTGTGGATAATCTCCCTTTCAAGGAGTTCACTTTGTCATTAATGATCTTCTCACAAATGTGGGAAAGCATGACTAAGGGACCATGGCACCTGATGTTAGAGAGGTCTATTTTCAATGTATTCCTAAGCTTTGGGAAGTCATGCAATAAAGGGTCAAGGTTAGATACAAGGAATATGGGGGGTTCCCACACACCCTCCTTCTGAAGATTTTCCTTGATATTCTCTTGGATATTCTGTAATAGCTGTCCCTTTGAGAGAGCACTTGTGCTGAAATCCCTGTCCAGCTTAGTCCAGACAACATAGAACCTCTTTCCCATCCCCTCAATGGCTTTGGCAAGCTTTACATGATTCTTGCTGAACTGCTCAGATGCAATGATGATAAAGAGGTCATATTGGCTGAATTGCATCTCATTCAGATAGTTCTCCAGACTTTGAGCAGTAGTCCCCAAGCCAGGCAGGTCCCACAGCACCACATTGGGAAAGTGGAAAGAAGAATAGCTTCCTCTTGTCTGAGTGGTTGTCACCACCCCAATGGGAGCTGAGGCCTTCTCCTCATGTCCCAGGACTCGAAATGCATTGATGAAGGATGACATACCATTGCCTGACTCCCCAGTCACAGCAATGTTTACTTGGTTTCTGGACACTGTCTCTACAGTCCTCCTGAACACAGAGACCACTTCCAACAGCTTTCCTTCTTTCAAGGACTTCTCAATATTTCTGCTCATCTCTTCAGTTAAAATGTTCCAGCCTGTATGGTATGACACAACAGAAGTGAAGGATGTAGACAATGGAGTGTAACAGGACATGGGGGCTTTTGCCATATTTGTGAGTAGTGGAGCCACCTGCAGAAATAGAATAGAGGGAGTTAGACACAGTGTGACACAGGAATCAAGAGAGTTCACATCTCATTCCCAGGGTTTCAGATATACAACAAAAGAGATAGCAAAGAATTTCAATTACAAACAGAGCAAGCAAAGTATTCATTAAGGAAATTTACACATTCTTAGGGATTATGGAGTTCCTAAGATTTCTTGGGGCTTATGTGTCAAAGGTTAGCCCCAAATCAGGACTGTGACCCAATGAACTTGAGCAGCAGAATGTCAGGCAAGTCATTGAGGTGGGAGCACACATTCTTATTCTGCCCCATTTTGTGGGAAGAGACTGGAAATGCCGGTAAGACCAGCTTTCCATAGTGAGTAATTCACTGATAAAGATGTGCTAGTCCTCCCTGGGGTTATCTTTTTTCATCAAGAACAGTTCAGTTATTGTTAATAATCCTATTAAAAGTGATTTTTTTTCTTTTTCTGGCAGTATTGTGTTTCTTAAAAAACTGAGATGATGTTCACCAATAACTACACCTTCAACAGACAAGTCAGAACAACTTTATGAATAATCTACTGATTTTAAGTCAGCACTTAAATTTTTATATTTCTATGTATAACTGTTGATAGTGTTATTCATATACATATTCAAGACGTTATATGAACATGTTTCTCTTATTAGCTTAATTCTTGCAATGAGATTGAAAGCATTTGTGGAACAGGATTATAAAGACAATTAGTTGGAATTATCCAGTGGATTCGACTCAAGATTGTAACACATAGACTTTTCTTGGCTGATGGACTTTCATAATCCTACATTTATCTGTGATTGCTATGGTACTTTTCTTAAAAGTACTTAATCACATCTTTGTGCATGAATATGAAATTTTTTAAATTCAAGACCATTTCTTTAGCTGCAGAGTTGCTTTTTTGTGTCTCATAGAATCTTCCTGACCTATAAGGTGCTCCCTAGCTGGCCCACCAATGGGGTCCCCTGAAGCTTCTGAGGTCCTATATGGTACTCACAACTGGTGTAGTCAGGTTTCTGTCCCAGAAGGCCTGCTATTCTTTCAGTAGGATAAATTTCATAACATGAACCCATGTAGGTTTCATGGTGCTGTATCTTGCTCTTCACAACTTTCTTGAAGACACCTCTGTCCTTGCTCTTCTCCTGGGGTAGTCCATACCTGCAGCACAACAATACTCTCCATATTCTTCTAGCTGCTGATTTTCTAGCTCCAAGGTCTACATGCACCTTCCCCATGGATGAAATAATCTGAGAATCCCTTGAGGATCAGCTCAGATCTTTGCAACATAGACAAGTTCCTAAAATCCCAGTTTTCTGCCTTGTGCTTTGAGGAAATCATGCTACCTGCTCTCAGGATTCATGTGAATATTTCATAGCAGGATCCACAGTATGTTAGAGTCCTCTTGGTGAAGGCTCTTTGGTTGTCTTATACTCTCTGATAAAAACTTCCTCTGGTTCTTTTTCCTCCCTCCAACTTTAGTCGCACAGTATGAAAGCGATATATTTGTGAATCTGTCAGTGCTGAGTCTTTTTCATGCCTTGTCTCATTTAATCTTCCTCAAATCCTAATCTTCAACCTTGACTATGTTTGAAGAAACAGAGAATTATAAATAAATAACAAATCTTGAATTACATAGAAGGTGTGTGAGGGATTCAAAAATTGAACTTCTGCATGTGATTCTATTTTTCTGTCTGGCAAAGATAATCATATTTAATAGAAATCTAGCTCCCTGAGATAATGATTATTGATGCTGAGGTACTTCCCTTGAGGTCACTGATTTGGTTATAACAATTGCATTTGCAACTACTTGAATTCACCTTTAACAATTTTGGGAGAGAATAGAAATTAGCCATCTTCTTCCTAAAAAAATTGGTCCATATCAGAAGAACCAAAACAGTAGGAATATGTAGGTAAGAGAGAAGCATATAACTTCCACACTGGATGTTTTGGAAGCACAAAAAATATATTAGAGTGCTATGTAGCACCTGAAGGATGTCAGAGAGGAGCTATGAACACACCCTGAGTGCAGTAAGCCTCATCCGAAACTCTTCTGCCCTTGGTGTAAAGGATCCACCTTTAATGTCATTCTATTAGCAGAGTTATTAGAAAGCTGTATTTAGGATCCCTTCTCTTACCTGCTTCAGAGAGGTGGCTGTGAGGAGATGTCAGCAGTTCTCCTGGGATATCGCTGCCTCCCTTGGGAAAGGTTGCTGTCCTCAGACAGAGGCAATTGCCAGTCCCAGGTGGCTCCAGAAGGCAGAAGTCACTTGTGGAGAGCTGGATTCTTCTGAGGAAGAATGAATAGAGAAGGAGAGGAGAGGAGCTAGAAAGGAGAGTTCAGTCTTCCTGGGTTTTCTTTCTTCACTTCACAGTAGAGTTATTGTGCTGCCCCTGCTCACTGCTCGGCTGTTTGTAGATTTCAGTCTGGCTGCCTGCCTCAGCTCCACAGGGAGGGGAACATTGGTGGGGTAAGGTTTCAGTTTCTATTCCTGTAAATAACTGATTTTCAGGATACAACCATTCAGTTTCCACTTTTGCCTTCCAGTAGGAGTAGAAACCATTCAATTCTAGCCTGAATCCAAGTCTGGGATGTCTTAGCTCTGCCCAGGGGCTATGAAAGTTTAGCCCAGGATGCAGACATTCTGGGCCTAGACTTTCTTCCTCACCTCCTGGAGCCCATGTCCTCTGAGATGTTGACATCTGGACAATGTGTGGTCAGGCCCTTTGGATAGCTGCAGGCACTAACCACAAAGTTCTTCCTAGTGGTTGTTGTCCCTGACTGGCTTCATTTGCTCACTCCCATACCACTCAACTCAGGTGAATAATCACTCTCTACAATGGAGCTCCCCTGATCATCCCACAGGTCAAGGCAATTGTTCACTCCAGAATACCTGGCTGTTAATTTGTGATTCTTTTTGACCTCTGACTTCTCACAGTTCAGGAAAGACTCTCTATAACCAGCTTACACTCTTCCACTCCATATAATTGATTGGCACTTTCCTGGCTGATGTCTACTTTAAGAGGGGCAGGCCTGACCACTAATAGGTCTGACCATGGGGATGAATGCTGCTAATTAACACGACTGGGAAAATGCCATGATTACCAGAGCAAGATAGGGTAGCAGGATAAAGTATGAAACTCTGAGCATTGTCTGTGGACCAAGGTAGTCTGACTACCTCCTAATTGTCCCTGAACCTTCTGTTCCATCCACAGGGTTCATTCTAGCTTCTGGGATAACTGTATTCCAGAGTGGCTCACATTTCATACATGTTATTCTTGCTGTTGGGAGAGTCCTTCCCATGGCTGCAACTCCTAAGCCTCCTCTCTAGCACCACATATTGATAAGACCTCCATGACCAAGATACACTGTCCAGAGAACCCTGTCTTCCACCCTCTGGGTGCCCCATCCATCCTCCTTCCTGCTCAGTGTAGCTACCTGAATGCTCAGCCCAGCACATTAGTAGTTTCCCTATTGCTTGGAATCTGCACTAGGTACCAGGCTCTGAAATTCCCCCATCATCAGGTTCAAATTACACTAAGGTTTTGAACTTGTGCTAGACTGAATGAGTCACCAGAAAGGATGAGAAGGTAGAGGCCTGAGTCCTCAATGGGGGAATGAATGAACATTTGATCCTAGATAGGCCTTTGACTTCTCAGTGGATTTCATCTCCTTATTCTAATGTAGAATCAATAGGAAAGTATATGATCAGGCAAGGGACCACAGGGCTGGAGTTATGTGACAGTAACAAGGTGGAGACTGAGTCTGTTTTCTGAGCTTTGGGGGAAAGATTGCAAATGTGGATAATGAGTTATAAACACTGATGTGGCTAAGGGGTTTTAAAATTGGCTTTGCCATCCTTGATTCCACCTTTGCGTAAAAAACTGCCAACTAGCAGCACACTGCAAAAAGGTGTTTATCTGGACATGATTGAGATGAACTCAATCAAAACAGAGTCAGGCTGCTCCACAATTTTCACAAAATGGCAGGAGAGGATTAAGTGGCCTCTAAGTTTAATCCATCTCTATCCCCGAGAGCACAAATGGGAAGAGCATTTACCACACAGTAACCATCAGAAAGACTGCAATCATCCCACCTGAGTGTGTCTTTTCCTGCCTTTTGTAGTTTCCTTCCCCTCTGGCACCTATAGCCTATAATACAGAACTTTGTAGCTAGCCAAAACGAGGGCTGGGAGATCACTCCAGTCTTTGCTGTAGGTGTGTCAGTGGGAGCAGGCTGTGAGCCAAGGAAGGGGTGGGGAAGATTCCAATTTCCTAAGAGTCTGGAGTTCTTTATTAGATGCATTGAATTTCTGAGTGGGATTAGAGACTGGATATCTTGAGCGTAGTATAGAAGATCTAAAAACTCTGTATAGACTCTGTATAGGTATAGAAGACAGTATTCTAGCAAAGGGCAATGCAGAGTTGGAAGAGAAGGACAATGTTGCTTCTAGCTGGTCCAGGCACCTCTCCAGTTCTCTTCATTGATCCCCTAATACCTACTGGCAAGTTCTTCCTCCAAACTTGGTGAAGAGCATAAGGAATAAAGAGGAGATCTCAGCTAGTCCTGTGCTCACTGTGGAGGAAATCAGACCACAGGGGCTGAGCACAGACAGAAAAAAGCAGGCTCACACAGACACTGCACTGACACTGTATCTTGATCCAGGGGCCTTAGCACAATTTCTGCCTACTGAAGGCTCCTGTATCCTTGGGATACATGAGTGTTGTGACTCTCTGGTCACTGGAAGCCCAAGTCCTGACCTAGTGGTTTCCAATCACTTCTGTATCTATGAGTCATCTGTTCAGCGACAAGTAGTATGAGCTCCTAGAGGCCACAATACCTTTCACTCTCTGATTTCCGGAAAAAAAATGGAAAAAAAAAAAGGTGAATCTGTTTTCTGAAATTTGAGGCGGAGACTGCAAAGGTTAATAATAAGCTATGCAATCCTGTGTGGCTGAGGGATTTCGAAACTAGTGTCACTACTATTGATTTTTCCTTTCATGAAGAAAATAAAATGCAATCGTCTTATTGCAATAATAAAAGCTGGATATGGGTCTTCTTAGGTAAAAGGAACTCAGTCAAAAAGGTCTAGGTGTTTCCATGATGTGCACACAATGAGAAGGGGGAATGAGGCCTGCAGGTCTGGGCTGTGCCTGTCTCTCATACCCCAGTAAGGACATCTATGTGAACCCACATGGTCCCTATATGTGAACAAAATTCACCACACAGCAGCCATCAGCAGGATCGTACCTGCCACCTGAATGTATCCCTTCCTGCCTACTTCTCCCTACCATCTTCATAATGAAGATGATTTGTGCATGAAAGAGGAGAGAAATGGACTTGTGTCCCTTTAGCAGATATCCCAGTGGGAGAAGGGACTGAGCTGGGGTAGTGGGGGGATTTTAATTACATAGGAGTCTAGGGTTTATTAGACAGATTAGGGGGACCAAGGAATAGAAGTCCAGAGTTTGGCACAGAAGCACTGGCTGAAGAAGTATGTTATTTCCACCAAAGCGTGGAGGAGGTCTCCTATCAAAGGGCAATGCCAGGATGTTGGGGAAAAAGCAATTATGTTACTTTCAGAGAGTCCAGAGAAGTTTCCAATTCCCTTCCTTGTATCCCTCCAAACTGGATGAAGAGAAGCAGAAATGGAGAGTAAAGTTAGGCCAGTCCCACGCTCACTGTGGAGGGGACAGAACCCAGGGGCTGTGCAATGTGAGAAAAAGCAGGCTCACAGCCACTGCCCTGCACTGCCCAGACTTGAGCAATGACTCTCTAGTCGCTGGAAGCCCCAGTCCTGCTCCCATGGTTTCTACCCCCTCTTCTCTCTCTGATGCACATGTTCAATGACAAGTAGTGTGAGCCCCCCTAGTGGCCAACATGCCTTTTGCTTTCACATTCCTGGAAATCAATGAGTTTTGGAGAAGAGGAAGAAATTGGAGTTGCTTTCACATTCTTGTCTTAGCTATTAATGGAAGCCTTGAACAAAAGCCAGGGAACTCTCTTCTCTTCAAAACAAAATAATTCTTCTTCTAAGACGTCAGCTTCCCTGTGGGGCCTGAGGAGAGCTGCTGTCAACCTCTTGCAAATTTCAGTTCCTGCCTTGTAAGACTGACAGGGCAGTTTCTGTGTCCTGCTCACTGTGTGCTGTCTACATGAGCAAAGAGGCCCAGGTCCTAGAGCAGGCACAGGAAGGTAAGAGAGGAGAGTTCAACAACCTTGCTTCTCAGTGACCACAGCATTCACACTCAGGGTTTTGGGTCATTCGGAGGCCACTGACTCAGCTGACCTGACTCAATACTTATTTCCCCCTGGAATAAGTGGAGATTTCACCCTTGGAATGATTTAGAATGGGCACTACAGGGTCTCTTTGTGGATTGGGAACAGGTAAAATTGTCTGGAGGCAGGATGGGCCTAATGAATGGACACAGAATGCAGATGCAAAAGATACTCAGACCACTCATGGCCTATCCTTGAAGATGCCATTTTCCTAGAAGCTCCAGCAGGGATAGTCTGGTATTAGACATTTTGGATAGCACCAGAACTATGGATTACCTGCAGATCCTTATGTGATAAGAAGGTATGAATGTGGGTCATTTGCCCATGAAGAAATGCTGGGAGCTGAGTCACTCAAAGTCTATGACTCTCACCTCAGCTTTTTCTAATAACTAATCAGAGCTTCAAGCTCCCTTCACTCAGCAGAGTAGGAAAAGATCAGGCATGAATACTAGTCATCCACATAGTGGCAGATTTGAGATTATCATCTTTGCCTTGTGTTCTATTGTCATGGGTACTGACCAGAACTGACTATCTTCAGGTATGTGAGAGTCACACTGAGAGATACCTGAAGGAGCCAGAATCCTCAGAGGCCCATGTTGGCCTCCTTGGTTGATGAACACATCTTACCTCATACCTTCCTGTTTCCCCCCAAAGAATTTTGTTTTCTTTTCTTCTATTCTTTCCTATTGCTTGATTAGTTAATAAATAAAATAAATAAAAACTATATTGAGGGGTTGGGAATATGGCTCATTGGTAAAGTGCTTCCCTAGTGTGTATGAGGCCCTGGTTTCAATCCCCAGCAACCCCTCCCTGGAAAAAAAACACAATATTGAGGTCTCATTCTAGTTAGACTTCCAGTCATCAGAAAACTAAATGCTGGTGAGAACATGAGCATAATGAAGCAAATATACACTGTTGGTGGGACTGCAAATTAGTACAACAGCTATGAAATCAAAATGGAAGTTCTTCAAATTACTAAGAATGGAATCACCATGTAACCCAACTATTCCACTCCTTGGTAAAAATGAAAGAATCAAAATTAGCTTACTATAGCAATACATGCATACCAATATTTATGACAGTGCAATTCACAATAGCTAAGTTATGAACCATCCTAAGTGACCATCAATATGCTATATTTACACAATGGAGTTCTATTCGGTATAATAAGAATAAAATTATGTCATTTGCTGGTAAATGGATAGAACTGGAGAACATCAGGCTAAATGAAATAAGCCAAACTCAGAAAGCCAGGATCCAGTGTTTTCTCTCACATGAAGAAGCTAGAGAGAAAAAAGTAAAATATTTAAAAAGGAGGTCTCTCAAAAATAGAAGGGGGGTCAATAGGGTAGAGGCTGGGAACTAAGAGGGAGAGAGGAAGAGAGGGAAGTGAGAAGAACTGGGGACTGAAGCCGACCAAATTATACTATCTGCAAGTATGAATATGTCACAAATGAATCCCATTTTTATGTATAATATAATGCATGAATCTAAAAAATACAAATGAGACCAATAGAGCAGAGAATGGCTAAGAAAGGGAGTTAGGATTGGAGGGAAAAAGAAAATTCTGAGAAATGAAATTGATCAAGTTATGTTTTGTGCAGTTATGACTATATCACAATGAATCTCATTATTATGTCGAATTATAATACACCAATAAAAAATACATTGAAAACAAGTGGCCTTCAATTTCCCCTGGCATTTCTTGTGGTTTATTTTCTGCACATTGCTGGACTGATGGAAATAACCAATAATCACTGTCAGAGAATGACCACTGTCTTTGATACATTTCCCTGCTAGGTGCAGTCACAGAGGGCTAAAATCATACCAGAACCTGCTTCAATCTTAAGGTTTTTCTCTACTTAGTACTCATCACATTATAGGAAGAAGAAAAAAATTAAATTACTGGAAAATGCACATCATGACTGTTGCTCATTTTACCTTCCCTCGTATTGCAGCATCCTGTGATATGTGACTGTGTCTTTATGAGTCTTTCCCTTGCGTGTTCAACAATTATCTTCAGACACAGTTGTGATCACTAATTATTTATTGAAGCATTTTACTGTCCCAGAAAATTAGAGGATTCATATACATCTTCCCTTGGCATTAGATGTAGAGGCCTATGTATAGCCAACCATAATGGTCTTAATCATCTGCCATACATGAACACACACCTCACATGCAGACACACACAGGTGTACAACACACTTACATGCATACATGCATGCAGATACAGATGATTTTACCTTCTGTTGGCCCAGGATGATAATTCATCCACCATTTGCTTTGTAACTAAGGAAAGGGCCTGGTCTCCCTGTCAAAGACAATAGAAGTGTTTTAGCTCTGAATCCAGAAGATTGGTTTCTCACAGATATTGTTCTTATATGTACCCACCTCACTCACAACTCATTTCTCCCTCTGGAGGCCCTGAGGCAAAGGCCTTGCCTGGTCTCCCACTATCTCAGGGATAAAGGTGGCTACTGTCCTGTCTTCCCTCCCTATCCCAAAAGCAGGTACAGAGGTAATTTATTATTATTACCACAGAGTCAAGAATTGGGGCTCCAATTAACTTCAAACAAACCAGCACATTCCAATTCGTCAGCATCTAGATTTTATATTTTAAACACCACAAAGTAACAAAGGAGACCACAGTCAGGGTCCAGGAAGGATTCACCTGTCCAGCATCTACTTACCCTCCTGGTTGTGTCCTGAGATTGGATAATGACTACAGAAATCTGTGCTGCAAAAACAGGTGAGGCCATCCTAGCATTCTGATCTCATCTTGAAGGATCTGTTCCTTCCTCTGAATGATTCATGGAGTAATTTAGTCAAAATGAAGCAGTCTTTTGGTTAAAAAATAATAAATATGCATTTAGACTGGTGACCAGGATTGTTCAGGGCATTAGAAGAGACACTGTGGATTGGTTTAGAGGCCACAAATTCATTCTCCTTCTGAGCCCTCCATTCCCTCAAAAAAGCATCTGTGTAATTTTAGAGATCACACTAATCTCCATGAATACCATTCCCCTTTTGTACATGTCATATTGAAAGGGGAAATGGTCTCAGAATAATTTAGTCAGAATGAAGTAGTTTTTGGTTAAAAGTAATAAAGTTCCATTTGTCTAAGTTGGAGGTAATCAGAATTGTTCAGGGCAGCTACAAGACACATGGTCAGTGGGTTAGGATGAGGTCAGAGACGCATCTGCTTTCTGAAGCATCCTCCCAGGAAATGTCTGCTTAATCTGAGTATAATTCAGAAATAATATTGCCATTCAGGAGTACTTATAGCAACTCATATCAAAGCCCTAAGGATAGTATAATGCCAAAGACTTTCTATTAATTATCACATGAAAGTGCCCAGTGCCAAATGAAGAGCATGGCAAGACATTTGTAGGATAAAGAAAGGAACACACATCATTCATCTTCAGCTAATGTTTGTATAGTTATTTCTACCTGCAAGAGAGTTTTCTAGGTAAATCCTGCTTGAACCCAGCTGGCCACTTCAGCCTAAGGTCACAGGACAACCCAGTTTTGTGTTTGTCCCTATTCTCCTCACTCCTATTCTTGACTTTGCTGATCCAGATCCTCAGCCATCATCTGATAATCCCTGGACCTGGACTTTTAGATGGGCCTTTCAGGCCTGCCAGGTCATAAGAAGTTAAGAGATGACCCTGCTCACATCACATTGGGTAAGAAGTCCTCCAGAATGTGAAGAAGAAAGGAAGCTGTTTACCTAGAGCCTTCTTGGATCTTGTGAGTTTCATTGGGCCCAGTTCCAAACCATTTCCAGAACTAGTTAAGAAAGAATGACCTCAAGAGAAGAACCTAACCTTAGAAAAAGATTCACAAAGTGTGCTCTAAAATACAGTGGGAAACTTTGCATCCCTCTTGTGAACTCTGTTCAGATTCTAACCTAAATTCCTCCCTCTGTGCTTGGAAAGAAGTCACCTCTACTCAGGTCTAATAAGATCTTCATATCCAGAGGCAGCAGCTGTCTGGTTTCCAATAAAGAGTTCTGCTTGGTAGATGCTCTATGAGTGTCTGTCCCATATCTATTCTCACCCATATGTTGTGAAAAGGGTTATTTTTTTTATCAGAAGGGTATAGAAGCAACAGGTCTGACTGTGGCATGGTTAGTTGCCCATTGTGAGCATCAAGCTCCAGTACCCTGAGAGCAGTGGCCACTCTAGACCAGAGGAGAAGGAGCCAGGGGCTGGGTCTCAGTTGGGAACTACCTGAAAATGGGCAATGGGGTCATTAGTAGGGTAGGATCACTTTCTTCAGTTGTTTATGTGAGTTCCACATTGTGTTCTTGAGTATAAGTTCATAGGTGAGGCTCCTAAATATATTTAGTTGTTCCTGGAAAGCAGGATAGATATTAAATAAAATAATGTATGTTCATAATGTTCTTCATGATTTCACTTTAATCCACTCTTCTTGGCCCTCTGGCCTCCACTCCAAGTATATTATTCTAATCTCCTTCTCTCAAGTGTCTTGCAAACACTCAATTGTGATATCAGCTCTTTATGGTATGTTATGTTTAAATGTCCACAGATAGGTGTAAAAAAAGAAAAAAGAAAAAAAAAACAGTATTTCAGGCAGGAAGCACCATTTGATGTGTTTATGTGTGAAAGTCTGACTCCATTGGGGATGGGTATCATCACACCACAATTCAAGTCATTTACTATATCTACATAGGTAAGTGCTCTGTTCTGCCAATAAGAAGCTAGTATTTTCACTTTTCTATGAAGGAATAGTAAGTAGAAGATTTTGAAAATATAATTTTCAAAAATCATATTTAGATTTTCTAACACAGAACTCATTCTGCCACTGCATATATATTTCACATGGAAAATTCCTGTCTCCCCAACTAGGATGTAGAGAAAACAATTTTCTCTTCTTTTTTCCAGAGCCAATGGCCATAGTGTGGACCCTAGATCTCAAATACATTCATCTACTCATGGCATAATTCACCCCTGATGACCATACACACTGAGGACATGGTGCCTAAGGCATACTGTGGGGCCTCACTTCCCTTCCTGAAGCAAGCAGTTGGCTCCCTGACCCCTCAGGTTAGATGCAAGGCCCATGCTTCACCTAGAGCACAGACTGCAGGGAAGGCTCAGGGAAACCTCAGTGGTTACTCAGTAACCTCTGCCTGATGTTAATTGTATTTCCATTTACCATTAGAAAAAATATGTCCTTGCTTAGCTGTAAAATGATTAGGGTTGTTCCTTCTGCTTTTATTGAATGTAGAAAGGGTGAAAAACCAATGCTGCTGACTGGAGAAGGAGTGGACCTTCTTTGAACTTTGAAGACTGCTCCTAAGTAAGCCCTTGACAGCTGGTTTGTTTGGTACTTCTGCCTAGGGATGTCTCTTGGGTTTGCAGTTCCTCTGAGAGAAGGGGAACAGAGACCTGTAGCTCCTGAGTGTTTCCTAAGCCTACATCTAACAATCCACAGCTGCAAACTTGTCTGATGTAACTGCAATTAACAAAGCAGCATCTGCCAAACAGGCTTTGGCTCAGGTTCCTTCTCTCTCTCTCTCTCTCTCTCTCTCTCTCTCGTGCTATCTCACTACATTTTTCCAGAACCTCTCTGAGTCATTTGAATCATTCATGTGTAACCAAATATATGACCTTCACAGATGGGGTGCCATGGCCTCTCATACCCAGGTGTTGGTAATATGGCCAGTCAACTATCAGCACTTCTAGATGAAAAAAGCACAAGCAGAAAAACACAATGTTAGAGTTCTCTTTTCTGCTGGAAAATACTTCTGCCTCTCTCCCTGGAAATTTTGGGAACTTGCTCACAGGTATCCTCCCTGTTCCCAGTGCTTTCCTTCCCCTGGTGAGTCCAATTCTCAGTGACCTCCCAGAAGTCATGAGGAATCTACCTCTCCCAGACCCAAATCTCTCTCAGTCCTCCTCTTATCCTCTGACCACCCTGAAGTCCCAAAATGTTTTCTTTTCCTGGAAGTGCTTAGGCTGGCAAGGAAGGATATAAAGTTGAACTGGTTTCAGTTTCTAATTTTAGAAATTCATTTTCTAAATCAGCCAGTTTCCTCCTGACCAGAAGTGCAGGAGCCACATGCTGCTGTGGTTTTTTCCTTCTGCTTCCACACTGGGCTCATTACGCTAGATAGAACAGAGACTTGTCTCACCTCTTGCTTTCTGTGCTGACTCCAGAACACAGTGTGTGTTCTGGGAGAGGACAGCTCTGTGCTTGTATTAGTTGCCGTGCTGTGGGCTCCACAGTCTCAGCATTTTCTGCTGTTCCTGTGGATTTATTTGATGCCAGAAATCTCTTTGGTGAGTAAGAAACCCTTTTGGATTTTCAGTGGCTGGGGTCTGGTTTTGTTCTTGGAGGGCTGAGGGCAGGTCTTTCTGGTAGAGGCAGAAAGCCAGGTAATCATCTTTACATGACAAAGAACATGTGTTTGAAGGATGGCTTTATTGTTGAAAATATGAGAAAATTTGGACTAAGCAGAACATTTCCTATATGTCTCCCATAGGAAACTACAGCATTCAATTGCAAAATATCTGGGTTTTCTGAATGTAGCATTTCATTGCCATAAAACTATTTTTCAATTCTGAGTTTTTCATAATTGGTAGCAATTTTAACAATATTTCTCCATGGGCACATAAATAAAATCTGTCTGTTGAGGATCAGATGATCCTGCCCCATCGTAGATAGTACTTTTGCCTATTTTCACATTCTTGCAAATATACTTGAAGATAAATATGTCTGTTTGTTAAGAGTACTTTTGCCTATTTTCACATTCTTGCAAATATACTTGAAGATAAATATGTCTGTTTGTTAAGATTCTCAAAGAACTCTACTAATTATGATACCTGCCTCATTACTTCATAAATAATTACCAATAAAATCCTTAACACATGTTCACTTTGAGAGTTGATTTTTTTTTCTTCTTTAAAAATCTCCTGGAAGGACCTGTGGAATATGGGGAACCCTCAGCACACTCTGCAGGAAAATGCTTCTGTTCATCCCTGAGCCAACACTATGTTAGATAATTTTTTAATTCTCAGTTTCCTGATATAAGCCTCCTCATTTTTACAATGAATTAAGAAATGGCCCAACCAATCAAACAGCAGTATTTTCTGTAGTTGTTTTTGTTTGGCCAAATGTCTATGTTTCAAAGTTATGCTTTATTTTATAGGGAAAATTCAAGCTTCTGTTTACTTCCTGGGCCATGTAGCATCATGTGTTCTAAATCACTCAAAACTCATGCATTAAATGAGGTAAACCAACATTAGTTAAGCTAGGATACAGACTTATGTGTTTATCTCTTTTATGGAACATTGGAGTGCAGGACACTTGTCTGTCCATTTGCCTTGCCCTCATGATAAAACCTGCCCCAATTTTCTGCAGGGCTTGGGAAATCAAGCCTGTTTGGAAGTCTTCTTTGCTCACTAAAATGCAGGCCTGAGTAAGTTTTCTGCAGACTAGAAATCTGCTGTGCTATGCATTGTGGTTTGGGGAAAAGCAGAAATTGTCAACCAATTTGATGTCATTAAAATTTACCACAAACTTAGTTGGTTAAAATAACACAATTTTGGCTCAGGCCCTGAGAGACAGTTTACAGCAGTGAACAGAAGAAATAGATGGAGCCAGTATCCAGAGTTAACTGAGGTGTCCATCAATGAATGAATGGATAATGAAAATGTGCATATATAAAATAGAATTAGCCAGCCATAAAAAAAAGAATGAAATCTTGTCATTTGCAGCAACATGGATGAGACTGGTGCACATTATGTTAGATGAAATAAGCCAGAAACTTAAAACATTTATCTCACAGAAGCAGAAAATAAAATAATTGTGACCAGAAGCTAGGAATAGGAGAGAGGAAGGAAGAGCAGTCAGCTTTCTATTACTGTGACAAAATACCAGGATAATCAACTTATAAGGAGAAAAGTTCTATTTTGGCTCATGGTTTCAGATTCCAGTCCATGGTCATTTGACTCTGTGGCTTTGAGCCTGTGGCATGACAGCCTATACTGGCAAGGAGTGTGTGGTACAACAATGTGCTCACTTCTGATGGTGATAGCCAGGAAGCAAAGGGAAATAAGAGGGGTCAGGATCCCAATATCTCCTTTAATGGCATGCCCCCCAGTGATACTACTTTCTTATACTAGGAAGTAATATAGGTTATAGGTTATAACCCCTCCCAATAGTTCCACAGGTTGGGGATAAGCCTTCAACACATGGGTCTTTGAGGGACATTCAAGATCCAAACTACAGCAGGAGGATGGAGAAGAGCTGGGTTATGGCTACAAAAATTCAGTCAGAAGAATTCAGTTCTAATGTTTGATAGCACAGAAGAGTGACTAGAGTTAATAATTTATTATATATTTGAAAATAGCTAGAAGAGAGAATTTTGAATGATATAATTTTAAGGTGATGGATATGCTAATTACCCTGATTTGATTATATATGTTGCATATATGTATGGAAATATCACACTGTACTTCATGAATATACAGTAATTATGCATCAGTTTTAAAAAAAACAAGGTTATTCTCTTCTAATTCTGGAGATTAGAGGTCCTAAATTAACAATAAGTTGCTAAAATCAATGTATCAGCAGGTTCCTTCTAATGATTCTAGCAAACAGTCCATTTCCTTGTCTTCTCAAGCATCTGTGGGTCAACTGCATTCCTTGAATCCACTCTTCCTTCATCTTTATGGAATTTTACTTCAACCTCTGCTTCCATCATCTCATTTATTTCTTCTTTGTTCTTCTTGCCTTACTAATCGAAGGATTTTTGTGATATTGAGTTCACCTGGATAATACAGAATATTTGTCCCCACTGAAGATCCTTAATTTAATTACATCAGAAAAGTTCCTTTTATTCTGTAACATATTATGCTCATAGGTTCTGGAATTTAGGAGGTAGACATCTTTATGTACTCTTATTCAGTCTACCACACTGTCCTGACTCCTTGGACATAGAAATCAATTGCATAGAGAATAGGTACTCTCCTATATGGTGAAAATTAAGTTCATCAGGCAAATTAAATTAGTTATAATAAAATGAATCGGTGTGAAGCAATGAAAGTGGCCCAAAGAGATTATTGTGTTTCTTAGCTAATCCTGTGTTTCTGTTTGGGTACTTCATTACTTCTTCCTTCTGTATCCTTTCCCCCAGACCTTCCACAGTTAACTATCATGGATCAGTTCATCTTAGCCTTCCTGAAGAATTCATCGATAAATAATTTTCAGCATTTGGCTAACGACTTTATGCCTCACTACTCCACATTAATTAGTAAGGTAGGAGGCATCCTCTCTCCAGAAACCCTCAGTAATATTCAAAAAGACCTTCAGGAAGGGAAGCTAAATGATACAGTGGACAAGATTCAAGAATCACTTGCTGCAGCAGAAAATTGTATTCTGGAGGTGGCTGTAATAGGGGAGTCTGGGACTGGCAAGTCCAGTTTCATCAATGCCCTGCGAGGGGTTAGTTCTGAAGAGGAGGGAGCAGCTAACACTGGAGTTGTAGAGACCACCATGGAGAAGATCCCCTATCAACATCCAAAATATCCCAAGGTGACCTTCTGGGACCTGCCTGGAACAGGGACTCCCAATTTCCTTCCAGACACTTATCTAGAAACTGTGGGATTTACTAGCTATGACTTCTTTATCATCATTTCCTCCTCCCGGTTCAGCTTCAGTGATGCTCTCCTGGCTCAGAAAATCAAAGAGGATAGGGGATAGGAAAGGTAGCAGAATACAACAATTACTATTAGGGCATTATGTAAAATTGTGGATGTGTAACCGATGTGATTCTGCAATCTGCATTTGGGGTAAAAATTGGGAGTTCATAACCCACATCAATCTAATGTATGAAATATGATATGTCAAGAGCTTTGTAATGTTGTGAACAACCAATAAAAAAAAAGAAAAAAAAGAAAATCAAAGAGGAGGGGAAGAAGTTTTACTTTGTTAGAACCAAAGTGGACAGTGATTTATATAATGAAGAGGTAACCAAACCGAAGTCCTTCAAAAGGGAGAGAGTCCTTCAGCAGATTCGAGACAACTGTCTGGCTAATCTCAGTTACGTTGGAGTACCTGAACCATGCATCTTCCTAGTCTCTAATTGTAACTTGGATAATTTTGATTTCCCAAGACTACAGGAGACTCTGCTGAAGGATCTCCCTGCTCACAAGCGTCATATCTTTGCACTTCTGTTGCCCACTTTTTCTGATGCTTCTATTGAAATAAAGAGAGATTTTCTCAAGGAGAAGATCTGGTTGGATGCTGTGAAGTCAGCATCTTTGGCCTTTGTCCCCTTCATGCCCATTATCTATGGCTTTGATTTGCCTGAACAAGAGAAGTGCTTGAAGGTTTACCGAAAACATTTTGGTCTTGATGATATGTCAATTAAAGAAATTGCTGAAAAGTTGGGCACTTCTGTGCAGGGCATCAAGACATACATCAAGTCCTTGGATTTCTGGCAACTTGTGAAGGATGATAGTATAGCAGCAAAGGCGAGGAGCTGTGCTGAGTGCTGCTGTTCAGTGAATGGAGGTGCCATATCTGCTGTCTTCCAACTTCTAAAAATCTACTTTTTACATTTGAAATTCCTTGATACTGTGGCTAATGATGCTAAAATTCTCTTGCATAAGACTTTAAAAAGGGCTGGGGATGTAGCTCAGCAGTAGCGCGTTCGCCTGGCATGCATGTGGCCCAGGTTCGATCCTCAGCACCACATACAAAGATGTTGTGTCCGCCGATAACTATAAAATAAATTTTTTTAAAAAAGACTTTAAAAATTCAAGTCTGAGAGGATGAGATAGAAGTAGCACTGAGGTAGGAGAAATTTCTAAAAATAATTAAATAGGCACAAAGGAGACATAAAGAAAAAAAATAAATTTTAATTCAGAAGTTCCACATACATTTCCGGGCCTATCACTACCCAAGCCAGTATCTTTCAAACAGCCAGGTCTGCTACTCCAAAAATCCTGGGAAACATGTAAATCTACCTTTTTCACTGTTAATTACCCACCCCAACAAATAGATTAAATAAAGAGAAATATGATATTTTGAGAGACCTGAAATTTAGAGGGAGCTAGACTGTGGAACCAACGCAGATGCCCTTCAATAGATGAATGGATAAAAAAATGTGGCATTTATACACAATGGAGTACTATGCAGCAATAAAAAATGACAAAATCATAGAATTTGCAGGGAAATGGATGGCACTAGAGCAGATTATGCTTAGTGAAGCTAGCCAATCCCTAAAAAACAAATACCAAATGTCTTCTTTGATATAATGAGAGCAACTATGAACAAAGCAGGGAGGAAGAGCAGGAAGAAAAGATTAACATTAAACAGAGACGAGATGGGAGGGAAAGGGAGAGAAAAGAGAAATTGCATGGAAATGAAGGGAGACCCTCATTGCTATACAAAATTACATATAAGAGGTTGTGAGGGGAATGGGAAAATAAACAAGGAGAGAAATGAATTACAGTAGATGGGATAGAGAGAGAAGTTGGGAGGGGAGGGGAGGGGGGATAGTAGGGGATAGGAAAGGTAGCAGAATACAACAATTACTAATAGGGCATTATGTAAAATTGTGGATGTGTAACCGACGTGATTCTGCAATCTGCATTTGGGGTAAAATTGGGGGTTCATAACCCACTTCAATCTAATGTATGAAATATGATATGTCAAGAGCTTTGTAATGTTGTGAACAACCAATTAAAAAAAAAAAGAAAAAAAATTTAGAGGGACTTTCCACCTCTGTTGACAAGATAATAAAGACTACATCAGCCCAAGGATCCTGAGATTGACCAGACTACCATAAAACATCTTGAGATCACCAGACTGATATTATTTCTGCAAATCTTTTTATACCCACCTCTCACCAAGTTTCCTTTAAAAGAAGAGTCAGGAACCCTAAAAATGTGTCTCTCGTTCTCAAGATGGCCTTCATTCTCTTTTAAATGTATATTTCTTGTTCATGTCAAGAAACACATATTGTTTCTTGAATATACCATTCTCTCTCTCTCTCTCTCTCTCTCTCTCTCTCTCTCTCTCTCTCTCTCTCTCATCTCTCTCTCTCTCTCATCTCTCTAGATACCCTACATTCTCATTTTGAGATACCTTGTATATCTACTTTCCTAAATAAACCTCTGACTGGCACATACTAAAATTCTTTTCCATCAATACATAATCTAAGAACCCCTCTGGTCCTGAGTCAAGTTTCCCCTTCTCTCTGGAAACTCCTTAGACCCTTCTCTAGAGACACATCTTCTCCTGTAACAGCACAACTTACTAAATACTGAATGAACCTCAAGTCTTGCCTTCTAAGAGCGAGGATGGAAGTTGTATTTCTCCTAACATCCTACAGGCCAGCTATTCCCAAATGTTGAAGTAATATCTGTTCAGTGAAAAAAAGGCCCTTGCTCATGACCTCACACAGATGTTTTGGCCATAGCCTGTTTTATACTTTATTTTTTAAAATTATGACAGTAAGATTATTAAAAGAAAGTGACCATGACACTTGGAGTGACCAAGAGATCTTTATTGCAATTATTTATGATTAACAGGGAAGGAAGAGAAAGAGAGAGAGAGAGAGAGAGAGAGAGAGAGAGAGAGAGAGAGAGAGAGAGAGAGAGAAGGGAAAGAGAGAAGAAAGAGAGAGAGAAAAGTGAGAGGAAGGGTGGGAGAGAAAGAGGGGAGAGGGGTGAGAAAGTGTGAGAGAGAGAAGAAAGAGAGAGTAAGAGAGGGAGGCCCAGCAAGAAAGAATTTTTATAGCCAAAATCTAATGGGGTCTTTGGGTCTGCAAGCTGCCTTGTTGGCATACAGTGATTGGATCATACAGTAGTTGCTAAGGGTGTCATCTTCTGCCCTCAGGAAGACTGGGAAGGGGCTAGATGTGGGTATCCCTTGCACCAGACAGGTGGGGGTCCAGGGTTCAGCCTTGAGCGGGGTTGAGTGTTCAGACTTGAGGCAAACAAGTGATAAGAAACCAGATGGGTGACAGTGAGGGCCAAGTGTTCAGCCCATCCTGCAGCTAACATTTGTTCAGCCTGCTCCACAACTAACAGATTCTATTTGCTTTCTCTTAATCTCAACATATTATAAAGTAGTTCACATTTGTATTTTTGGCTCAGACAAAAGGGTTTGTAACAATCAATAATTATACATCTTCTCAATAACCTTCTCATTAAAATAAGGGAAGATATATAAATATGGGAATTTGATTAAAGAAATAGTAAAAAGTTTGTGGTGGGAAAATGTAGCAAGACAAGGAGGAACTTGAGAAAGAATTATAGAAATGGTCTGTATATCACATATGTAGGTCATGGTTTTTATATCTGGGGACTTTCCAGCAAAGGATTTATTAAGATTCTGGTGAACAGGACACAGTGAGGGGCAGGTTGTATCAAGTAGGAACTTGGGAATAAAGGGAGAGATATTGAGTCTCCATGGAAACCCTCATGAACCATTGAAATGCAGAAAGCACCCAGGACAATTGCAACTTCTGAATGAAGCAGCCCATGCCCTTGGCCAACACCTTTGACCCATGCCCTTGTCTGAAAAAGGTACCTGAGGGCAATAAGCAAGTGCAGGGGAAACTGGCATGAAATTGTGTAGCTCTGATATTGCTGGTTACCTTGACGAGTTCTGATTGACTGAATGTTGAAGTATAATACCAGAGAAGCATGCAGAGGCAAGTATTGGATAGAAAGTAAGAAGCTTTATTTAAAGGAGAGTAAAATAGATTTCCCCCTGGGAGGAAGATGAGGACCCTAAGGCAGAATCCGTGGGATGAGGAAGTCCCATCCCTTTTATACATTTAAAGTTTTCTTTGTTCGTTTGCATTCTCTCTTTTCTCGTTCATTTCCCCCCATCCTGAATTTGTGACTGGGAGATGCCAGTGGGGTGGCCAAAAGGTGGGAAATAGGTGGATTGGAGGGGCCAAGGTGGAGTGATCCAAGGAGGAAAGAGGCCCAGGGTACATAAACAGCACCTGTCAGCTTAGGAGTGGCTTCATTAACAACCCATTGGGAGGGGTAGTGTAGGCCAGGCTCTGGGGATATTAACATTTCCATCTCCCAGGGGTGGTGGTTTCCAACTTCCCAGACCCAAACCATTTTCTCCTTTTCTCTATCTGACCCCTGATTGCCTATCTACACTGACTGCTTGTCTTTAATTCTGGCTTCAGCTCTGATCTAGTTTCACCTCTATTCCAACACCCAGCAACCACACCACACCAACAGATTGCTGTCTCTCCCTCTAGAGATAGCCTGCAAGGGAGAAAAAGAAAGGGAAGTTATTGTACAGTTGCTGAAACAGTAGAAATGAGTCCCCAAGAATTGCTGTTGAATGTGTACTCCCTTGGATGTGTACTCCTTACTTTACTGCAAAAGGCCTCTCTCTCTTGAGATCACCCCTTCCCCTATTTTCCCCTTGAATGTGTTAATAAACATCTATCTCTGTTTCTGACTGGTGCATGTTGAAATTCATCTCTGTCACATTCTGTCAAGAATCCCTCTGGCTCTGAGTCAAGTTCCCCCTTCTTTCAGGGAATACTTTAGTCCCTTTTTGGAGACATCTCTTCTCCCATGACAGTATGAGAAAGTGAAGATGAATTAGAGAGGGAGTCTGGAAAGCAAAGATGAATTGAACTGGCATAAGAAGGACAATTGTGTGTATTTTCTCTCTGCTTATATTCTTTAAGTCAAACCTCTGAAGTAAACCAGCAAAAGTCAACAACACCTGCCTCAATTCTTGAAGAATCATTCCTACTGTTGCAGCAACTGTACATATAACCTTCTTTTCTTTTTGAGGAGCGTCAGGAAGAAGAATGTTGTAGAAAAAAATAATTTAGTGAAAGAAGTCCCACTTGAAAATATCAAAGTGGGCAGAGGGAGCCTTGAGTGTATTTAAAACTACAGATTGAAGAAAAATTAAAGTAGGAACAGTTTTGGCCTTGTTGGAAGAATAATAGGAAGATGACTGAAGCAAAGCAAAGTGAGAGGTGAGGCAGTGTTGGAGTAGAGTCTTGAGGAGTTCAGCTTTCTCCAGGTGAGGCAAGAGCTTGAGGCAGGTTAGGAGTACAAAAGTGTACTTACTAGTCTATTTTCCCATTTAGAAGAACCATTGGTTGCTATTTCCAGCATAAATGTGGAGAGTTACGGGAAGAGGAAGGGTACCTCTGAAAGAATTTCTGCAATCATCCCAGGTGAGATGATGGTGGTTAGGATTTAGAAATTAGGGATCAGAATGGGACAAGTGACCAAATTCTGAATAGACATGGAATATTAAGCAGCAACATTGGCAATGTAGACGGGGAGAAAAAGTATTGTGGGTTGATCCCTGTGCAAATGGTAGTGTGGCATTGCTATTATCTGGAATGAAGAAGACTAGAAGAGGCGGGGAGAGAGAAGGGAAGTTTGGGGTTGGGTTCTGTCATGCTTACTTAATCAAGATCATCCTAGACATATTAGTAGAGGATATTTTATAAACAATGGAATATTTGGATCTGGAGTTTGTGAAGGTATCTGGAGTTCAGGAAATGTTCATGGAGGAGGTAGAAAATTGTGAATCTACAGCATATGCTTGGTACTGGATAATATGGGATGGGTGAAATAACTGAGAGAGTAAACAGATGTAGGTGGAAGAGAGTCAGGACTGAATCCATGGATACCCCCAACTTTAGGACTCACTGTAAAGAAAGTGAGTCATCAGCCTAATCCACTTCCTACTTTGTTTTGACAAAAAGGGAATTCATCTGATTTTTCTTTCACCTTTGCAATGAAATGGCTTCTCAAACTCAATACCTATCCTTTTTGTGGTTTAAAGTTATTATTCTAAAGTATTAAAAATACCCTCTCTGCAGACTTAAGTTCTTGACGCAAGTGTAACAGAACATCAAAATAGGACATTTTTTCTCTTTTACACTTTGATTAGGAATGGCTACAATTGTTCTATTTCAACACAAACCACCCTGTAGAAATTACAATTGAGGGGAGCTGACAGGAGAATTTGCTACCTGCAGATGACCTATTAGGACATGTTTATTACAGGGCAGGAATTAGAATCTGTGGGTGCTATGACATTCTTGTTACCTTTTCTCACTTGGGATATTATGGGCAGGGTTTTCTCTTCCCACAAGTGAAAAAAACAACATTATAAACACATTTAGTTTCAGTATCTTCTTTCACAGAAGTGATTTCCATGAAAGTTCCATATTTCACCCACCACTGCATATTGAGAAGTAAAATGGAAACAGCGAAGCACCTGGCCCAGTAGACCCTACTTTCAGTCTGTCGTTGGTGTCTGGCACACAGCTAATGGATTAACATTTAAGCGGTTCTGGCCCTCCTGCCCTCAGAGAAGACTCCAGATATTTCTAATGCTTCTAATTCTTTTCCCTTAAGAAAATGGGAACTGATCTCGAGGCTCACTAAATCTCCCTTGGGAAAATAAAGAAAGGGGATGTGCATGTAATTCAATACTGAGAAGTGAAACTATCATTGACACAGCTACCCTGAATCCAAGGGTGGACTTAATGTGTGTTGCCATCTATCCTAGCTGGTGACCTAATGCTGGGTTCACAAAATCTGACTATTCTAATAACTTAAGAAAATGACAAAGAAAGCACGCAAACACACAGAAGTACCTTTTCAATATTCCAGAGATGGCTTTGTCACCTTAAGTGTCCATGGAAAAAGAGAGAGAGCCACCAGAATTCTTTATTTTTAATTTTTTTAATATTTATTTTTTAGTTTTTGGTGGACACAACATCTTTTATTTTATTTTTATGTGGTGCTGAGGATCGAACCCAATGCCCTGCGCATGCTAGGCGAGCGTGTTACCTCTTGAGCCACATCCCCAGCCCAGAAATTTTTATTCTTATATAGGGAACGCACAAGGGGAAGTTCCATGGAACATTGTATCCCAAAAAGGGGTAGGATTACAAAGAAAAAGGTGAGTGTAACTCAACCCCCATGAGTGACACCTACATCCGGAGCCACGCCTTGTTATCTGTGCTGGGGTAATGCCCAAGTTACTGCAACCTGGCACTATCATGCCAGACTAAATAATTGGTCAGTACCCCAAGGCATCGGGACTTAAATGTCTGCATCCAGGGCAGCTCCTGGAAATGTATACATAGTAATTTTGAAAAATTGCTCTACTGAATACCTGGCACCCAGTAGGCATTCAATAAACATGTGCAGCATCTACACATCAGCAGTCAACAGAAGTCATTCCTGATGGTCCCTCATGATATTCCTATCTTATGGTTCTTCTAATTCCCAGCTTATGATGTTATTTGACAACACTCTGCAACATAAAAATGAGTGAAACACTGGGTAAGAGGAAATAAAAAAGGAAAAGACAAGCTCAGAAAAAGTTTTCAATTCATGTATTGTGAGAAAGATGAGAGTCCTGGGCAGGACTGAAGTCTATGAGTTTTCCATATTAGAGCCCTAGAAGCTATTTAACTGCCATTTCCCACTGCTTCAGGTGCTCAAGGCAAGGAAAATTTTGGGACAAAGAGTTGTAATGACTTTCAGATTCCTGACAGGAGCCTCACCCTTTGTCTTGCACCTATTATTGTTCCCTATGCCAAGGAATCTCCTCACCCACTTTTTCCTCATCCCTCAAGTCCGAAGTTTAAAGGCCCATCACTAGGACAGCTTTCCCTGGCTTCAACCCCCTACCTACATTGAAAAAAGAAGAAGATAAACACTAGTAAGTTCCTTGTTGATCCTTTTAACATCTTTTGTTCCTTAAACTATCTGCAATTCTTCACTAATGACCGTCTTCCCCATAGGGATTTCCCACTTATTTAAATAAAGTGAAATCCTTACTTTTTTTAACCACTTACTTCCCAACTCTATCTTGGCATTTAGGTCACAATAGTTCAAGAAATGTTTACAGATGAATAGCTAAAAAATTCTACAGTGTAGATTGCATTCCTGGTATTTTTATGAAGTTTTTTCTTAACTATGATAAGTCTTTGCTTTGTCAGTGATGTTCATTTCCCTCATCTGTAAAATGGGAAAATAAATGGCCCCAGGGTTGAAAAGAGCATTAATGGAGCCACCCCCATTAATGTGACCCTGTGCAAATAAAGTGTCACCTGATATTCCCTTTGCATTTGTGGAGATAGCACTTCAAACTAAGGGAAATCTCACTTGCTAAATATAACTATTCTATTGCTAATGCCACTGAGCTTAATTAGCTTTGTTTCACTTTTCTCCTAAATTCTTTGGTTACTTCTGCCTCATCTCATGGCCAATGCAAGTTCCAGGGCCAAAGTCAAAGTCAGCAACAAGGAAGTACAGACTCTCAGGGCAGGAGGGACATAGAAAAGTATCTACTCAAGAGGATGCAGCCCCCACAGCCATCAATTACTCCCTGACCATCACCATCATGATCATTTGTTATGGTTTGAATGTAAGGTGTCCCTCAAAAGCTCATGTGTGAGACAATGCAGGAAGGCTTAGAGGTGAAATGGTTGAGGCTTAACCAATTAGTAAATCAATCCCCTGATGGGATTAACCAAGTAGTAACTGAAAGCAGGTAGGGTGTGGCTAGAAGAGAAGGGTCACTAGGAGTAGCCAAATATATATTTGAGTATATATTTGGTGAACTGAGCTTAGTCTCTTGCTATTTCCTGATCATCATGTGAGCTGCTCCCCTCCACTATACTCTTCCACCATGAAGTTCTTCCTCACCTCAAGCCCTGAGGAATGGAGCTGGCCTCACCCTTTATGGATTGACACTTCTGAGTCCCCACATAAACTCTTCCTCCTCCAAAATTGTTCTCATCAAGTCTTTTAGTCACATCAGTGTAAAAGCTTATTAAACACCACTCATCAAGACTATGTGCAGAGCATGAACCTGCACAGAAAATCTTACTTCCACAGCACAGGATACAATTAGGTGTGCCACTTCTATTACCAAATTCCAACAGACATGGCTTCAGCATACCAAGCTCTCCCCCACCTTGCATTGCACTAGTCTCCAAGAATCCCTGTCTTCAACTCAATAGATGAACAATTATGAAGGGAATTCACAGTAAAGAAACATGAATCACCAATAAGTATGTGAGAGATTGCTACAATTCCGAGGCCCAGAAATAAAAAGGAGCCTTGAGAGATTGAGGTTTTTCTCCCTCCAGGATCACTAACTCAACCCAAGTGTTAAAAGTGAATAGAACAGAGGACTGTGAAATGTGTATATTTATATTCAGCCCCACCACCAACCTCCCTACCCTTTCCCCTCACAGAAAGAGGAGATGAACAAAATGGTACCCCATGGAGAAAGAACATCCAGGGGATAAAAATGACCATTTATAAATCTCAAGAGAGTGGCTAAAATCATGTCTTTATCCTCACCTGAGCTATCCTAATGGTGTGTGTGTGTGTGTGTGTGTTTATCTAGATATAGATATAGATATAGATATATATGACAGCAGAATGCATTACAATTCTTATTACATATATAGAACACAATTTTTCATATCTCTGGTTGTATACATAGAATATTCACACCAATTCATGTCTTCATACATGTACTTTGGATAGTAATGATCATCACATTTCACCATCATTAATTACTCCATGCCCCCTCTCTTCTCCTCCAACCCCTCTGCCCTATCTAGAGTCTGTCTGTTCCTCCCATGCTGCCTCTCCCCATCTCACTATGATCAGCCTCCTTACATCAAAGAAAACATTCAGCATTTGGTTTTTTGGGATTGGCTAACTTTACTTAGCATTATCTTCTCTAACTCCATTCATTTACCATCAAATGCCATGATTTTATTTTTTTATTGATGAGTAATATTCCATTGTGTATATATGCCATTTAAATTTAACCATTCATCTGTTAAAGGGCATCTAGGTTGGTTCCACAGTTTATCTATAGAGAATTGTGCTGCTTAAACATTGATGTGGCTGTGTCCAATTTGCAGTCCCACCAGCAGTGTGTGAGTGTATCTTTTTCCCCACATCCTTGCCAACACTAATTGTTGTTTGTATGTATAATAGCTGCCATTCTGATTGGAATAAGATGAAATCTTTCAGTGATTTAATTTTTCATTTCTCTAATTGCTAGTGATGATGAACATTTTTTCATGTATTTTTTGATTAATTGTATATCCTCTTCTGAGAAGTGTCTCTTCAGGTTCTTGGCCCATTTATTGACTGGGTTACTTGGGGGGTTTTTTTGTTTGTTTGTTTTTATTTTTTGATGTTTACCTTTTTGAGTTCTTTATATACCCAAGTGATTAGTGCTGTATCTGATGTATGAGGGGTAAAGATTTGCTCCCAAGATGTAGGTTTTCTATTAACCTCATAGATTATTTGTTTTGCTAAGAAGAAGCTTTTTAGTTTGAGTCCATCCCATTTATTGATTCCTGATTTTAATTCTTGAGACACAGGAGTTTTATTAAGGAAGTTGGGGCCTAATCCCACATGATGAAGATTAGGGCCTACTTTTTCTTCTATTAGATGCAGGTTCTCTGGTTGCATTCCTAAGTCCTTGATCCATTTTGAGTTGACTTTTGTGCATGGGGAGAGACAGGAATTTAATCTCTTTTTGTTTCATATGGATTTCCAGTTTTCCCAGCACCATTTGTTGAAGAGGCTATCTTTTCTCCAATGCATGTTCTTGACACCTTTGTCTAATGTAAGATAATTGTAGTTTTGTGGGTTAGTCTCTGTGTCCTCTATTCTGTACCATTGGTCTACCAATCTGTTTTGGTTCCAATACCATGCTGTTTTGTTACTATTGCTCTGTAGTATAGTTTAAGGTCTGGTATAGTGATGCCACCTGCTTCACTCTTCCTGCTTTAGGTATTCTGGGTCTTTTATTTTTCCAGATGAATTCCATGAATGCTTTTTTCTATTTCTATGAGAAATGTCATTGGGATTTTGATTGCAATTGCATTAAATCTATATAGTGCTTTTGGAAGTATGGTCATTTTGATAATATTAATTCTGCCTATCCAAGAGCAAAGTAGATCTTTCCATCTTCTAAGGTCTTCTTTGATTTCTTTCTTTAGGGTTCTGTAATTTTCATTATATAGATATTTTACCTCTTTCATTAAGTTGATTCTCAAGTTTTTTGTTGTTGTTGAGTTTTTTGGTTTTTTGTTTGTTTGTTTGTTTGTTTGTTTTGGCTATTGAGAATGGAGTAGTTTTCCTCATTTCCCTGAGGATTTGTCACTGATATACAGAAATGCCTTTGATTTATGGGTGTTGATTTTATATCCTGCTACCTTGCTGAATTCATTTACTAGTTCTAGGAGTTTTCTGGTGGAACTTTTAGGTCTTTCAGGTATAGAATCATATCATCAGCAAATAGTGCCAATTTAAGTTCTTCTTTTCCTATGTGTATCCCTTTAATTTTTTTCATCTATCTAATTGTTCTGTCCAGTGTTTCAAGAACTATGTTAAATAGAAGTGGAGAAAGAGGACATCCCTGTCTTGTTCCAGGTTTTGGAGGGAATGCCTTCAACATTTCTCTATTTAGAATGATGTTGCAATCTAATGTATGAAATATGATATGTCAAGAGCTTTGTAATGTTGTGAACAACCAATAAAAAAAAGAAAAAAAAAGAATGATGTTGGCCTTGGGCTTAGCATAGATAGCTGTTATGATGTTGAGATATGTTCCTGTTATCCCAAATTTTTCTAGTGTTTTGAACACAAAGTGGTTCTGTATTTTGTCAAATGCTTTTTCTGCATCTATTGAGATAATTATATGATTCTTTTTTTTCTTTTTTTTCTTGGTTGTTCAAAACATTACATAGTTCTTGACATATCATATTTCATACATTAGATTCAAGTGGGTTATGAACTCCCATTTTTACCCCAAATACAGATTGCAGAATCTTTAAGCCTATTGATGTGATGAATTACATTTATTGATTTCCGTATGTTGAACCAACCTTGCATCCCTGGGATAAATCCCACTTGATCATAGTGCACAATCTTTTTGATATGTTTTTGTATTTGATTTGCCAGAATCTTATTGAGAATTTTTGCATCTATGTTCATTAGAGATGTTGGTCTGAAGTTTTCTTTCTTTCTTGTTTTTTTTTAATTTGTCTTTGCCTGGTTTTTGGAATCAGAGTGATATTGGCCTCAGAGAATGAGTTTGGAAGTGCTGCCTCTTTTTCTATTTCCTGAAATAAATTAGAGAGTATTAGTATTATTTCT
This sequence comes from Spermophilus citellus, assembly GCF_964194105.1. Taxonomy (NCBI): domain Eukaryota; kingdom Metazoa; phylum Chordata; class Mammalia; order Rodentia; family Sciuridae; genus Spermophilus; species Spermophilus citellus. Next base: position 149,513,581 of record NC_138182.1, on the reverse strand, counting down.
TCTTTAAAGGTCTTGTAGAACATAGCTGTGTATCCATCTGGTCCTGGGCTTTTCTTGATTGGTAGACTTTTGACAGTGTCTGCTATTTCATCACTTGAAATTGATCTGTTTAAATTCTTTTATCATCCTGATTCAATTTGGGCAAATTATATGTCTCTAGAAATTTGTCAGGGCTTTTGATATTTTCTATTTTATTGGAGTACAGGTTTTCAAAATAATTTCTGATTATCATTTGTATTTCTGCAGTGTTTGTTGTGATATTTCTTTTTTCATCATGTATATTAGAGATTTGAGTTTTCTCTCTCCTTCTCTTTATTAGCATGGCTAAGGGTTTGTCAATTTTATTTATTTATTTCAAAGAACCAAATTTTTGTTCTGTCAATTTTTTCAATTGTTTCTTTTGTTTCAATTTCATTGATTTTTACCTCTAATTTTAATTATTTCCTGTCTTCTGTTGCTTTTGGTGTTGATTTGTTCTTCTTTTTCTAGGGCTTTGGAGTTGTAGTTTTAAGTCATTTATTTGTTGACTTTTTCATCTTTTAAGGAATGAACTCCATGCAATGAACTTTTCTCTTAGAGCTGCTTTCATAGTGTCCCAGAGATTTAGATATGTTGTATCTGTGTTCTCATTCACCTCTAAAAGCTTTTTAATCTCCTCCTTGATGTTTTCTGTAATCCGTGTTCATTCAGTAGCATACTATTTAGTCTCCTGATGATGGAGTGGATTTTATTTCTTTTTTTTATTTATCAGTTTTTCAGTATCTTTATTTACAAATCAGTATTGTAATGGTCAGTTTGGATGTTACATGTATGATAAAATGCATTATGAAAAGTATCATATTTACAATGAAACAATTATTTTATAAAAGTGAGTCATTGGATATGTAACTTCCTCCAGTAATAACTTAGTGGACCCAATTCTATTCTCTGGACTAATTTTATGATTCTTCTAAGTTTTGAGTTCAATATAGTTTCTTTCAAGTGATCAAGGCTTAACAGAAGATCCCTAGAAAGCAACAATTGGAACTAGTCCTCCCTAGGATCGAATAGAGGCAGGAGTGAGGAAAAGGGCACTATATATGAGGCCAACAGGATCAACCATAGTGCCATATGCTTGGCTTCAAAGCATTCTGTGCTTAAGGTCAATCCAGAGCCCAATACATATCCTGTGACCTCTCAAATGCCCACAACTGGCAGGAAAAGTGGGAGAGGGGGCGCAAGGAGGAAAGAATCAGTCCCAAAATTATATGAACACTTCTACATTTTCAATACTAAGGATTAATTTCTAAAGTAGCTTATAGCCAGAGGCTGTCCATCTAACCATTAACTGGAATGCTTGTACACCATCACCAAGGAGCCCCTGGGTTTGTAAGCTATAAAACCATATATAGCTTATTTGTCTCTGATTTTAAAATAATTTGTTCCCTTGCTGGTATGCAAGTGAGCAGTGGAGAAAGTGGTGCATCTGCAATTCCAGCTGGTGCTAAGGATTTCAATGCTTCCAAAAGATGTGGGCTAGAGAATTTTATTAGGCACCAGAGGGGTTCTTTCCTCTCAGCCAAGATGCCCCCATTTAAGTCACTTTTGAACTTCATTTCAAACTTATATTGTGCAAATTCTAGTTGTGGTTGAGGATAGTCTCCAAAAGATTCTTGAGTTATTCTTTGGACTCTCTCTTTTTCTACCCTGTTTTCATGAATGATCCTTGAATTCATATTTACATCTAGTCCCAGGCATCTTTCCTGTAGAGGTGTTGTAGAGTTGTGATTTTCAAAGGTCTGATTATACTGTTTAAAAACAATAGCCTTGAGAGAGTCCAGGTGTTGGCTTCTTAGATCCATTTTCACAATCTGATGGTGTTTGATAGCAACTGTCAGTGCCTGATCCAGAAGGGGCATAATGCTCTTCAGTGAGGAGGAGGTAAAGGCATAGGGAGTCTGGTGGTAATGCAGCACATATGTAGGTTTGTATTGGTTCGGCTTTGTACATTGTGTTCCCCAGGCAATTCGGATCCAGACTGCATTCTCCTCAGCATCTCTGAAGCTGTCACATTTTTTAATGCTCTCTGAAGAATTTTTTTAAATGAACGTTTGAATTGTTCCATGTCAAAAAGTTCAACATCTTCATCTGGTTCTTTACTCATCTGAAAAACATCCCAAACTTTTTGGTGTTGATGTACTTGAGTATAAATGATGTCTAAAAGGGCTGCATCATTTACACTCACACACTTCTCTTCACACAGCAGAACCAAGTCCTGAACCAGATGTTTCTTTCTCTGCTGGAAGTTTATGGTCTGAAGCTGGTTTTCAGATAAAAAAAATCCCAGGATTTTAAGATTGACATCATTTCATTCATAGGGATTTTCAAGATGGTCCTCCTGATAAATTCAGCAAAAGTCTCATCCATCTCTTTGGCAAGTTTCATTCCATGGGCTTGGCACGTTGCTCTGGGCCTGGGACAGCACAGGACATCATGGAGTGTCTGGAAGAGACCTTTTCATCTCATGGAGGTGACCCACATCTCCAGCAGTCGTTTCAGCAGTGGTGGCCGCCGAGGCGCCTTCAAACCCACCCACTTTATTTCTTATTTTATCATTGATTTCTAATTTTATTCCATTATAATCTGATAGAATGCAAGGTAGTACCTATACTTTTTTATATTATCTAAGAGTTGCTTTGTGGTATCATATATGGTCTATTTTACAGAAGGATCCATGTGCTGCTAAAAAAAAAGTATATTCTCTTGTTGAAGGTTGGAATATTCTATATATGTCAGTTAAGTCTAAGTTATTGCTTATATTATTTAGTTCTATAGTTTCTTTGTACAGCTTTTGTCTGGAAGATCTATCTAGTGATAAAAGAGGTGTGTTAAAGTCACCAAAAAATATTGTGTTGTGGTTTATTTGATTCTTGAACTTGAGAAGAGTTTGTTTGATGAACATAGCTGCTCCATGTTTGGGGCATATATAATTGTTAAGTATTGTTAGTGTATGGTTCCCTTGAGCAGTATGTAGTGTCTTTATCCTTTTTGATTGACTTTAGTTTGAAGTCTACTTTATTTGATATAAGGATGGAAACACCTGCTTGCTTCTGCAGTCCATGTGAGTGGTATGCTTTTCTCCAATCCTTCACCTCAGTTTGTGAATGTCTTTTTCTATGAGATGTGTCTCTTGGAGGCAGCATTTTTTTGTTTTTGTTTTTTTAATCCAATTGGCTAGTCTATGTCTTTTGATTGATGTGTTTAGGCCATTAACATTTGGGGTTATTATTGAGACATGATTTGTATTCCCAGCCATTTTTGTTTATTTTTGGTATTTAACATGACTTGGTTTCTTCTCTCTGATTAGATTTTACTTTAGTGTAATCCCTCCCTCTGCTGATTTTCATCATTGTTTTTTATTTCCTCTTCTTGGAGTATTTTGCTGAGGATGTTCTGTAGTGTAGGCTTTCTGGTTGTAAATTATTTTCACTTTTGTTTCTCCTGGAAGGTTTTTATTTCATCATCAAATCTAAAGCTGAGTTTTGCTGGATATAAGATTCTTGGTTGACATCCATTTTTTTCAGAGCTTGGTATATGTTGTTCCATGGTCTCCTGGCTTTGAGTCTGGGTTGAAAAATCTGCTGAGACATGAATTGATCTCCCCCTATATGTGATCTGATTCCTCTCTCTTGCAGCTTTTAACTTCTATCCTTATTCGGTATGCTAGGCATTTTCATTATAATGTGACTTGTTGTAGATCTGTTATAATTTTGTACATTTGGTGTCCTGTAAGCCTCTTATATTTGGTTTCCCAATTTGTTCTTCTTGCTCAGGAAATTCTCTGATATTATCTCATTAAAGAGATTGTGCATTCCTTTGGTTTGAAACTCTGTGCCTTCTTCTATCCCAATAACTCTTATATTTGGTCTTTTGATGCTGTCCCATATTTCTTGTATGTTCTGTTCATAGTTTCTAACTTTCTTCACTGTGTGATCAACTTTATTTTCCAGATTGTATACTTTGTCTTCATTATCTGATGTTCTTTCTTCCAAGTGATCTAATTTGTTGGTTATGCTTTCTATTGAGTTTTTTATTTTATTTATTCTATACTTCATTTTAAGAATTTCTGACTGTTTTTTTTCAGGGTCTCTATCTCTCTCTTGAAGTAATCTTTTACTACCTGTATTTGCTCTATTATCTTATTGTTGGAGTGATCAATTTTTGCTTGTATTTGCTAATTTAGATCATTCACAGATCATTTTAATTATGAGTCTTCTAAACTCCTTCTCTGACATTTCATCCACTTTGCTATCCATAGGTTCTGTTATTATAGTGTCCTGGTTTGTTTGGGACAATTTCTCCCTTGTTTTTTCATCTATGTGTCTATGTGTCTTCCTTTCTTGCAGTGTGGATCTGAGATATTACAGCTTCTTCCCTATATTTATGTAGTACCTGTGTAGATTGCCTGTAACTCACCTTGATGTTGGGCTTCCAGATTATGCTGGTGTCCCTCAATGGATGCTACTGCATCCTGTGTCTGAGACCTGAGTAAGTTGGAGTGGGTGGAACTGGGCTGCTGGGCTTGACATTCCGAGGTAGTCTGCTAGTAGGAAGGGATGATCTTGCACCAAAGGCTAGGCTCTGGCAGTGTCTACCCCACCAGGGGAGGGGTGAAACAGGCCAAGTGAAATCCTTGATCCCATGTGAGCTGTTGTGAGCCATCTGGTCTGGATCTTGGCTCTTGCAGTAGTGCACTGGTCAGAACTGGTTGTATTGAACAAGAGGCTAGGCTCTGGCAAGTGTCTGCCCCACCCAGCCCAATGTGCACCTGGGCTCTGCAGACGACAGTGTAGGTGAATCTGGATCACTGGGCTTCACCTCCTGCAGTAGTCTACTGGTAGGAAGGGGCAGTCTCTAGTTTGTGTTTCTTATCAAAAGTGCACAGGTGAGTATTTCTGATCATGCTGATGTTTTTAAAACTTAAATGAAAAATTATGAAAAAGAATATTATCTTCCAGTTCCTGAGAACATTGGTCATGTGGCAGCCAATATCAACAGTGACTCCTCACTCTCACCATTATAATATACAAAACTTTGAACTTATTATAGAGGGAATGATGGCACAACATTGTTATACTAAATATTATACTAAATGACTGGCTCTTTAGAATGATCAATTTTACGTTACATGAATTTCACCTCAATTTAAAAGTTTTAAATTTTATTTAAATAAATAAATAAATAAAACCAGATAGGATTTTGATTGGGATTATACTGAATCCATGGGGTAATTGCGAATTGGCATCTACAGTCTTGAAGCATATACATATGATGAGTGTGGTATAACTATCTTTTCTTAAGTTCTCTTTAATTTATTGTAGTATTTTCTCCATTTTCCTTATTTCACCTTGTAAAAACTTGTGGAGATCTTTCCATATTACTCTTATTCTTTCATGGAGCTGGATATTCTACTTAAGTGAATGTGATATAACATACCTAAGTCGTTTTCCAAAGATGAACTTTAGGTTTATTCAAATCTACAGTGGAACTATAATGATAAATGCTGTATATATATACCTACCACCTTGAAAATGCACACGTATAATAAGGGCTGGTTTCTTAGTCTCCTCCCAGAGGCCAGGAGAGATTGTAGAAGTGGTTTCAGCTATGAATGAAGGATAGAAGTTCCCTAGGCCCCCCAGGGCTTTGTTTTATTTATTTTTTATCTATTGATCTATCTATCTATCTATCATCTATCATTTGGTACTAGGGATTAAACCCAGGGCACTTAACCACTGAGCCACATCCCCAATCCTTTTTATATCTTATTTAGAAACACAGTCTAAGTTGCTTGGGGACATCCCTAAGTCACCAGGGCTGGCTTTGAACTAATGATCTTCCTGCCTCAGCCTCCCCAGTCCCTGAGATTACAGGCGTGTACCACCACACCCTGCTCCCAGAGCTCCATTTTAATGACTCAATGAAACATATGAAACTCCTACTTCTGTATTCCCATTTTCTTTCCAGCTTCTATTTTTATCTCACAGAGATGAAAACAAATTCTCTAGACCAAGCAAACAAGGAGGACAAGTGAGAGCTGAGGTATTAGACTGATCTATCAGAGAAGAGATGTGCAATAGCTCAAAAGAAAAAAGAAAAGAGTTCATTTGTTACTTACTGCCAGGCAAACTATCAGCTGACCAAATCAATATTCACATTAATGTTTAATTAACAATCTTTAGGTAGGCTCTCTTTTTTCCTAAACTGTTAAGGAAAATCCAACCTGAAAACTGCTGATGTTTGTAACTCATTAATGCATTCTTTAGGACTCATTTGCTTTTGTTAGGACTGATCATGCAGATCAGTTTGGCACTGGCTCTTATTAGACAATGTGGTTTCAACATAGCCAGTCCTGAAGGGTCTTTCCCAGATATTTGTCCTGGGGGTGGCTTTACCTCCTGTTATTTCCAAGTCTGGTTTAACCTAAAAGTTGTGGCAAGGTCTGATTAATCTGAAATTACAAGTGGGTTTTGACCCCAGCCCAGCATAAGGGCTTCTCCGTCAAAGTGCCTTCCTTCCTTCAAAATCTCTTTCCTCTCAGTCTTTGACTTCCTGTCTTGTCTGCCTCCCTCTCTCACTTTTGTCCCTCTCTTCTTGAGTCTTATCACAGAGTTCTCAGAAATGTTTCATTTGACTGAAACAGAAGCACCCTTCTAAGTCAGATATCACCTTTTCTTGGCCAAAGGTACTTTAATTGTTTTAATTGGTCTTTAAGCAACACACCCCTCTAATAAGCACAAATTCAACTTTGACACACAATCTGAGGTTTCCTCCATCCCCTGAATCCTTAGGACTCAGGAAACTTTCTGATCTGAATCAGTTTTCTTTGCAGATGAGGGAGGCATCCTAACGTCTATTCTTAGCTCTTCTGGGAACAAGAACTGGTTTCAGGTGAGAATAAGAAGGAGCTGAGTAAATAATAAGTAAATGAAATCTCTTGCAATTAAAATGATTTTTAGAAAAGAGAAAGCAAAAGTGTTATTTAGAGCTAATTTCCAAGTAAATGAAATACCAGAAATGGAGACACAAGTTAAATGATTCCGCAGACAGGCAAACAGCCAATTCTTGAGGGCAGAACATTCCCAGGACCTATAAGCCACCTTTGAAAGGAATTATGGACTAGGGGAGAAAGGAAAAATGAAAACACAATTGGCCCTAATGGAATTGTGATTCTATAAATAAGAGTTAACATACTTGAGACAGTCATAGAAATGCAATAATGCACTGGACATGAATCAAAACCAAAGATTAATATTAATCTTGTTGAATATGACAAGCTCCTGAATTTCTGTAATAAAATATTCTCTTTTAAAGAAAATGCTTCCTGAAGTAGATAGGGGTAAAATGAGAAGTTTTCTTGATTTTGTTTGGGGAGTTACTATTTTGCAGAGTGGGTTGGGGGGAGATTTGCTTTTGGGAACAAGGAAATGGACAGATAGATATGATAGAAAATGTAACTATGCAGTCTGGATGATGGATAAAAAGGGTAGTCATTATATTATTCTTACTACTATAATGTTTCTAATTACAAAATTCCCTAAACACACCTATGCAATTTTTAGGAAGACAGACTTAGGTGAAGTACAAGTGACCTTTATTTCAAGTGGCAAAAAGTTTATTTTTATTTCTTTTGTTTTGTTTTGTTATTTGTTTTCTGCAAGTAACACATTTAATAGATACACAAAATATTTGAACAGGTTCTTTTTTAATATTTATTTTTTAGTTGTAGTTGGATACAATATCATTAATTAATTTATTTATTTTTATGTGGTGCTGAGGATTGAACTCAGGGCCTTGCCCATGCTAGGTGAGAGTTCTACTGCTGAGCCACAACCCTAGCCCCTATTGAACAGGTCCTTCAGCAATGAAGATATATGGGCAGCATATAGAGATAAGTGTGTGGATATAGATGAAATGTGCTCAATATTATTAACCATTAATGAAAAATAAAACCAGATATATGTCCCACTCTCTGCTGCCAGCTCCATTGCTGTCAGCTTACCCAGTATTCCTGTCAAAGGGTGACTGTGCCTGCATCAGAGGAGATTGATGATCCCACCTCAGCAGGCAAGCACAACCCATTTCTAAAAAATCTGTGCTCCTTGTGGCAGCTTCCCCCAGAAATTAGACTGCAAAATTGTTTGCTTGCTTATTGTGTCCTGGGTGGTAAAAACAAGAAAAAACCTCATTCCTGAGCTTCCTCAGGATAAATGACTGAGGATTATATACATATAATAAAAATCCTTAGAAAATATCTTATTTCTCTTAGAGATGAACCCTGGTTAAGTAGAAATTTTTAGTTTTTAAAAAGACAGAGAAAAAGGAAGTATAAAATGGAATCTTTTTAATTCTTACAAATAGAAATGTTTAAGTTAATTTTATTCTTTAAATAAATTCATTCACAAACAAAGACTCCAGTTTGCAAGGAGTGAATATACAAATTAAATTTAATATAGTCTTACCAATCCAATTGACCTCTAGCTATTTCTAGTGCTTCCCACTGTTTTATTTTGGGTTTTAATAGGGAAAATTAGACCTTGGTTTAGGTAAAAGAAGGGCTTCTTAATTGTTTTGGGTAGGGGATATTTTCATTCCAAACTTCACAACTCAGGGTTTGTCTCCAGGTCCCTGATGACATGAGATGAATGCAAGCATTTTGCCTTGCAGAGTTAAAGACCTACACTCTTCAGCAGATGCACACACGCCCTACTCTTCACCAGTTACACATGTATGTACACAATCATCCCCAGCCTCAAAGCTGAGATTCTGCAAGCCCCTTTGCCATCTGTCCAGGAGGAAGGTGGTAATCTGATAAGCTCTGTCACAGGATGGCCATCTGCAATCCTGGTTCCCTATTTGAGATCTGAGCTCCTAGTAAGAAATCTCTTCAAATGCTTTCCTCAGGTTACCCAGTACTCTATGTCTTCAATTATTTTGAAACTAAATCAATGGAGAAAAGTTATATTGAGAGAAATTTCTTTTAAGCAGCGAAGGAATCCAGGTGAACATTTTAGGTTATTTCCAATTGTATACAATTAGGTATTAATTGGAGCTATCAATCGGTAATCAGGCTGTGAAATATTACATTCAAAAAAGAAACTGATTTTGACAAATCCATAGAATCAATACCTTTGAGCAGTTGGAACTAACATAGTGAGCATAATTATTGTAAGCAAATTTAATTTCAGTACTAAAATAAGTCCACCTGTGCCATACTCTTGGACAGCCTAAGTAGAATGTGCTGTGGTCAAGTGATAGAAGACAATTCCATGAAGAGTACTGTGGCAAAGGCACACTGCACACAATAGGAAGAGCCATATATTTCTTCCCCTCAATATGTAGTAGAAGTGAATCATTCATGAGACCTCAAAACACACTTGCACAAAGGAAATGCATCAGATATTTCATTCCACAGTGCTCTTCACAGAGGAACTGGCTCATGTCTGTGTGCAAATTGGTGTTATAAAAATGCCTGGTGTCCCTCAGCTATATACACCTAGTGCATTCATGTGGGTTGGATTCTCTACTTGTTCTCTATAAGCAACAAAGATACTATACACAATCAAGCCAGTCTCTGATGCTCTTGGCCATTGGAGAATCATCCAGGCACACATGGCTCTAGCACCAGGATCCTGCTCTGACTGGGGCAGCCACTGTGGGCCAGGAGCCATGCACACATAGTAGATGGGATAGAATGGACTGGAAAGGAATACCCACTCTTAGGACAAGCCTGACAATGCTGGATCCTTTCCCAGCAATTCTCTTGCCTCTTTAATCCTGGGTGTCATCTTGCTGCTCCTCACCCCTATATCTTAGTCAAGATCTCTGCCACTCTCTACTAGTTTTAATCTTTACACACCTTCTAGGCCTCTCTTACCATCCAGAATCCCTTTCTGCCCAATTGTCCCTTAATGCCTAGGAATGGCAGTATGAATTTTGTTCTCCTTCTAGATTCAAAGTTCCTCCTTTACACACTGTATTCTGTGCCTCCTTGGGATCCCACGTAACCTCCTGATAAATTCAATAAATTTTCTGAATACTGTCCTAGGACCAGTTATATATCAAATTCACTAGGATCCATTAGAAATAGCAAATAGATTTCATCTGGCTTATTGTAGCTGGCCACACAAAGACTTGGGAAAGGACTGAGCAGCAATGTCTGCCATGTTCACAGGAGATAAGGACATGGTGACCTCCCAGGCTTTAATCCCCAGATCTGGATTATCTTGCCATAACTGATGTAAAAACCTGCAAGTTTTACCTAAACAGATTCTAAAGACAATGGTGGAGTTGTCTGCATGATCCTGGCTCCACTTCTGTATGGTCAGGTGAGTGTTAAGATCAGGGGCAAAGACTCAGGTCCAGAGTCTGGGACACATACTGGGTATAACTCCAAATGTGTGCTTACTTTTCAGACTGGTCTTTAGCATAGCATAAGACCATGCTTTACAATTGTCCCCACTCCCAGTCTGTCATTACAGATGATGGGACAGTTAAAGAATAATCAGCCTCTACAAGGAACTAAACCTCCAGTGTTCTGGATTTTAGTGGTAACTGCCATAAAAATAAGAATTTCCTGATTCAGAAAAACAATTCTTTTTTTCAAGTCTCATTTTATCATGCTTAAGAGCAATTGTTGAATTTTTTAGGACTTTTCAAGAAACTGAAACCAGAGCAAATAGGCTGACGTTATTAAATTAAAATAAGCATACGTTATTAAATTAAAATAAGCCAGGTTTTTCACTTCCCAGAACTTCCTCATCCCACTTGTCAAAGGGAGCCCAGGAGTCAGTAATGTGAGTTGTGGACTCTTCCGACACATCCTGGATGGCACTGTATTACGAGTTGAGTTGGTGTGTCTTTCTTGAACATATTCTGCTCCACACTAAGGAACCCAGAGGTCATATATGTGACAACTTGCCTCTCATCTTGCTCCTAAATTCAGAAGTTTCAGTTTCAAAAGAGCAAATGGAACTCTGCATGGAATCATAGGGTTCTGTGGCTAATTCCATCACTTAAGAGTGGGCCAGGGACAGTTGCTGCTGTGACAGATGGCCCACACACAGATGTTTAACTTCATGTAGTTAAATCCAGCATGCCTCAGCTGCCACTTCTCAAAGGCTGCTGGAAGCAGTCTCTACTTATCAGCCAAAACTTGTCAATTCCCATGTTGTTTCCCCTCCGCCTGTGAGTTTGGAGTAACCAGCCATTCATAATCAGTCATATAAAAAATTAAACATAAAAATTGGATACTTATTTTTAAAATGTAGGAAAAACAAACATAGAAGAAGTACAAAATTAAGTGTAGAAATTTAAAATAGGAATAGCACATATAAACAAGTAATCTGAGTCACACTGTGAATAGAACAAATCATATCCCTTTTCACTGGTTTGTGCTGATCCAAATGCTTTTATACTGCAGTGCTCTCCCAAGACCTCTGCATGGATTCTTGGCATGTTGCTTACGGGCTCAATAAATTGCTGAGGTTGGCTTTGAACTATGATTCTTCTACCACAGTCTCCTAAGCCATTGGGATTACAGACATGCACCACCATGATCCACAGTCCATTAGTTTTAAATTCAACCTCATGGAAAGTATCAGAACACAGGCAAAATGTAGACAACTTCTTGGACAGAATATAATATGAATGCTCTCTAGTCTAATTTTCTTCTGAAACCTCATGAGCCCAGACTTTTTTATCCATAGTCATGTTGATATTCTGGTCTTCCGAGTTCCCCCAAGACTCACCAATTAATCTCCACTGACAACATATCAAAGTTTTTCCAACTTTCATTTTAAAGTTTTCAGTATTCCTATGACTACCAACCAGATTCAAAGGTTTTTGAACCACATGATCAGGTTAGTGATAGCAACAACCCTACTTTTTGGTTCTAATTTCTGTTTTAGTCAGCTTTTTCATGAATGTGATCAAAACACCTGCCATGATCTATTTTAAAGAAGGGAAAGATTATTTATGGTGTTTAGTTTCAGAAGTCTCAGTCTATTGATGACTAACTCTGATCTTCTGGCCCTGAGATGAGGGAAAACTTCATGATGGAAATGTATGGAAGGGAAAAAGAGGTTAGGGAATAGCCATTAGGAATCAGACAGAACTCCCCTTGTCATGGGAAAAGAAATGTCTCTGGAGAAGGATCCAAGGAGTTCCTTGAAGAAAGAGAGCTCAGGAGCAGTAGGGTTCTTGGCATATGTGAGAGAGTAGAATTTCAGCACATTCAATGGAGAATGTGGGCTGTCTTTAGAGTAAAAAACAGCTCTGACTTAAGCTGGTGGTTCAATATTTATAGAAGGGCTTTATCAGGGGCAGACTGGATGTGGATCCAGGAGAGAGCTGCTCAATTTTGCACCCGTTTTCCCTGCCCTTGCATGTCTATCTCATTTTACAAGGGCATAGGTCAAGGATGTGTTGCTCAAGATTTACATCTATGCTTTCTACATCTCAGTGGTGTGTGGTGTTTCCTTTAAGATTTATTATTTCTCTCTCTTTATCCTAAATACCATTTTCACCCTCACCAGACACTTCCCCAGAGACCCTTCTTCTGTGACCCACCCTTTCCAGCTATTCCCTACCTGCAATGACCACCCATACAATCTGTGAATAGAGTTTATTTGAATGGTCTTTCTGACTCTATGTGACTGCATTAGTGCACATTTATGTGCACATTTGCTGGTCAATAAGCTCCAGTTGCTATGGTGATGCTGGCCAGAAGAGACTACATGCAAAGGCACTCTGCAGTTATCAATCAGAATCCTGAGTTCAGGCTCCAGCTGTCCTGGATAGAGAATTCTGAGGAAAACAACATGATCCTAGTGTCTTTCTAGCTCTGCATCCTTCAGATTGACTGCTTCACTGAAAATTTCCCACAAATAATCTGAGCTAGTGCTGGCTCAGTTAAACTCCATCAGAGGTTGATTGCCCGCCTGGCCTCACATGTTTTCCTCTATGTGTGTCTATCTCTTCTACATCCCATATCACCCCTTCTCAAGTATTTCCTGAATTAATGGCCTCAGCTGTGAGAGATGAGAGGTCTGCAGCACTAATTCATTCAAGTGAATTGTTTTTTCTAGTGAAGAGGAGATGCAATGTTCACCTCTGTGACTGTGATGGCAACACACCATTGATGAAAGTAGATGTAGCCAAGGGTTTGTGCAGGAAAGAATCTGAAGTGCTTAGAAGAAAAATTTATTAATGCTGTTGTAAATATCACTAATTAGTAAAACATATGAAATGTTTTTCTTGGATTGTCAAAATTTACAGCTTATTTTTTGGTATAGAACCATAGGCCCTACAGTACCTGGAAGAGAAATGTGCAACTATCCTTCTAGAAAATGGTGCCAATCCAAATGCTCACAACACTAGAGATGAAACTCCTCTCCTGTTTGCTGTCTCTTTGAAGAAAATGTCAATATCATAAAAACTGCTTTCACTCAATAGAAGCCAGAACCATGGTATGCACCAACCAGCATTCATTTGAAATATATTTGTTTTAACTGTGTCATATGTCAACAAATGTGGATTTTTAAGCAGGGTTTTCTTGATTAGAATAGTAACAGATCTTGAAACTTCTCTCTTCTTCATTTTTTAAAAATCTCATGGATATATTTAATTTGCCTCTAAAAACTGTGTCCACATTTAAAATTAAGAAGACTCATGCAAAAATCTGGAATTCAAACTTCTCTTAAGAACCAAATGTGTCCCCTGTGAGCCATGCTACTGTGTGGTGTGGTGTGCAGAGAGTGCCTCCTGCATACCATAGATGCAAACTGTAGCATTCACGCAGATGACCTACTTTTCCTCGAAACATAATTTTACAACTCCTGATTTATAGTACATTTTATAAAGATTTCATAACTTTCTTTTTTAAATTAATTTACAAGACTCTGGCCTATATAATAAATTTTTAAAAATCTTTGAAATGGAATTAAATTTTAAAATTTAGAAATTGGCATTTGATTTCTTTAAAAATTATTATTATAATTTTTTGGTATATGTGGTACTTGGGTTCATCCTGACAAACTTATGTGCATGGAACTCAGTTTTAGTTTGGGGTCCTCTCTTTGCTCTCCCTCTTTGCCCTCTCATCCTCCCTCACCTGAGAATATGCCATTCTCCTTCCTCTTCTCTTATTAGACATCCTTTTTCTCATCCAGCTATTGTAAATTGAGTTGCTATAAACATTGCTGTTGCAGTGTTACCATGTATGCTAATTTTAGATCTTTCTGGAAAATAGGAAGGAGTGGAATTTCTGGTCTATATTGTGGTTATATTCCTAGTTTCTTTTTGTTGTTATTCTTAGTTATACATGATGGTAGAATATATTTTGACATATCATATGATATGTCAAAATATATTCTACCATCATGTGGTTGTACATCAAGTGGATTCACACTGGTTATATATTCATATATGTACATATTAAAATTATGTCTGATTAATTCTACTGTTAGTCCCATTCCCATTCCTTTTCCATTCCCCACAATCCACCCTGTCCAGTCTTTTCCCTTCTCCTTGCCTCACCATCTGCATATCAGACAGAAAATTTGGCTTTTGGATTTTGGTGATTGGCTTATTTTACCTAGCATGATAGTCTCCAATTCTGTCCATTTATAGGCAAATGCCTTAATTTCACTATTCTTCTTGGCTGAGTAATATTTCATTGTGTATATGTAACACATTTTTATTTTCCATTCATCTGTTAAAGGGCACTTAGATTGATTCAATAGCTTAATTATTGTGAATTGAGCTGCTATAAACATTGATATGACAATGTCACTATAGTATGCTGAATTTAACACTTCTGCTTATTTACTGAGGAGTGGGATAACTGTGTCAAATGGTGATCTATTTCAAGTTTTCTGAGGAATCTCCATACTGCTTCCAGAGTGGTTGCACAAATTTGCAGTCCCACTAGCAATGGAAGAGTATACTTTTCTTCCCCACGCCCTTACAAACATTTATTGTTATTATATTCTTGATAATTGCCATTTTGACAAGAGTGAGATGAAATCTCAGTGTAGGTTTAATTTGCATTTTCTGTTAGTGATGTTGCACATTTTTTCCTATATTTGTTGCCTGAATTCATTTTTCTTCTGTGAAGTGTCTGTTCAGGTCCCTTGCTCATGTATTGATTTTGTTTTTGGTGTGTGTTAAATTTTTTGAGTTCTTTATATATCCTGGATATTAATGCTGTATCTGAGGTATAGGGGTCAAAATTTTTCTTCCATTCTGTGTTATCTGTCTTCACACTTTCGATTATGTCCTTTGTTGTTCAGAAGCTGTTAGGGGGGCCGGGGTTGTGGCTCAGTGGTAGAGCAGTTGCCTAGCATGTGTGAGGCACTGGGTTAAATTCCTGGCACCACATAAAAATAAAAAAAAATAAAATAAAGGTATTGTGTCCATCTACAACTAAAATAAATATTTTTAAAAAGAAGCTGATAGTTTGATACCATCTCATTTATTGATTCTTGATTTTGCTTCTTGCGATTTAGGAGTCTTGTAGAGGAAATTGGTTCCTAAGCTGACCTGATAGGCCAACATTTTCCTGTAGTATATGCAGGGTTTCTGGTCTAATGCCTAGGGCCTTGATCCACTTTGATTTGTGTTTTGTGCAGGGTAAAATATAGGAGTTCAATTTCATTCTACTACATATGGATTTCCAGTTTCCCCCACACCATTTGTTGAAGAGGCTATCTTTTTTCCAATGTATGCCTATGGTGCCTTTGTCTAGTATGAGATGACTATTGTTATGTGAGTTAGTCCCTGTGTTTTCTATTCTATACCATTGGTATTCATGTCTGCTTCAGTGCCAATAACATGACATTTTTGTTACATATACATATTTTAATATAATTAATATTAATTAATGTATAATAATTAATATATAATTAATATGCATATATTAAATTATACTTGGAGTATAATTTAACGTCTGGATTTTTTTTAGTGAAAACTAGTTTTATTTTAAAATTAAGTGTATAGCACTCATCTAATTCCACTTGTGTAGACTTCAGTACCATGCTCCCTATTTGCAATTAATATCATAACACAGATACATTTTGGTTTGCAGTCTGTACTTGAGTAGTTTTATTTAGTGGACTTGGTAAAGCCCTTAATTCATATTAATCTCTTCATAGTACACATTTAATTATGGTCCAGTAATCTTAAAAAAGAAAAAAAAACAAAATAACAAACAGCTTTAAAGTCTGATCAATAAATTAAACATAACCCACACAACTCCCCCACTCAACCCCCTCCCAAAGCTGACAGTTGTGAATTGTATTTATATTGAAACATAATGTTTTATTAAAAACACTCTGGTTCTCCAACCACTCCATCCCACCCTGGGTATGCAGCAATAGTACTCGATTATTTTATTCTACCCCCTCCCCAATAAATCCAGTGTTCTTTAGCTTTTTAAAATATAAATTGGGAAAAGTGTTAATAAGATTTTTAAAAAGGCATATTGTTCTATAATAGGAATGACATAAATCAACCAATAAAAGCATTTGACAAGACATTAAATCACCACAGGCACTTCTGTTGTTTCAAGTTAGGATCTCTCTCCCAATATCTTACATTCATAGCATTACTGAGGTAGTTAAAATACTGAAAATTGAACTTCAGGCTGCTGGCTTTGTGAATTGAAAGATATACTGTCTTTTGAACATGTTTCCCCTCCAATAATTCAAGTTTTCTTAAAGTAAGAACTAATAAATCTGCTCTAATTAGCAGCCTTTTAAGAGGAAAATTGATGATACTTTCAGAAAATAATTTCCAGTCTTGAAAATTGCCATGAGTGAGTGTGCTTACCTGAGTGTTTTTTAAATTTATCAGACTAATAAATGCACATCATGCCCTGTGTATTCTAAGTGTAAAAGTTATTTTCTTTTTAAGGAAAGGACTTTTCTCTAAGAATTCATGCTGGCAGGAGCCACCCATCCACACTCAACCACTGGAGCCATTTGGATCAGTCCTTTGCTGTTTTGAGCCCCTTCCCTTCCTCACAAAGGCCATTGGCTTGAATACTGAGACTCCTGCTGCATACCCACCACATCATTATGTTTGTCTTCAATGCACATTGTGGTGGTTGCAAATCTGCCATGCAGATGCCCCTCTATACAAGTGCTATCTTTTAAAAAAAAGCACAAATAGACACACCTTAATAATTTTTAAACCAGAAAGTATCCCTCCATCGAATCTCTCTTCTCTCACTAACATGAGAGCAATGTATATAGTTTATTTGTTATTATTACTTTTTACTTTTAAAGTTTATTCCTCCCAAACATTTTCTACCAAGTTGCCCTTGCTACAATGACTATTATTGTGTTTTCACTCATTATCAGCACAGTGAAATATGCCAGGGCAGTTGTGGGCCCAACCTAATGAAAGCAGCTACTGAAATTTAGAAATTGAGTACCCTTGCCTGTTTAGACCAACTAGCTAGATTCCATGTTTGCTTATAAATCCTGTTTCCTGGGGTACCCTCTTTCACCACTTCTATTCAACATAGTTCTTGAAACACTGGCCAGAGGAATTAGCCAGACAAAATAAATCAAAGGGATATGTATAGGAAAAGAAGAATTGAAACTAGCACTATTTGCTGATGACATGATTCTATACCTAGAAGACCCAAAAAACTCCACTAGAAAACTTCTAGAACTAGTAAATGAATTCAGCAAACTATCAGGATATAAACTCAACACCCCCAAATCAAAGGCATTTCTGTATATCAGTGACAAAGCCTCTGAGAAGGAAATGAGGAAAACTACCCCATTCACAATAACCTAAAAAAATAAAAATAAAAAAACTTGGGAATCAACTTAACAAAAGAGGTGAAAGATCTATACAATGAGCAATGAAAACTACAGAACCTAAAGAGAGATATCAAAGAAAATGGAAAGATCTACTGTGCTCTTGGATAGGCAGAATTAACATTATCAAATATACCATACTACTAAAAGCACTATACAGATTTAATGCAATTCCGATAAAAATCCCAATAGCATTCCTCATGGAAATAGAAAAAGCAATCATGAAATTCATCTGGAAAAATAGCTAAAGAAATCCTTAGCAGGAAGAGTGAAGCAGGTGGTATCACTATACCAGACCTTAAACTGTACTACAGAGCAATAGTAACAAAAACAGCATGGTATTGGCACCAAACCAGACTGGTAGACCAATGGTACAGAATAGAGAACATATAGATTAGCCCACAAAATTACAATTGTCTTAAATTAGTCAAAGGTGCCAAAAACATGCACTGGAGAAAAGATAGCATCTTCAACAAATCCCTGTTCATTTGCTCTATCATTTATACTAAATTTGGGGGGCTTCTGACCCCCTTTTAATCCCTATGAGCTACCACTGGATTTTTCAGTGACATTATTTATCCTGGGATCAGAAACATCTGGTCTGGTGTTCTCCATCCTGATCTTCTGGCCTTTCCCTCTTATCAGGCGAGGACAGCCTACCAGAGGCTTCAACTCTCTTTTATCAGGGTGAGGGGAAGTAACTTGTTTGAGGCCATTCTGGAGGGATCTGTGGATGTGCTTGGTGAAACTGCAGGTCTTTTAATATGAAGTTAAAATGGAATTGCTTAGGCTCAGGCCTAAGGCCATCCTGACGATTAGTCCCACCACATTCTATAATTGTTAATGGTATACTTAAAACTGATCCTATCCTTCTTATTAGGACTCTGTGGCCTTATATTTATTTCTAGGCTGTTTGGCATCATTATGTGTATATGAGAGATGATATGTAAAAACAATAAGAAAAATAATTTTTTTAAAAAAATCTTACCTTTGAGCCAACTGAGGAAGAAAAATTACTGTTGTAGTTCTTTATATTGATTTCCTCCACAGGAGTGGTTTCAATCACATTTTTCTTTTTAATATCAACATCACAGTTTCCAGGTAATGTTTTAAGTTTGGGTTCCTCAGTTTCATTTGTTTCTTCTACAAAAATAAAAGCAAAATAGAGAGTACAGAAAAAGCTCCATAATTTTAAATCAATAATCAGCTCTGCAATAGATACTCTTCAAATATTTTACCATCATTCTTTGATTCATTAGAAGTGTGAGGTAATCCTCCATTTTCTTTTGGGATATCCTAGGAAGGAAAAAATATTTAGGTGTAATATGTACCAAATTTGAAAAATTAACTTAATATTTTCCATTATTGCAGGATCCAAGAGAAGGAGAACATGTTTCTGAGCCATTCCAATGTAAACTCAATTTAATCTTGCCACTTACTAAGCTATGTCTGTTCATGGGGTGAGGAAGATGAGTGATCTCCAAAATGTTATTCCCCTTACCTCCAAGATAATTTCACAAATACTGACATCCATTAAATTATTTTATTAATCCAAATGACCTAGGATGAAATTGGAGTCATCCGTAGTTTAGAGTGCTTTTGAAAAAAAAACATTTTTAGAAATTTAAAATAACTATGTGATATTTTAATGTGTTTTTGTGACTTACATTGGCATAAATTATCTCTTGAGGGAAAATATGAGACCTAAGCTTTAAGAGTATCTTATAAATAAAACTCTTAGAAATCACAAACAGAATGAGTTCTGTCCATCTTGTGTGTTAAATAGCTAAAAATACATGTTAATATAAATGTTGAGCCTTCCCAGATAGAGAAGAATGACAAAAACAACCTTGTGGGGGCAATATCACTGAATGAAAACCTCACAGATACTAAAAGGAAAAATTAACCAAATAACCAAAGAATGGAGACAGAGATGTCTCAAAGAACATACAATGAAGAGAAGTTTTCTTCAAGAGAATATTGAATCTTGGATTAATAATTTAAAAAAATAAACAAGGAGTGAGAAACAAATGTTCATCTTAAGTCCAAATCTATGCTCATAATTAGAGGATGCTTGAAGAATATTCTGGTTCCTACTTTCATATTTATGAAAATTCCCTGACTAGTTTGCATCTTCTTTATGGCACTAATTCAAGATAACTCACCTGAATTTATACATCCCAGATATCAAAAGAAAATTCAAACTTAAAGCATATTTTTAGAATTCAGTAGTTAATTAATAGTCATCTCATGCATGCTATGTTATTTAGAACACTTCATTCTATAGAAATTTTTTTCTAAGCCAGGTGTGGTGGTGCAC
Source organism: Spermophilus citellus (assembly GCF_964194105.1). NCBI lineage: Eukaryota > Metazoa > Chordata > Mammalia > Rodentia > Sciuridae > Spermophilus > Spermophilus citellus. The sequence continues at coordinate 149,493,391 of NC_138182.1, read as the reverse complement.
CTCTGTAATCCCAGTGGCTTAGGAGGCTAAGAGAGGAGGATTGCAAGTTCAAAGCCAGCCTCAGCAATGGTGAGGCTCTAAGCAACTCAGTGAGACTCTGCCTCTAAATAAAATTCAAAATAGAGCTTGGGATGTGGCTCAGTGGTAAAGTGCCCCTGAGTTCAATCTTTATTACCCCCCCCCCCAAAAAAAAAAAAGAAAAAGAAAAAGAAAGAATTTTTTTCATGTGTTTTTACACATTTATTCATGTTCAAAAAATTAAGAAGCTATTTTCTTATATTTGAACCATATTGTAGCTGCTCCAGGATATATGCAAATATATTTATTAACCTTGATTAGCTTATTAAAATTTAAAAAGCTTTTAAATGAATATTTAAATAACTAAGTAAAAATTTCTAAAATATGAGATCTCAGAATGTGACATAAGTATTTGAATATTTTAAAACACTATGATACAAAAAATATAAAACTAAAGTCTTATCATATGGTTATTGAGAGTCCATGCTTCCAGTAGTGGTTATTATTTTTCACAAGACATCTATTTTTCAACAAGATAAAGAGTTTCAAATATACTCTTAGTGGAAAGAGTCAGAAGGCATGAAGAAATCCCTTTTTAATGCAAACATTTTTATAATGTTATTATATTTTTATACATTTATTTACTTAGTTTTATATGATGCTGAGGATTGAGCCCCTTGCTGCATAGTACATGCTAGGCAAGTTTTGTACCACTGAGCTACAACTGCAGCCCCTAATCTAAACATTAATATACCTATTCTAAATTTGTATGTTTCCATAATTTCTAATGTTACTTTAGTGTAAAAATGGAGCCAAGGATAGAAATAATGAAAAAAGTCTCTTAGAAATATATTGAGTAAAATATAAAGGGTCTAATAAAAAAACTCTATCCAATGTGCCTTATTTATTTCAAATTAAAGGCATGAGGGAAATTTCATGATTCTACAAAAACTAATTTGGGCATGAGTATTATAAATCATGTAAGTATGATTTAAATGTCACACTAATGTAAATCTAACAAAAAAATCCTTGACCAAATTTCCTATTGCTTCTGCAATAAGAAATTTATTCCTGATGCAATTTTTCTATCAATATGTATTTACCAGTACAATGTTTCTTCCATCCCCCACCCAACTAAACTCCTCAAGGGAACATTGGCATTTGTACAAGATAAAAAATATCAACATAATTCTCTTAAAATGGTTTTGTCTGAGCAAATTTTCATAAAATAGATCAGGAAACCATTGCTAAGTTTTAACACCTCAAAACCAAAAATTCAGAGCAAGAAAATTAATTTCACAAAAATCACTTTACCTTGTCATAATATTTGTAGTTGGCCTCATCCAAGGTGAGACAATGATCATCAGGATCAGTTTTATTGAAAATCCTGTAAAGCGAAAATGTGTAATAAAGTAGGTGGATAGTATTTTTAATAAACTCTGGTAAAAACTTAGATTTAACTTTATTAAATTGTATTTCTTGACTGATATGATTAAAACATAACTTCTGTTTTATAAAGCTCTTTCTGCCTTCACTTTATTTAAACTATGAAATATTCAATGAAGGTAGTCTTAATTCCATTTCAGACTGACAGTCAATGTATTGGCAGAACATGAGAATAACTTATTCTCAGAAACTGCCTGTCTTGAAGGCTGAACTTATAATCCAATTAATAGCTGCCACACACACACACACACACACACACACACACACACACACACACATCCACACACAAACACACAAACATTTTTAATGTTAAGTGGAACATCCATTTTATAACCCAAGACAAGGTAGCAAGAAACACAGTGCTTTCTCTCTTGGTTATCCATGGATCAAAGACTAAGTAAGGTAGTTTAAAATGGTGGTATTAGTTCTTCAGCATGGATATCACCTACTGAAAATACCCCATTGTGCAGCGTGTGGTGATGCATGCTTGTAATCACAGCAAATTGGGAAGTTGAGGCAGGTGTATTCAAGTTTGAAGACAGTCTCAGTGAATTAGTGAGGCCCCCAACAATTTGGTGACATCCTGTCTCAAAACAAAACATAAAATAATAGGGCTGGGGATGTGTTTCAGTGTTCAAGCACCCCTAGGTTTTGTCCCCATTGCAAAGAAGAAAAACAAAAACAAAAAGAAGACAGCAAAAGTGAGGCACTAAGCAACTCAGTGAGACCCTATCTCTAAATAAAATTAAAGGTAGGGCTAGGGAAATGGCTCAGTAGGCAAATGCCCCTGAGTTCAATCCCTGATGCCAGAAAAAAAAGAAAGAAAAAAAGAAAAAGAAAACATGAAACCTTAAAAAAAATTTTGAACACTGAATGTTCAAAGTCAAGAAATGAATGTATATGTTGTTATTGGGAATACTTATTATAAATGTATTATAAATACATTTTATCCTGTATATATTCCAGTTTATTCAAATCTACATAAACTGCCAAGCACCTATAACCTTTACAGGCCCTAAGATACCCAAGGGGAAAGACTGCTAGAAAAACAGAGTACTGGTAATCATACTTGTGTTTCCCTAAATATTATTTAAATATCCTCCTTCCTCTGGGATTCTACTCCCCAATCTCTCATCTGTAGGATTCAGTGGTACCCTCCAAACATTAAATCTACATTGTATGAAGATGCAGATTCCTGATACAAGTTACACTCAAAGGACCAAGAGTCACAGTTCCTTCTGCTTGTGGGAAACAAACTGAATGGAGTCTCAGTCACAGGCCTTAGCATAAACATTTTACCAACTACCTAACTGAAGCTCTTCAATGACTTTGCCAGTCAATTATTTTCATGATCTACTATATGTGCACATAAGAAGGACATCAATGAGTTGAGAAAAGTAGTAGAGGATAATGGACACTTGCTATAGGCTGTAGATCCATGTGTCCAACAAATTCTAGTCCCCTGGGTTTTTAGAGTTCCTAAGCCACTCTCACATCTCTAAACTCTGGAGACTTTCCCCAGTGGCTCAAATTATTTTAACATCTTTCACAAAAAACCTTGAATTTTGTAACATCTTCCAATTAGACAAACAAGAAAATAACAACCTATCAGGACTTCCTTCAAATCCTATTTTTAATAGGCCTTTCTAGAGAGCTTCCAATATTCTATGTCCTTAATATCCATTTTGTGTTAATCAAACTGGTCATAAACCCCAAAGTTTTGGTCAATTTTCTACAACCCTTATTTCTACTCAAGACAGTGCTGTTTCTCTTCAGTTTTGCCCTTTTGTTAGTGTCACTCTGATACTCTATCACTGGGCTTACTTAGTAACCCCAGTCTTATCCACTTCAATTGGGTTTCTACAGACATTCCCTAATCTGTTATGAACACATTTACTACACAATGATAATCAGGAAAAGTACTGAGTTAGCATGAAGGAACCTCAGTTTGAATCTTATTGCTATTCTTTTTTATATCCACAAAAGTCCCTTTCATATCTATACGTTTCAGGGTCATCATCATGACCATCATTTGGCCAGCATGTCAAATACATATTGAAGGGTGAGAGGGTACATTGATAGGTGAAAATTCCTTAAAATTCTTAAATTCTCTGAGCTTTTGATTTTGTTAATAGGAAAAAATGAATATTCAATTGACACAACACTAAAAAGTAAAGAGAGCACAACAAAAAGTAAAAATAAAAATTCAAGAAAAGATTCTAATCATAGAAAAAGAAAACAAGTTTATAAAGAAAAAAAGTCTTCATAAAAGTAAATAGGGGTAGTAGCCTGAAGGAAAATGTAGCCCTTGATTTATAAAACAGTTTATAAAAACAGAGGTCAAAGATACATCGGGTAGAATACTGAAGGAAACCAAACTGGGAAATCAGGAAGTAGAGATATCAATTAAAATATTCTTTATATGGAACCTTAATATATTTAATATAACATGGTTTACACAAAGGTATCCTTAACTTCAAGTAAAATGATTCCTTTCCAGGACTAGCCTGATCTTGTTTATGAAGAAAACATGATACCACAGCTTTGTGAGATTTTTCCTAAAAATCTTTGATGTACAAAAAAAGAAATTTTGTTATCAGTGAAACTGTCAAAAATATCAGGACAAACTCTATATCCAGGCTTCTCAGGTAAATTATGAATCAGAATTAACACACAACTGACTCTGACTTTCTGAATTGGTGATACAGACCTGCTTCTTGATTCTAGTAAAGCACTGGCATCAACCTACACAGTAGGGCAATACAATGGAGTTGTCAGCCAGGCAAGCTTACAGTAACTACAGGCCTGGTACTTATTAATTGTGGGAACATGGGACAATTAGTCAACTTCTATGAATGAGTGAGAACTGCTTAATTAGTAAATAACAGGTTATAATAGCACAGACACTTTCAAAGTCATTGCGATGACTTTAACAAACAAGTGTTAGATACAATTGTCTATCCTAGACTGGAACACTCAACAAATATTTGTTCCTTTCATTTTCATTCTATAATTAGCTATCATACAATTTTTTTTTACTCTATAAAATCCTACCTTTTAAAATTGTCATCCATAGAATCTTCATCCACTATTAAAGAAAAGAGTAAAGTACATATTTAATCAACAATATAAAATATAAAATATAAAAAGTGTATGAATCTGATGCTTTTTTATAGAGTATTCCTCTAGGCCCATATATGGAGCCTTTTCTAGAGTGAATATTAATTATATTTCTGATAGGCAATTAATTCATCAAGAACTCTTCAGTATCATACTTTGTACTTTTTAAATGCAAGGAAGATGCATGGGATTTATCACAATTTGATACCTAAAAGTAAAAGTAAACAGTCCCATGACTGTACTTTTATCTAAAAGTTACAAGATGGACAGAAAACAATATCATTAGCAGATTCAGGAGCATAGAGATGAAAGTGTCAAACAAATAGCATGATTTTTCTGGACTAATTGCACTAGGAATAATTATCAGAGAATATTCTTAGGCTGTTATGATACACAATAGCTCCAGATTTTCAATCAAAACTGCTAAGATTAAAATGAAACCCTTTTACCACAAGGAAGGTGGATGCATGGACAGTGTACTTTGCTGCAAGGCAAAACTCAAGAAAACAGACCAGGGACTGGAATGCTTACATAGACATTCCAGGTTAAATTTGAGGAGAGCTAAACAGAAATTGATATGTTTACCCTCACTAATCTGTTCTGGTGAAGATATTATTCTCTTATTTCCAGATGCTTTCTCTCTATGTCTCATACAAACAAGGCGTTACCTCCAATGCAGGAGGTGTGTGTGTGGGACACTAAAAAGATGACATCCTTGAGAGTTTGTACATTCTGGTATATACTTTGTTGTCATAGGAAAACTTAAAAGTACTAGGGAGGTAGCAGCAAGTTGTCATGTAGAAATAGCTGATATGAGAAAGTATTAAAGTAAACTATTATGCTTTTAGAATGTGCCAACCATTGTCTCTCTGATGAGAGAAAAAGTCCTTTCCAATGCATTTAAATTATGAAACAAAACAATGTGACTCTTTTGGCATTTCCCCCAAGAGAAAATCTACTGATAGGATACAGAATGGAGCTTAATGGTAGTGTGTTGCATAGAATGCATGAATCCTGGGTTCAATCCCTAGAACTGAAATAAAAATAATAATAAAAATAATAAAAATTTTAAAAGAATGTCAGTTCTATTAAAATTAAATAGTCTGATTTCATACTCTTCTATGAAAATATTAGAATTACTTTTTAGATTATCTGAAGTACATCATTAATTTGTAATGGCAAAAAAGTAAAGAATGTAGTATGAATAAATCTGAAGGGGCTTATACAAAGAAGGGGACATAATTTTAGACAATGTTGGATTTGCTAAATTTAAAGCACTTATGGAATTATTTTACTCAATATACTACCTCAAGCAGTTTGCAATGTAATTATTTTTTCTTTGTTTTTATTGGTTCTTTTAATTTAAACATAAGGATTCATTTTGATCAAATTCTACAGCTTCATTTTTTCTTTTAAATTCAGTCCCCAATAGATACCCTTTTTCTCCCCTCTTGCTTTGTTTCCTTTCATCTACTGTACTGAACTGTTATTTATATCCTTTTTTGTTTTTAAATTAGTACCTTGGGGACATACATGTTGATGAGATTCACTATGGAGCAGTCATAATGTACATAGCAAATTTCATTGAGATTCTGTTTTAGTCAGATTTTTTATTGCTATGACTACAGGACCTGATCAGAACAATTATAGTGGGGAAAGAGTTTATTTGAAGGTTTCAGATGTCTCAGTCTATAGACTGCCAACTCCATTCCCTGGGACTCGAGATGAGGCTGAACATCATGGTGGAAGAGTAAGGCATAGGGAAGCAGCTCACTTGTTGAACAGAAAGCAGGGAGAGACTCTACTCACCAGATATAAAATATCAAAGGCAAACCTCCAATGACGCACATCCTTAGCCACACTTTACCTGCCTTCAGTTACCACCCAGTTAATCCCATCAGGGGATTAATTCACTGACTGGGTTAAGACTCTCATAGCTCAATCATTTCCCCTCTAAACCTTCTTGCATTATATCACACATGAGCTTTTTGGGGACACCTCACATCCAAACCATCAAAGATTCATTCTGACAACTGAAAAGGAGATAATTTCAATTCATGTTTACTACTCGATTTCTAGAAAGTTTTCCTATAGCAAGGCTGTAAAATACTTTTTGATGACCATTGTATAAACTGTGACTCCTTGAGATTGTCAGATTCCACTGAGAAGATTTTATCTGGTCCCAGTAGAGTAGGATATTATAGTTAGCACTGTGTTGTACAGCATGATCCAATTTTTTTCAATCCTTTTCATTATGTGGCAAATCTTTATAGACTTCCTGCTTTTTCTGCATGTAATCAATATGCCCTCATGTCCTATACTGGTGAACAAAAATTGGAAAACAAGGGCTATAAATGTAGCCCCTCATAGACAATGTGCCTATATCACAGGATGTAATGTATTCAATCACTAGCACCACAAAAGAAAGAAAAACTAAAAAGTATTTTGTAAATGACTACATTTAATTACGTTGGAACTTTAATATTTTAAATATACTATACTTTTCCAAATATAAGGTTACTCTGGAAAAAAATATTCCAGATATAATAGAGATCAGTGGTTGGAAGGGGTTACGTGTGAGTTGAGGTGATTAGGAAGAAGATAAGGACAATAAAACATTTTGTTTCTGAAGCTACAACTATGAAAACATGCTATTATCCATTTTTCTAAAAACCACAGGTTGTATAGCACCAAGAAAGAATCCTAGTATACATTAAATATGTGAGTGATAATAATGTATAAATGTAGGCTCATCATTGGTAGCAAGAGTATGCCCCTAGTAGTGGACATTGATAATGGAGGAGGACTGTGAAAGTAAAGGAAGTACAGAAGAAAATATCTCTGTACCTTCCATATTTTTCTATGAATTTAAAACTATGTATTAGGGACCAAGGATATACCTCAGTGGCAGAGCACTTACCTGGATGCATAATGCCCTAGATTTGATTACAGTACCGTACACACAAAAAGATACTAAATCAAAAAATAAGATACTCACTGAGCTGACCATTAATAGTTAATATATATTATGGCAAGGCAGTCACCTCCAAAGTGGTGATAAAGATCAAAGCAATATAATATGGGTATTCTCATAAGTTGAAGAAATTGAAAATACACAAATGGATAATTTAATTACATATTTATGCAAGAAAATAGTTTAAAATGCCAGAGTATTTCACCTCATTTTAATGAGACAACTCATTTTTAGTGACACAAATAACTATTTTTTATTTACTAAATACATTCAACTTATAGAAAAAAATATTAGAAAATACATTTGCTCTTTGGAGCAATCTCAATTCACATTTTGGGTAGATACCTGGAGTTCAGACATTGGCCACATCCCTGGGCACACAGATTATAGTTATTTTTTTTAAGAGAGAGAGAGAGAGAGAGAGAGAGAGAGAGAGAGAGAGAGAGAGAGAGAGAATTTTAATATTTATTTATTTTTTTAGTTTTTGGCAGACACAGCATCTTTGTTTTTATGTGGTGCTGAGGATTGAACCCGGGCCGCACGCATGCCAGGCCAGCACACTACCGCTTGAGCCACATCCCCAGCCCACACAGACTATAGTTCTACAGGCAGAATATATGACTTTTTGGCACAACCCTCATAATGCCAAAATTCTGCAGGTATGAAGGGCTTGCTACTATGCAGGCATTGACCATTGCCCTGGGCACAGACTAGGAGTGTGTATGCACATACAACTCATGTAGAAGAAATTCTTGACTAGATTTTGCTTTGTGTTTCTTTCTTTTTAATTATTAACTTTGTCATTTTGTTTCATTACTTTTATCTTATTGTCATAATTTAATAGAATTTTTAAAATTTTCTTCCAATTTCTCATTCTTCCTTTTTTGAAAATTAATTTTACTTTTATGAACCTTTAACAATTTAGTGGATCCTAAATATTTTATCCCTTTCTTCTCTGTTGTTACTGGTGTTCCTTTTTTTTTCTTGTTGATTATTTCTTTATACCTATATCTAGTTTGCCTTCATGCTGTATTATTGTTGTTTGTCTTCTTCCATCTGCATTGGGGATCCAGCCCCATTCCTTGAACACATTGGCAGGTACTTTGCAGCTTCTAAAAACCCACAGCAAAGGTAAGAAAAAATGCATCTTACTTTCCACCGAAGACATACATTCCCACTTATAACTTGGCAGGTACTTCAAGTCAAACAACAGGGTAAATAAAAGCCCCCAGCTGACATGTACCCATGTTGGTATGGATCGAATGTACTATAATCCAGTGTCTGGCAGCCACCCTCATAGCATGAGCAGAGAGAGGTGAAACAACTCTGTTTACAGAGTTGTGCAGGTATGAAGTCTGCACCAAGCAGCATCTCAGCCTAGGTTGTTGGAGGCCATGACCAAGTCAAGATGGTGCCTGGCAGTTTGCCAGGAGGAGTGGCTTGTGAGGCAATGCCACCGAGCCATCAAGATAGTGAGGACTACTTATTGGCTGATTGCTGTATCTGTAGGGGAGCAATGCAATGATTGAATGATGCTGATTAAGTCATGCTTTATGTAAATCAGTTAGATATGTATACCCCTGCTGTTCCGCAATAAAGCAGTTACCTTCAGTTACCTTCAGTTCCTGCTTCAACCTTCAGTTGCTTGTCACCTCTCGGTTACTTTGCCCAGCTGGACTGTGGCACTAGGTCTCTCCCATGCCTTTGCAGATGGAAAATTAATGACAAGACTACAGTAATGACCACAAAAAATGCAGCCCACATAATCCACTGCCTACATCATGTGACTCCTTTCTCACAAGATTGACAAAGAGAGTTGGTCCTTCAGGCTACGATAGTACAAACTGTGACAAAACCCATGAATCACAGTCAGGGAAAACATAAAAGTCTATAATACAAAATGTATAATTTGGAAATAATCTTGACAAAATAAACCAATAGCCCAGGATACATCATCAAGAGAAGGTTTTTCCTAAGAAGACTCTCACATAAATGTGGAAGAAACATACATCCACACAGATGCACAAAATTTAGCACAAATATAAGAAAGATGAACAAATAAGGTAACATGGATCCTCCAAAAGTTCATAACTCTCTAGCAACTGATTCCAATGACACTGCAGTAGACAAAATGACAGAAAAAGGATTAAAAAGATATTAAAAATAATGTATGAATTCAAAGATGATACAAATAGAAGATGAATAAAGTAATAAAAACCTTACAAAGCATTAGAGAACAGTGCAAAAATAGAGCTTCTGAAAAGAAATCAAACAGCAATCTTGGAAATAAATAGCTTAATATTTCAAATTAAAAAAAATCGAAGTTTTAATCATAGACTAGAGTAAGCAGAAGAAAAAATAACAGAGTTGGAAGGCAATGATGAATGTCACGTTTAGTTAGTTATGACAACAAAAAGAAGAAGAAACAGAATATACAAAGTCCTTGGTACCTGATTTATAGACTAAACTCATGAATTATGAACATAGGCAATGGTGTATTAGTACAGGCTTATAGGCAATGCAATTTATTTGGAGAAAAAAATAGAGAAAATTTCTTAAATTTTTTGAATGCTGTGGATGTCCAGGTACAGGAAGCATTTAGAACACCAAATGGACATGACCAGAATAGAACTTCTCCACATTCATTTATAAAAATTGCCAAAAGTACATTAAAAGCTGTAAAAAAGACCAAAGAACTTATAGAATAAACTCATACGAAGAACATAAGAGTTATCAACAGAAACTTTGAAGGCCACGGAACATGAAATGGTATATTTCAAGCCCTTAGGAGAAAAGAAAGAAACAAAGACAAAAACTTAAGATGGATGGAGAGGGTGGCTATTATGTTAAGCAGAATAAGTCAGAAACAGAAATCAAATATCACATTCTCTATAACATGTGCAATTTGAAAACAAATTAATAATGGCTAGGAAATGTAAAAGGGGTTATTAGGGAAGAGGGGAGGTAACAAGGGATGAAGAAATGAAGGGACAGATAGAAATGGAAGTAGGGAAAGTGGTTGGGATTCAAGTACTATTTACATATGTATGGAAATATCACTGTAAAATCCACGAATTTGTATTCAGAGTAAGAGTTGATATCTATAGTAAAAATAGAACATCTGTTTTTATTATGAGTCTACTTTGCTACAATGTCATTATATAGGAAAGACAACATGCTAATTTGAAGTTTTTTTACTTATTTATGCACATAAATATAAGATTTCAGGGGCCAAGATTAAGTTAGCCTAAAATTTCTTCATACAATATCATTTCAGATTATAAATTTCCTACAATTAATGGTTTAAATAATCATGAATTCTAGATTATTAAGAAAAAAATTAAGAACAATATGAATGTAACACATTAATTTTTCCACTGCTCCTTTGCAATCCAAACTTTCTTACTCCTATTTATTTACTTACTTTGGTACCAGGAATTGAGCCCAGGAGAGCTTAACCACTGACAGACATCCCAGTCCTTTTGTAATTTTTGAGAAAGTGTCTTTCTAAGTTGCTAAGGGCCTTGCTAAATTGCTGAGGTTGACTTTGAACTTGCAGTCCTCTTGCCTCAGCCTCCTGAGCCACCCGATTACAGGCTTGCCAACACTGCACCTGCCATACTCTTGCTTTTCTTATATAAGCCATGAATACCATGATCAATTCACTTTCAGAAGTCTTACCTGGCTTGATGTTTTCAGGATGTTTAGATTCTACTTTCATATATTGAAGAATTAATTCCTTGAGGCTATAGATAAAAAATTAATCAAATTAGCATTTTAATATTGATATAAAACAGTAACCAAACATTCAATATATAATAGTATTTTAAACAATATTAGATCTTATATCAGAACTTTATAATATGCACTTGAAATTTGTAAGCCCAGAAATTTTATTAACTTGACAATTATTTGTAAATTGTTTGGTTTTCTTTTGTTTTTGAGATGGGATTTCACAATGATGCACAGGCTAGTCTGGAATTCCTTGGTTCAAGCAATTCTCCTGCCTCATTCTCTCCCCCAAGTAGCTGTGGTAAATACACATGCCATTGCACCCATAAGCTTATATTAAGAAAACAAAGTAAGATAAAATGATCATGAATTGAGAACAATATAGGTGAGTATATTAACTGATATAGCTAGAACTCAGAAAATGTCATGTAAATAATAGCTCTTTCTTCTTGCACAATTAATTTCTCTTAAAATTAAGGGCTTCTTCTAAAAAATAAGGGTTGTACCACTTTAGTTTACAAAGTTGTTAGGAAGACTCAATGAGGTAATATTAAAACATGTCAAAAGAAATAGGAATATAATGACATAATTTGATCTTTTTATTCAACTATAATTGGAATTCCAAATAAACCAATGTGTATTCTTCATAGGTTCTAATATTCAAGTGTTGAAATTACTGAAAAATGCTTTTGAGTTCTAATTTTGTTTATTGATTGTAGTCTTTTTTGTGCTTTATGTCTCAGGGCAAATTAGACATAAATAATTCATAAGAATTTATTTATAAGTATGATATCTCTTTAGAGAATATATTCATCCCCTATTGTGAAACTAATCAATAACACCAAAAATGGGAAATTAACCAATGCCAAGAATTGATTTGGACTGCTACTAATTCTTCTCCACCTAGTTGAAAAGAATCAACGGATAAGTTTTAGAGGAAGCTAAATCTCCATGTCGACCTCTAACTGACTTGGAAGACCAAATCCTCTTTACACATGGATACTAATAAGTCATAATGGGGCTTAGCACTCTTAGAATCAGTGAATACACTTTAAACTCAGAGAACTTATCTCTTCCTTGTAAGGGAGAACTTGATATATGCTGAAAACTTTAGACTGATTGCAATAGTTGGGGAAATTTTCTTACTTTGGAAAGCAAATCACTAGACACATCCAACCTGGGAAACATTAATATTGGGCCTCCTGAAGTAAAAGAAAATATACTTCAAGGGATGAGAGGTTTTGAGGAACAGATCTTTTAGGAAAGATGATTAGAAATTCTCATCTCTTCAGTGATGAAGCTATCTGATAGTTCTGAATGATTAGTTTATGCAATAAAAGACAAAGTCCTCAAAGGATAATGCACCAGGAAGGTCTAGGCTAACATGGGGGTTGTTCCACATAAAGGTTTGAGTTGTGGGACAGGGCCAGAGTTCTTAATATGTGTGTGGCTAAAGCTAGGAGGCCAAGTTGCCTAAAAAAGAATTCTGCTGTTTGGGAATAATAGCTGAATAAACAAGCATATGTATATATGAACTAAAAATAGCATTGTAACTTTTAAATCTAAGTGTGCATTACCATGAATACTCAGGGATTGGGATCAATCAGGACATTTTGTAGTAAAAGTTAATCATCACCAGACTGAAGAGCCAGTTCTAACAGCAACACCACAGCAACAGAATTGACAGAGAAAAATTAACATTTTAAAAGTCCTTCCACCCGCTCTTTAGACTTTAAGGAAATTCTCAGGTCCTTGGGAAATTAACGAAGGGTGGTAGAAAAGCTAACTTTCATAGGAGAGTAAAAATATTTTCTGCTCAACTGGGCATTTTAAGACCCAAATAGCTAATTATAAAAATCAAAGTGTGACACTATTTCTACTCCACAGTGAGGAGTTATACTTGGAATGAAAGAGATAAGACTGGGAATCATAATGACATAATTTCTTTTTTTAAAGAATCCTAAGATGCTGACTAGTGATGTATCTCAGTGGTATAGCAACTTACTAGCACGAATAAGGGAAAAAGTAAAAAAAAAAAAAAAAAAAAAAAAAAAAAAAAAAAAAAAAAAAAGAAAGGAGAAGAAAGAAGAACCTCTGAGAAGACTCTTACATTCATTACTATTTTTGTCTAGACATTTGCAAGGTTCCTGGCTGATGAACTCTAATTACTCATTGTCATTCCACATATAGCTGTACTACAAAATCTCACCTCATGTGTAAAATGCAATAGTTTTAATTATTTTCAGCCTCCAATCAATATTGATTAGTATTTTAATGTAAATACTTACCTACTATCACCACTAGCAATAGCATAAGCTAATGCCATCTTCCCAAAGTTATCTGCAGCAGAGACATTAATACCACTCTGAAGAAGCATCTCAACTATGTGTTTTGATTTTTGTTCCAAAGCAAACATGAGGGCTGTTCTATAATAAGAGAGATAACTTCAACTTTAAGTATTTTAATAAAGTTATTCAAAGAGCTAATTTATAATATTTTCCCAATTTATAATATTTTCGACATCTTACTTTACAGATACTAATAGACATAAACATCTAAGAGAACAAATATTCACTTTTGCAAGTCATCTCAAAGTCTAAAAGGAAAAAAAAAGAAAATCTCTTTTCCCAATGAGGGAGATGTTAAAAAACTTAAAATCCTTCAATGGACAGTAACTATGATGAGGTCATTTATCTGAAATTGGTACAACTTTCAATGAAGAAAGTTCCATTTCCTTCCTAATGTGACACAATGTACTGTAACTCACAGTCAGCTAAAGGTCAAGAAGAAAGGCTATTTGCACGCTAATAATAATAATAATAATAAAAATAATAGTAATTATTTCAATTAATGGTACTGATGAGTATTTGCTAGACATTGAATGCAATGCAATATGTACAATTTAACAATCATCCTTCAAGCATGTATTATTGTATTTTTCATATCAGGAAATATATTTAGTCAGTATTGTTTTTAAGGTGATGTACTACAAAAGCTAGGAATAAAATCCAATTGTGTGAGAATCTAAGGCTTTTTTTCTCTTTAAAACCTGCCTATGTCTTATCTTTATTAAAGAAAATATTTATTCCTTTAAAGTTACTTTCTTCCTTCTGTACCTTCCAATTAAAAGCAAAAGCACCAAAATATATTAAAAATTAACAGCATTTGGCAGTAGCTATTAATAAACACTTAGGAATAAACTAACATCAGTATTCTACATGGAAAGCAATTCAGAACAGTCAACCAAATAAAAAAATAATTTCCAATGCCTATTTATGATCTATACATCTTTTCCAAAAGAAAAATAAATCAGACACAGAAGTTAAAAATATAATAGAAACCAAAATGTAAACTAAAACTCCATATTTTACAAAACTAATAGTAATAGTAAAACTCTTTAGTTAATACAAAATCATGTGACCAACAAACCAATAACAAATATCTGCCAATAATTTTGAATGATATTAATATACTTATTTGTATTTCTCAATTCAAATAATTGATTTTTTACCTTAATTGTGGTTTGTTTTTTATATCACTCTATTCTAAATATGTTAATATTGACCTTCCCATTAAACTAGTCATTTTTCCTTGAGCGATTGTTAGTATATAAATATAAATAAATATATATATATATATATATATATATATATATATATATATATATATATATATAATGTATATAAAGTACTATACCTTCCATTCTGGTCAACTGCATGTATATTTGCTTTGTTCTGAATTAATATTTCAACCATCTGCTGTCTGTTTTGCTCTATGGCAAGTAAAAGTGGTGTATAGCCACTCTGGAAAACAACAAAAAGTTTACAAAATTATTCAACTGAACTGAACCTCTTACAAAGTGCTGTCTGAATATAAGAATATAACAAATAATGTAAATTAAGAGTAACCTCTCCCTTCTCATCTCATTCCACTTTCATATTTTCTGACCCTTAACTTTGCAATGTCTCTCCTCTACTTAGAGTGGCCACATAAACTCTAGTCATTTCTTGAAGACAGAGACCACTTTTCTCAATAGCCCTGTACCCTAAAACAATTAGTAAAGGATTTAAATGTTATATTTAATAAGCCAAATTTTAACTCTATATCATCAGGGTTTATTAATCTACATACCAAAGAATACATACTTTTACAGAAATACCAACCCTTATCAGAAAGGTTCCTTGATTCACTGTTAGAGAAATTTTACAAGACCGTGCATTATATATCCAGTACTACAGAAATATCTTTAATATTGCTTAACACTTCTTTGACATTGATTTTTCATAGCAAACATTTACATGTAAAGAACTAAAGTTGCAGGTATACATTTTCCAATAACATGGCAATACCAAGGGATAATATGTAAGCTTAGGGATCTCCAGCTTTAAAAGCTTAATCACCTGAAGATGTTTAATAGCATCAGTGGGTCCTCCTCTGTCAGAGACTCCGACAGGGGCCTGCATGGGCCAACAGGAGGGTTTGCCCACGGCGCCCTCACATCCCGCCTCCCGTAATTTAGTTTCAATGCCTTCTCCTCCCCGGTCACCGAGAAAAGGAGTAAAATGATAAATGACCCCCCCCCCTTCTCCATGGGTTTTAGTCAGGGTGGCCTCAAAATACTGTTTTCCTTGATTATTAACACAAATGGAGGCTGATTCATAACAGGGGATGTGCACCGCCGAAGTATAATGACAAGTGGTGGACCAGTTTCCAAGAGTCTCAGTCGAACTAGGGACAACAAGTTTTGGCTTATTAACACATACCCATTTTGGCTGATTAAATCCTCCGATGTTTTGATTGAGTTCAGCCGCCATATAGGCCACTTTAGCCCCACAGTCAATGCTTTGGGTAAAACCAGAGGGGGCCGAGTGCCGTGGCCCTCCCTTGCACTCACAAGGGGCTCCAAAAAGATACTCATGAATATTCCCAGGTGGGGGGTCAATTCCTCCTTCAACAAACCTGTCCAGAAGGAATGTCATAAGCGGGGTCCAGCTCATGAGGTGTGTCTTGGCGTTCACTTGAAGGGGTGGGAGCATCAGCGGCAGGATCAGCCATCTTGGGAGCTTCATTTTGTCTTGAATTTTCATCCACCGGTCTGGTGCAGTGCTCCGGGACCCAAATGGGCTTCTCAGTCCCTGGGGGAAAAACACATACAGCTCCCCTCACTCTAGCTAAGAGTGGAGCAGGAGGTTGCCACTTCCCTGTAGCCAGATCCTTCCATCTTATCTGTGCCTTTTGTATGGTGGGAGAGGAAAAGTGACGTTGTGCCGCTGTACGGCCTTCAGCGTCAGTGAGCAAAAAATTTAAAGTGAATAGGGTTATATTTAATAGTGCATGTGGTCCCTGGCAACTCTGGTATATTTCCCCCTCTTTTGTTTTTTGCAAATAGGTTTTAAGATGTTGATGGGCCCATTCAACAATGGCCTGTCCTTGGGGATTATATGGGATTCCTGTTTTGTGTATAATATCCCACTGTGAGCAAAATTTTTGGAATGTTTGACTGAGTAAGCTGGGCCATTATCTGTTTTTATGCATCGAGGAGTTCCCATAAAGGAAAAGGTTTTTACATAGTGTTCTATCACATCTTTAGCCTTTTCTCCTGAATGTAGAGTAGCAGAGATAAAACCAGAAAATGTGTCTATACTGACATGTGCAAAGGACAACTTTCCAAAACTAGGAATATGAGTTACATCAGTTTGCCAGATGTCATTTGGCTGAAGGCCCCTTGGGTTAACTCCCAGAGAAGTGGAATGGATAAAAGGTGCACAAGTAGGACATAGGGAGACAATTTTTAAAGCTTGATCCCAGGAACATCCTGAGTGGAAATGTAAAGTTTGTGCATTTAGGTGGAATTTATTATGAAGTTGTAGGGCCTTATCATACTCAGTTATTGTATATACAAGGTTAGTGGCATGTGTGGCAGTGTCTGCCATGGCGTTGCCCGCCACCAGAAGACCTGGAAGCCCAGAATGACTTCTAATGTGACCTATGAAAAGGGGATCTGTCCTAGCCCATATAAGAAGCTGCACTGTCTGTAGTTGTTCCATGATGGTAGATTGTTTTCCAATATAAGGTGCCGTCTCAATCGCAGAGGCAAGCCTGGCAATATAGAGACTGTCTGTGAAAATATTAAGGGGCACCGAACTATAGGTCTGTAAGGCCAATATTAAGGCTGCAACCTCCACCTTTTGGGCCGAGCGATCGGTCACTCTCTTGCGGATGACCCGGGTCCCATCTGAAACGACAGCAAACTCATCTTTAGCTCCGTCGGTGAAGACGGTTTGTGCCCCTGGGAGAGGATCCTTTTTTAGGATCTTGGGGAAAATTATTGGACATGTCTTTAGACTTTCAAGGAGTCTGCTTTTAGGGTAATGATTGTCAACCTGTCCCATGAAACTACAGAAGAAGAGACACCAGAGATCATGTTCCTGTCTTAATTTAGAAAGAATGTCTTGATTATATGGCAATATGAGAACATCAAAGGTTTTTCCAAACAAGGCATCCCCCAGATATTTTGCTTTCCAAACCAGTTGTATTACCAGGTCATGGAAGGGTACCAGGACCCGAGAGGGGGATGCAGGTAAGTGAACCCAATAAATAGGACCAGTCTGCCAAAAGACCCCAGTCGGAGTGAGTTTTGACGGAAGAACGATGAATAACAAAGACTGGAAATAGTCCACCTGCATCACCTGCATCTCTTGTATGGCTGTCTCTATCAATTTAAGCGCTTTTAGGGCTTCTGGAGTAGGCTTTAGCGGGGAGGTGGGTGAGGGGTCTCCTTTTAAAAGATCATACAGGGGTTTAAGTTCCCCAGTAGGGACATGGAGGGAAGGCCGTAGCCACTGAATTTCCCCCAGAAATGTCTGCCACTGGTGCAGGGTTCTAAGCTGATTTACCTGGAATTGAGGCCTCTGGGGAGTGATCCCTATCTGGTTAATAGTGTATCCTAGGTAGTTATAAGGGAATTGAATCTGTACCTTCTCTGGGGCTATAATCAGTCCAGCTCCCTTTAACAGGGACTGGAGGACTTCATAAGACTGGAAAAGTTCTTTCCTATCAGGGCCTGCCAACAGTATATCATCCATATAATGGATGAGGTAAAAGTTTGAGAATTGTTGCCTAAAGGGTCGCAAAATTTCTGCTATAAAATATTGACACATAGTAGGACTATTAGCCATTCCCTGAGGTAAGACAGTCCATTCAAACCACTCTTAGGGTTCCCTAAAGTTTGTTGATGGTAAAGAAAAAGCAAAACGTTTACGATCCTGGGGGGCCAGGGGAATAGAAAAGAAGCAATCTTGTAGGTCCAAAATAATGAGATGCCAATCTTTAGGGATAGCCGTGGGGAAGGGTAGTCCTGGCTGCAAAGGTCCCATGGGCTGCATTGTGTTGTTAATGGCCCGCAGATCCTGGAGGAGTCTCCATTTCCCAGATTCCTTTTTTTTTGACAAAAATGGGAGTGTTCCAGGGAGAAGTGGAAGGCACCACATGTCCCATCCTAAGCTGTTCTTGAACTAGAAGGGTTGCAGCCTGTAACTTGTCCTTGGTTAGGGGCCACTGTTCTATCCACACAGGGTCATCTGATAGCCATGTGATAGATAGAGGACATGGCCACACTTCAGTGGCCCCTAGGAAAAATTTCCCAGCCCCTTTCGGTCCCCACCCGTTCGGGTGACTTCCTCCATAGGATCCACAGGTGTGACCCTTCCCTCATGATTTTTACCCAGTCCTTTTCCGGGAAGCCATCCCATATCTAACATCATATCATTAACAAACTTATTACTCCCTTTTAGGGTCTGAGTGGTAAGAATAGCTCCCATTTGTTGAAGCAGGTCCCTTCCCCAAAGGTTTGTGGGGAGTCCGGCCATCACGTAAGGCTGAAAGTAACCACTGCGTCCTTCCTCATCTCTCCATTTTAGAAAAGAGGCACTTTTTTCTGGTCTAGTTTGCCCAATCCCCTGTAATACAGCTGAGGGATCTTGGAGAGGCCAAGTAGATGGCCATTGTCTTTTAGAGACAACAGAGACATCCGCTCCTGTATCTAATATTCCTTTAAAGATTTTATCTTGTATCTTAATGGTTAATTGTGGCCGGGAGTCTAAATGCGCTATCAAAAAGGCCTGAGGGCTGCCGGTCAAGCGGAAACTGCCAGCACCCCGAGTTATCTGTAGGGCTCGATTGGGCAATGGTGCTACTGGCAACAATAATAGTTGTGCTATTCTCTCCCCAGGGGGGATGATAACAATCCCCTGGGTTGCCTCAGCAACAATCTTTAATTCCCCATGATAATCACTATCAACTACGCCTGTGAGTATCCTAAGTCCTTTATGGAAAGTACTGCCTCTCCCAAGGATCAATCCTGCAGTTCCTTCCGGCAAGGGGCCAAAAGTCCCGGTTGGCAGGGTCTGGGGGCCCATCTGTGGAGTTAGTACCACTCGGGAGGTGGAACTGAGGTCCAATCCTGCACTTCCGGGTGTCCCTCGGGGGAACTCCCGGACAGAAAGGGGTTGGTCTGAGGAAGGTGACGAAGTCGCCCACTCCCTGGAGCCCCATTCCGTCCCTGGATTGCCCCGTACACTCTGGCTTCCAGGGCCCGGGGCGGGCCCCTGTTCCCGTTTCCCGGCTGTAAGGGATGTCCCTGAGCATCAAACTTAGAACGACACTCGCTGCTCCAATTATTTCCCTTACCGCACCGGGGCCAGGGGCCAGGGGTGCCTTCTCGGCCCCGTCTATTCCCTTCGGGACAACTCTGCTTAATATGTCCCTCCTTTCCACATTGGAAGCAACCTTTGGGTCGGGCCCTTTTACCATCAAACCCTGACAATCCTGTTTTAAGGGCAGCGGCCAGGACCTGTCCAGTAATATGAGCTCCATCGATATCTTTGCAAGCTCGGATCATGTCATCAACACTCCTTGCCCTAGAAGACTTAATAGCAGTTTGGCAATAGGAATTTGCATTTTCATAAGCCAATTGTTTAATAACTGGCATGGCCTGTTCCAAGTTAGGGAATATTTTCCCTGCCACCTGCATTAATCGGGAAATGAAGTCAGAGTAAGATTCAGAGGGTCCTTGAGTAATTTTTGAAATTTTTGTCTCAGAATTAGAAAGGGGCAATGCCTTCCAGGCTTGGATCACCGTTGTTGCAATCTGGGCATATACCCCGGGGTCATAGTTAATTTGTTGATTCAGAGAGGTATACTGTCCGGACCCAGTCAACATCTCCAGATTACGCTGTGGGAACCCAGCATCTCGATTGATATGAGCCAATTCTCGGCACCTTTCCTGATTTTCACTTTTCCAAAGCAAGAAATCTCCCCCCAATAACACCGCCCTGCAAAGCTGTTGCCAGTCACCAGGAGTTAACTGGTTGGCAGAAAAGGCCTTGAAAAGTGTCAAAGTGAAAGGGGCGTGAGGTCCGTAGTTAGTGACAGCCTCCTTCAATTGCTTAATGTCTTTGAAAGCTAAGGGAACATGCGTCCTGGCCGGCTGCCCATCCGAATTACGGGTTTCTGCCACCAGAAAAGCCAGGGCATGTTTGGCGCGCCACTGGACCCCTCCCTGTCTTCGGGGATTGTCTGGATCCCAATTAGGATTATAAGGAGGGGGAGCGGTGGCAGCCGGAGAGGCAGCTCCTGGGGTATTGGAATCTTTCCAATTTGATCTACTTGAGTGACCCTCCAATTCCTCTATTTCCCTCTCTAGTTCTCCTTCCTCATCGGAAAGAGAACTAAAGTCTCCATCCTCCCCCTCTGGGGCGGACACTCGGAGGCACTTTTTAGTCCTTTTCTTCGAGCCCTGGTCAAAATTCTCATCCTTTAAGGACACAGCCACTTGTTCTTCCTGTACCTCATTAAGGGCTTGTTCACACTCAGCAAGTTGTTCTTTGATCTTGACTTTATCTGTCAATAGAGCATCTTTTACCAATCTCCATAGGGAGAAGGTAGCAATGGGTATACTGTCTGGACCACTGTCTCAAAAGTTTTTGGAGGTCCTGTTTCACCAGGTCCCAATCGGTGTTATTAAGAAATCCCCCTGTCAGAAACCAAGGACAAGCCTGGGCTATAGTTTCAACAAATTTGGTTGCAGTTTTGGTTTTTATTCCTGTTCCTTGCTTGCTTAACAGCTCTTTAACCTCGTTGGCCAGACGAAGCTTTGCTGTTGAGTTACCCATGGTGCGCACCCCCCTTTTTCTTATATACTTATTAACCAATCCTCCCCCTTCTCCTAGAAGGTGAGCCTCATTCGCTTACCCCTACTTTCTGAATCTCGGTGGGACCTCCACTTGCCGTGTCCGGCTAATGGGAACCGAGTCCGGCGAGGGACGATGAGGTTAAGAAATACACAGGACACCAAGGTTCTTCATCCAGGAGTCTCTCTTTATTCCTCACATCCTCCCCTTATATCCCCCAAGCAGCAGGAGTGGAAAATTACTCAGAAAAAGGGGAGGAGAGGGGAGAAATCCGTCTACGACATCTGCCATTGTTAGACACCGAAACTTCTCTTATCAGGGAGTCCACCAGAGCAGAAAAAGGTCAAGACGTTCCTGACGTACCTGTGGAGCACATATGTCTCAGACAGACAAGCAGGAAAACCGCAAGTCTGCTTTCATGGCCTAGTGAGCTGGCCACTTTGACATGCATAACAAAGAACTGGGGGCTGGGCCTCAGGGGCCTGGGAAAGGACTGCTACCAGCAGTGGTTCTTGTATATTTTCCCAAAGGATATCCAATGCACAGCTCCAAATCATGTTGTCTATGACCAGGATCAATGGAGTCACCTTAGAATGCAATGGACATGTAGAGGCAAAGACCTGCTGAATCAGAACAAGAGTTTGAACATGATCTTCAAGGGATGATTCCTTAAAATTCCACAGTTCCAGTGTGAAATTTGTCTGCTTTTATTCCTCTATGGCAATTTGAATGTAGCTCTGGATTCCTCCCTAAATGTTCCATCAAAGTAAAGTTTGGAAAGATCTGTAATCTCTCCACTGTTAATTGCAGATACCTATGATTTTGGGAAATGCTCAATTACCACTCATATTTCCTTCTACTTTTACATTTGCTTTTTCTGCCCTATAATTTTCCTTAGGGTGTAGCAACAAGTTTCAAGTCATTAAATTATATACATGCCTAATCATTTAGGGTAACTGAACTTAGCTCTGTGGAAACAGGTCTTCATTCCTCAATTTATTCCTAATCATGTATAAGTGAGGAAGGGTGGGAAAGTTTTATTCTCTCTTTCATTCAACTTTTAAACTGGAAACACACAAATGTTTTCCAGATTTGAAAATCCTTTTCTTTTTTTGAACAGAAATATAGTTTAATGAGTTAATATAATATATTCCCTCTTTTTTATTTCCATGGAATTTTGTTTTTTCTGTTTTTAATGATTTTATTAAATGGCAGTGGAATGCATCACAATTCATATTACACATATAGAGCACAATTTTTCATATCTATTTTTGTATACAAAGTATATTCACACCAATTCATGTATTAATACATGTACTTTGGATATAATGATGTTCACCACATTCCACCATCATTTCTAACACCCTGCCCCTTCCCTTCCCCTCCCACCCCTCTGCCTATCAGTAGTTCTTCTATTCCTCTCAGGCTACCCCTCCCTACCCCAGTATGAATCAGCCTCCTTACATCAGAGAAAACATTCAGCATTTGTTTATTTGGGATTGGCTAACTTCACTTAGCATTGTTTTCTCCAACACCATCCATTTAACTGCAAATACCATGATTTTATTCTCTTTTATTGCTGAGTAATATTCCATTGTGTATTTATGACACATTTGTTCCAATAACCTACTGAAGGTCATCTAGGTTGGTTCTACAGTTAAGCTATTGTGAATTGTGCTGCTATAAACATTGATGTGGCTGTATCCCAGTAGTATGCTGTTTTTAAGTGTTCGTCTATCGACCAAGGAGAGGGATAGCAGGTCAAATGGTAGTTCTATTCCCAGTTTTCCATGGATTCTCTATACTGATTTCCATATAGGCTGTACCAATTTGCAGTCCCACCAGCAATATATGAGTGTACCTTTATCCCCAACATCATTGTCAACATTATTGTTGTTTGTCTTTATAATAGCTGCCATTCTGACAGGAGTGAGATTAAATCTTAAGAGTAGTTTTGATTTGCATTTCTCTAATTGCTAGAGATATATTTGTTGATTAATTTTATATCCTCTTCTGAGATGTGTCTGTTTAGGTCCTTGGCCCATTTATTGATTAGGTTATTTTAGAAAACCCTCTTCTGTTCCCTTCTCATCTGAAGGTGGAATTTCCCACCCTCTCCTGACCACCCCTGATTCTTTTATATTTGTTTTTGAATGTATGTACTCACTGCCTTTGTCAGTCTTCATTCCCTCTTCTTTGGTCTTTTTCCTTATTTCAAATTTACCTATGAGAGAAGCATGTGTCAAATGCAACTCACAATACAATTCCTTTAGCAAATACACCCAATTCAACCTGTGGCTGAAATCCAATGAGATACACCAGTTCTTACATTTGTTTGTCCCTACTAGTTATTTAATAGGCACATTTCTTGAACAAGTACTGTATACCAGTGCTCATATTTTTTGGCCATTCTCTTTCCAGTATAGATTGTATCCTGTGTTTCTTACCTTGGACATGTCCATTTATTGTCTTTGTGCTTGGATTGAACTTACTGGATATACCAGCAGCACACTCCTCTCGAAGTTGCTCAGAATCACTCTGGTAAAAATAATGACAATAATAAGTTTTATATAGATTTCTGCTCCTCTCATTGAACATCATTCTATTTATAGTTATAAAGTCATTGCAATTGCAGATTAGACCATTACATTTTCTGCAATGATATTTCCAGAAGACACAATTTCACATGCAGTCCAGGCGAAACTGAGTTCTGCTCTTTATCTGGCTACTGATGGGGAAAATCAGGAAGAAAGAAAGAGGAAATTTGTTCCCTTACAACAAACTCACTGATATGCATATATCCAAAACAACTAACATCAGTGCTTAATTAGTAAACTGAGCATTCTCCCACAAAATAAAGAGTAGAAAACTTGTTTAAAATGTTTTTTTTTTGAATTAGATTTGATATTATAGAGATACAACATTTTGAACAATGAAAGGTCAATTTTTTTTGTTTGCTTACATATGATACTTGATAAGAGACTTTCAAATGGGTTATCTCTAATAGTAAGAAAATATTCTTACACTTGTTTCATTTGAGTCCCCAGAGCCTTCCAAATATGCATCTCATTGAGCAAAATATTCACATAGTCAAAATTTCATTTTAAAAGAACAGTGATTCAGTACAAAGATGTGTTTGTATTTTATGCACACCAATGAGCACACTCTATTTGTTTAGAGAATGAACACTTTTTATTGCAAAAAGAACTAAAAGGAATTTCAAGGAAGTAAGACAGTAGCACAGCATCATGCTGTGTTTCCTGACTAACTACTTTCAGAATTTGGACCCAGAGAAACTGGTGTGTGGCTGCATAATGAATAAGTCAGGCTGTGTGGAAAAACTGGAAAGCCACGACAGAGAACTAGTGACCACATGAAACATAGAAATCATGGCTTTTAAAACAAAATATGCATTCCTAGAAGAAATACTGCAGCTGTGCCAGCGAAACTAGCAGAGGGCAAGCAACAAATCTCCCCTCTAGAGGTCAGAAGAGAATCTCACCAATCTAATTAAAAAATGGCAAAAAGCAAGAGACAGACATATTTCAAATCAGGAACTACAACTTGTCCACAGCCATATGAACATTAGTCATCATCAATAGCACACAAAGAAATAACATTAAAAACAGCATTGACATTTCAGATGTCCCCAGTCAGAATGACATTTATCAAGTTCTCAAATAATAAGTGAAGTGTGGGGAGTGGGAGAAAAATATAATCTTACACATCCAGACTGAAAAATTAAGATTTCCACACTGAAAAGCAATATGTAGAATCCTCCGGATTCTAGGAATATAACTGTCATATGACCCAGTTTTTCCACTCCTTGATTTGAACACCAATGTACCAAAACCAGCATGTACATGTAACTTTTTAATGTCAATGTTTTAGCACTGTAATCACAATTATAAAGTTATGGAACTAACTCTAATATCCATCAAGGGGAAAATATATATAAAAAAGATACTTGTCACTGATTTTGAGCAGATTAGTTATTTATAAATCCCAATATTTTATATGAATTCAGTGCCCTAAATGTTCTAACGTAAAAGTTGCAACAACAAATCTCCTTAATTATACAAAGGAAAATACTTTAGTGAAAAATAGGAAACTAATATATAATCCTCTCAATTCAAATGCCACATTTTCAGCAAACAAGGTAGTTGAATTTTCTCAGAGATATCAACCAGAATTCAAAATACTGCCAAATTGCGTAGGCAGAATGGCACTGCAAGATTTCAGAAAAAAACCTTCATTCTTATTTTAACTTTTATAAGATGGAACTCTTTCATAAACTGTGGTTATTGAGGCACCCACACAAGTATTAAGGTAGGTGTAAAAGAGAACTGAGACAGATCTGATAGCTCTGGGAAGCTAGACTTTGGTCCTGTGGTCTGCCTAAGGATGAAGAGTTCTTGGCACTTTCATTGAACGATGTTGTTTGAAGCTTTGTGAAAGCAAGTGCCAAGGTTATTTCTGGTAGAAAAATTGTCCTCCTACAGAACAACACACATGTGCAGACACACATGAGCAGATAGGGTCAAGCCACTCAGCTGGTTTGAGAGGCATTTCAAGTTCTTGTCTATGTTACCACCCTGCTGATACTTGTAGACACCCTGCTGGGTATTACAATAAAATCCTGAGAGCAGACAACTTTGACAAGGGTCCCCTTGTAGTAATTCTGTGGGTGAGATCAGAAACCACTGCTTGTCTTGAACTTCCCAGATTCATAGCCAACTCTCTGCCCAGAATGGTGGAGGTTCACCCTCATCATATGTTTTCAGGATAGTGATAGTCAGGAATGGGCTGAAAATTCTCATCAGCAATACATGTGTAATGCTTGTTGGACAGTTACTTGAGTAGAAGTCCACAGAGCACTGCATCTTTAAATAAGTATTTAGAATAATGATAGTGAAGGAGAGTATGTTTTGAGAATTTAAGTGACAGAAGAATCCAGCAGTGCTGGGGCATTGTTAGGTGCAATGATATTTTCCTTCAGTTTCCAAAAGATTCTGCAAGCAGACTATGACTGCCATGCTCCAATAGGTTGCCAGGAAACTACTCAGAGACATGGAATCTTGCTCATCTCTAGACCACTGGCTACAGGAATCAATCAGGTGGTCTGCATTACATACTAGTCCCTAGGCTCCATGAACCAGAGTGTTTGTCAGGAAGTTCCCAAATTAGATAGACCCACTTGTCTGAGTCATGAACAAGTACTGAGGATGAGGGTTTTCTTGAAATTGCTAAATTTCCTCAGTATTCTCTGAGTGTGGTGGGAGACAAAGGAGCAGAGGGGCTCAGCTTATTCATGCAAATATCAGGTTAGGCCTTTTGCAGCTAGAGCAAATAAAGATAGTGTTGGATAATATTTGATTCCCAGAAACCCCAAAGTTATGTGTGGCTAGATTTAGAAATCCTGGACAGAAATATCTTTTTTCTACTGTGTTAACATTAGGGAGTCTCAAACTCTTGCTGTTATTGTTCATTATTTTTTGGCCTGCTATTTTTATTTGTTTTCCATGTTATTTCATTTTTCTCTCTCTTTTTTTTAATATTTATTTATTAGTTATTGGCGGACACAACATCTTTGTTTGTATGTGGTGCTGGAGGATCGAACCCGGGCCACACGCATTCCAGGCGGGCGCGCTACCGCTTGAGCCACATCCCCAGCCCTTTCTCTCTTTTTTTAAATGAGAGTTTCATTCTATTTGGGGGGGGGGTTGGTACCCAGAGACAAATTTTATTCTCACTTTAAATCCTTTCATTTCTAATTTTTATTGCCCTTTTTCCTCTTCTCCTATTCTGTCTCTCTTTAGTCCCACCACTTTCACTCTACTTCCTATTAAAAATATATTCCAATAATTGTATCTTAACCAAGACAGGTGTTTTTGGAGGTCAACCTTGTTATTTCCTACTCCATTTATTCATTTATTGCTGTTCTAGAGATAATTTAAAACATAGATTTTATGTACAGTGAATACATGTTTTTCTTTATGCTGTGATGGTTGTTGGAGTTTACTCTCTCCTGACAGGAACCAGCCATGCACTTTACGAGAATCAAATAGACATAAAATCCATTGGGTAGGAAAAGTCTGGTATCTGGGAATTTCCATCAGCAATCTTGCTGGTTTGAGAGACTGGCCCCAACCTGTGACTTCTTACACAGTTCCATCAGGTTCAGCACTGCACTGGAGATGGGTTGACCAGGTGAGGCTACACAGCCACACAGCCAGAGTTGGGTGTGGCCACTATGCTAATCAACCTCTTTGCTGCAAGACACCTACCCACACCAAAAAATAACATTCCTCCTGTTTTCAGGTGTGGTGATGCATGCCTGTAATTCCAGTGACACAGAAGGCTGAGCAGGAGGATTATGAGTGCAAAGCCAGTCTCAGCAAAGAGTGAGGTGCTAAGCAACTCAGACTCTGTCTCTAAATCAAATACAAAATAGGGTGGGGGGATGTGGCTTAGTGGTCTTGCGGCCCTGAGTTCAATCCCTAGTACACACACACACACACACACACACACACACACACACACACACAGACACTTTTCCTCTTTCTGAAAACTTATCCCTGCCTTTGATACACTCTCCCTTAAATGAAGAACTGGAGACATTTTCTAGTTGCTCAGCTGCAGCTCCACTGAAATTGGGGATCCATTTAAGAGCTCTGCTTCACCTTTCAAACTTAATTTCTAGCTCTGGCTCTTATTTCTTTACTAGTTATTTCAGACCTTCTTTTTCTCAGATGGCTTACATCTTATGAGTAGGGTGATGGTGGCCCCGTGATACTCTCCCCTTACAGTGATACTTGTGAGTGAAAGTAGCCTATAAAATATGCTCATTTTCAGCTGTGATACTCAGATGTAAATACTGCCCAGGAAACATCCCAAAGAGAAACTTGCACACTACAAGTACCCACATGAGTCTATGGAATAGAAATCCATTCAAGTACATGGAAATGAACCACCTACTAACACAGACAACAGGAGAACAGAGGAAAAGACCTTCAAAATTTCATGATTTCCCCAAAATTGCATCCAAAGAATTAGGTCTAACCACAACTAAATAGATAAGGTAAATATAATTAATAGTTGCATTGATTTCTTTAATTTTTTTTTAGTTGTAGCTGACCAGTTAACTTCTCTGTACTTAAATATTTAATTACTATGTTTGGATTCCCAAAGAGTATTGTAGTAGGTTATTTCAATTGGCCTAGTTTAATGTCTGGTAAGCAAAAAAAAAAAAAAAAAAAAAAAAAAAAAAAAAAAAAAGAAAGAAAGAAAAGAAATGACCAGGAATTTAAATTGACACATGTGCCTACCTTTTGCTGGCAATGTGCAGTATCATCAATATCATGAAAACTCTTCTGTTCTGCCTCGGATGATCTGTCCAAATGTGGCTCTGTTGACAAATTCACAGATAAACTTCTTAAAAAATTCATGTGAAAGACAAATTATCCAAATAAAAAGGAAGAGTATGAATAATCTTATAATTTTATTTTCCCAGTTATATTTTTATTGAAGTTTTACTTTAGGAGAATGTATGTCGTATGTGAAATTTTTATTGCTGGTGTGTGGGCCTGTGTATTTTACCCCAAACGTGTATCCTTGGCAAATACTATAATGCTGACTTCAGATCCCAAGTCTTTATATTGGGAGACAGAGTGTCTGTAAAGTCCAAGGTTTACTGGAAACCCTGCAGGGGCCTGCCTCAGCCTTTCAAATACCTGCAATTATGGATGTGTGCCTCTGAACCCCATTTATACTGACATCATTGAAGAGTAAGTTTACTGGTCCAATACCTCAGAAAACCACTGGGGGAGACACTAGGTATTCACCATGTATGATGCCTATAATAACTCACAACTTGATCCATTCAAGTTGAATAAAAATTTTATAGAAAAAAATTAAATTTCCATGTAAACCAAAATCATCACACTGTTTACTCTTTGCTCAATTATTAAAATTTAAAAATCCTTTGTACTTAATTTTGTCCCAGATAAATGATCACATTTACACCTTAATAAAATGAATTCCATATTGTTTTTCTTTTTAATTTCCCCTTCTTTTCATATTTTTTCTATTAAAATTGTCTCTGTCATGCAAAACGTCCATGATTATACCTCTTATTCCTGACATAAACTGTTTTTGCTTTTCCTTGGGACTACTTTAGACATATTACAACTTTGGTATGGGGTAATAAATGCATGAGCTGTAAAGTATTCAGTTTCCTAGCCAGTTCATCAGTTACTGAACTTGAGGGAACTGCTTTTATATCATGTTACTGTCAACAGGTTTATTTATTTTTACCTATAGTTGAATTTGTGATAAGAGCTAGAGGTGAAACTAAGGACCAGGGGTAAAGATTTTTCTAGAGATAAAGATGAAAGAAGACTTCAAAAGTGAGGATATCCACTAGACAGAGGAAATGCTGAAAGAATGGAAGGCTATACATAGACACAGGGTTTAAATGGGACATGCTTGTCTGACTATATAGGGATTGGCAAGGAGAATGGCCAGAGGATATTGCAGACAGAGAGAGGGATCAAATACACAGTGAGACAAAATTTGTATTATGAAAGATTCCTGGAGAAGTTAAGATGCTTGGACATCCTTGTGTTAAAGTGGGCCGATGGTCATATATGCAGTATATGCATAAATAGCAGAACCAACTTCAATGCAATATGCAGGTGACCTTGAGTGGCATGTGCATGAAATGGAGATGAATAATGAGAAGGCAACAGTGCACTAGAAAATTGATGCATCCTGATTGGAGGGCATTTTTCTCAAAATATAGAGAGTAGAAAAATTTCAGTGAGATGTATAGAATCAATTTTAACTAAATGAACAAAGACAGAAGGTGGGTCTGAGTAATTTGAGATTCTGTTATTCACATTTACAAATGAGATGCTTAATACAGTGCAGGAACTATGAATGTTGCTTTCATTTAGCAAGTAGTTTCTCCTGAAGCAAAATCTTCCTCTGTTGAGAGAACTCATTTAGAAGCTTGGTGTGAAATTTTCTGAAATTGGATTTACAAAACCCACAGGACTATCAGAAAAGTCTGTGGGAGAGGATCAATGGGAGATCAACTGCCCAGCATGCAAAATAATCCATTTCAATGCCAAGCATTGAGAAAAACATAAACAAACCATGTCATAGGAATATGATAAATCTCTTATTGCTATGTGTAAGTTTATTTTTGATTTAGATCATTTAGTCCAAATTCCTGAAAAGAAGTTTCTCCAGTAATAATAGATTCATTTTATAGGAAAGGAGTAAAATAAATTACATATGATTATACATCGCATCCTTTCTTGTTATAGACTGATCACATTAATGGTGAAGGGCACAAACAAAAGTAAAGCATGAAACAAAGTACAAGGTCTTGGAATTAGTCCATACACAAGTTGTCATAGTAGAGTTGACATTCTCTTTTCAATGGGTTTCTCCTATGTCACAGGCTGAAACTGACCTCCTAGATTCAAGCATAAACCATATCTTCATTCTCTCAGGCATCTCAGTTCTAGCTCTTCCCCTTTAATCTCCTTTTAAATTTAGGGAAGAAAGAAAATCAGCCTCATATTTCAACTAACCAGTGTAATGACTGCAGTTTGGGAAATATAATTTTAGAGATAAGTATGATATAAGCACTTTTTAATATATTTTCCTCATGAATTTACAAAAATATTTTGAAAAATGGATCAAGCATCAACATCCACATGTTGTGGCAATAATCACAACCATTGTGGAATGTATATATATAAAATGTGTGAATAGTTTGTTATCCTTTCAAAGGTTTTATTATATGCTTTCTAGAAAAGTTGTACCACAAAAGTTACCTATATTGAAGTTCCATGTTTGCATCGTCAATTTTACCCTTTTTTCTTCGATTTTGTTCATAGGCTTGATGTTTTTGGAGAAAAGATATAATATAAATTTTAGATTTGATCCCATCCAGCACGCACTTAATAATGTAAAATAAACATAGAAGATGAATTTTACCTTGCAGGAATCATATAAATCCAGATAAACTGAAAAGAGATTGAGATGATGCTCAAATAAATCTGAATATGCAAAGAGGAGGGGGAGGGTATGTGGGGGCAGGAAAGATGGTGGAATAGATGGACATTATTACCCTAGGTACTGTATATATATGGTGACACTACACTGTGTACAACCATAGAAATGTGAAGTTGTGCTGCAATTGTGTAGAATGCATCAAGATGCATTCTGCTGTCATATATATACCTAATTAAAATTAATTACTTTCCAAAAATCTGAATATAACAAAACTACCCTCATTACACACTAAATGAATATGGACCCTAGTCCTGGTAGTTAGCATTGGTGAAGATTACTTTAGCTTTAGGAATCTAACAAAACTACCCTCATTACACACTAAATGAATATGGACCCTAGTCCTGGTAGTTAGCATTGGTGAAGATTACTTTAGCTTTAGGAATCCTCTTTCATTTGGGGGCTTTATGTTGAGCAATGACAGAAGACTCAAATGTACTAAATCAGAATCAGGAATATAGGTTTCAGAAAACTTGCAGTTAAGTTTCCAGTGGTAAAATCACTTTTGCAATGGTCTTTAATAGAATGCTACAGATGCAGAATGTTGAAGAGCATAGTGATCTGTTTTCAGAAGAGGAAAAAAGGACCCTGAGAAGTGTAATAAGGAAACTGAGTTTAAAATGTGGCAGCACATATCTTGAGTGAACCCTATCAGAATTATTTCATCCATTTTATTGTAAGCATACTTCCTGTCCCTCATTTGCCTCATAATTAACAAATCCAATGTTGCGATGAGTTTTCAGGAGAAGGTATACTTATGTGCACATCAGAGTGAGTTTTCTGAGCTAATTAGCCCAGATATGTGTGTTTAGAATAAAAGGTAATACACATATTGCTCACTTATGTGAAAAACTGGTGTACCTTCTTTTCCCAGAATCCCTTGTTTAATCAATAATTACTTTCTTTTTGCCCTATCCTGGGAAGACAGTGATTCCTCATCCATTGAAAAAAAATATATATATACAGTAAAGCTAAAGTGTTTGGACTAGGCAATACTAGTCACTTTTCCAAAAAGGAAAGTGTTCTGAAAGTTTTCAAAATTAACAGATATCAATAGACTAGTGTGTTTCAAAGAAATTTGTTGATACAAGAAGAGTATTGTATTGGTGTTGGAGGAGAAAACTTCATAAAAGTTTTCTGGTTGTAAAATGAGTCTCGTGTGGCTTATCTTGACAGCTTTTCAAATAATTGCATGCAAGTTCCAGATGATCACAACATTTGCTTTCTAGAGTTCAGAATTTATCTCAGCCATATGGTGCATTCCTGGAATGTCCAGGGACATGGTTTCTCACAAAGCACCAATAAAATAATGAAATCAACAATATTAATGATGATAATGAGAATAGTAAATATGGAAACATTAGCATCCTTTAAAGCAATGGATGCTTCAAAAATACAACACAGCTCATCTGAATGAGACATATGGATGCCTCACACACTGTGATGCCTCTGGATGTAGATGGAGGGGGAAATGGGTAGCTGCAGATTACTCAGATTCTTCCAGTTGTAACTGATTCCTATCATGACTGCTTGGGATTTTGAGTTGAAACAGACAAACTGACGAGAATTCTCTCCTGCTCCTCATACTTCCTTGCTAAATTCTATGTTACCTTCCTCACATTCCCATCCCTTTAGCTTTTCCAAAGGAACCCATGGAAGTGGGAGCTTGTCTCCTTACATTTTACATTTTATGTGTGGCTCTTTGCCACAGCTTGCTGCCTGTCAATGTGACAGATTTATCTAAGAACTATCTTCTCTTCACCTTAGTCTTTGGGTCCCTCCCACATCTCAAGAGACATGCTCCGAATGAAAAGCAAGATTTGTGCTTGCACTTGATCTGGTTGTGTCTTTAAATGTAGGAACTGATAGTGTTTCTTGCATAGTTCCCCAAAGGATATCCAATGCACAGCTCCAAATCATTTTTTCTACAGATCAGGATCATTTGAATCACCATAGACTATAATGAACATATAGAAGCTACAACCTACTGAGTCAGAACAAGTTTTTGAACATGGTCACTAAGAGATGTTTCCTAAAAGTTGCAGAGTGTCAGTGTGAAATTTGTCAGCTTTTAATTCCTCTAGGTTAATTTGAATGTATCTCTGGATTCTTCCCTCAAAATAAAGTTTAGAAGAATCTTTAAGCTTTCCAAAGTTAATTTTAGATACCTGTGGATTTGGAAAGTGCTCAATAATAATTCCTAGTCCTTTCAACTAAAGCATTTGCTGTTTCTGCCCTAAAATTTTGCCCTAGTGAGTAGCAACATGTTGCCTGTCATTAACTTGTACACCTGCCTAATCATTTAAGAAAAGTGAACTTAGCTCTGTGGG
This sequence comes from Spermophilus citellus, assembly GCF_964194105.1. NCBI lineage: Eukaryota > Metazoa > Chordata > Mammalia > Rodentia > Sciuridae > Spermophilus > Spermophilus citellus. The sequence goes on along the minus strand of NC_138182.1, from coordinate 149,459,495 downwards.
AACAGGCCTTCACTGCTCAATTAATTCCCAACTGTGAGTAAGTCAGGAAGAGTGGAAAAGTTAAATCCTCTCCATCATTCAACTTTGGAACTGGAAACACCCAAATTCTTCCCACATTTTGAAAACCCTATTCTTTTCTCTTCTCACATATTGTTGGGATTTCCTACCCTCTCCTGAGTACCACTGGTTCTTTTTTACTTCTATTCTTTTTGACGATGTGTACTCACTACCTTCACCAGTCTTAATTCCATCTTTTTTAGGCCTTTTCCTTATTTAAATTTACCTGTGATAAAAGCATGTCTCAAATGCAACTCACAGTTCAGTACCTTTATCTATACATCCAATTTAACCTGTGGCTGAAACCTACAGAGAGACTCTACTTCTTACAATTTTTTCTTAAACATTACTACTTATTTAATATGCACGTCTTGCACAATTAGTATATACCAGTGCTCATATTTCTTGGACATATTCTTTCCAATGTATTTAGTCTTCTATGTGGTTCTTACCTTTTCCAAGTTTACTTATTCCCTTTTTTGTGCTTGCATTGATCTCAACAGATTCAGAAGCAGCACACATCTCCTGAAGTTGCTCAGAATCACTCTGGTAATAATAATGACAAAAATGAGTTACATATAGATATTATCACCACTCTTTGCACATCCCCATATTTACAATTGTGCAGTCTTTGAATTGGATATTAGACCATTACAGTTAGTGGAACTATATTTCCTTATGAGTCATGATCTTATGTAGCCAAAATGAAGCTGAGCTCTTCTCTCCATCTAGCTACCCTTGGGATAAAACCAGGAAAAATGAAAGAGGAAATGTGTTCTCTGACAACAGTCACTGATACACATATATTCAAAGCATCTCACATCAGTGCTTAACTAGCAATGTGTGCATTCCCCCAACAAAACTAAGAACACAGTAGAAAATAATCAAAACTCTTTTGAGGCTGGAACTTGATGTTATATAGATTTGAAATTTTAGACATAGGAGGGTTAAATTTAACTTTTTAAAAAAATTTCTTGTGGTTGGACATGATTCATTTATTTGATTGATTTATTTTTATGTGATGCTTAATCAAATCCTGGGTTTCACACATGCAAGGCAAACACTCTTATCACTAAGCCACAACTGCAGCCGGGGAGGGTTAAATACTTAATGTCAAAATATGATATTTGATGTGATAGAGACTTACAAATGTGTCATGTCAAGTAGAAAGAAAATATGCTTGGAATTGTTTAATTTGAGTCATAGAATCTTCCAAAAATTAATATGTATCAGTAAAGTATTTACTTCATGAAAATTTCATTTTCAAGGAAGAGAAATTTGGAACAAAAATGTGTCTACAATTAATGTGGACAAAGGAAAACACTGCATTTGGGTAGAGTATGCAAACATCTTCATTGAAGAAAGTCTTGGAATTCCATAGAAGGAAGGCACTATTTAATGACTGAGTATTTTCAGAGATTTGAGCCAGAAGAACTGGTGGATGGAGCCAGAAAAACTGGTGCATGGCTGCATAATGAATAAGTCAGGCTCTGTGGAAATGCTGGAAAGCCACGACAGAGAACCAGTGATGAGATGAAATACAGAATCCATGGCTTTTTAAAAAAGAAATGCATTCATTGAAGAAATACACTGCAGCATTGCCAAGAAAAAGTAGCAGAGCACAAGTAGTGAGTCTCTCCTCTCGAAGGCTGAGGAGCATGTCACTATCCCAATTAAAAAATGGAAAAAAGCAAGAGATACACAGTTCTTAAATCAGGAATTACAAAATGCCCACTAGAATTCAAGGAAATACCATTCAAAACTGCATTGGCATTTCAGATGCCCCCAGTCAGAATGACATTTTTCAAGTATTCAAATAATAAGTGCAGTTCGGGATGTGGCAGGAAAGTCCAATCCTAGACTGCCAGACTGAAAATTAAGACCTTTACACTGGAAAGCATTATGGAGATTTGTTTAGATTCTAGGAATATGATCCAGCTTTCCAACTCCTTCCAATTAATCCAAGTGTATGAATCAGAATGCACACATGATATATAAACTTCAATTTTAGCACCGCAAGTCACATTTATAGAGTTATAGAACTAATTGATAACCACCAAAAAAGAATGAATTAAAGATAACACATGGAATATTCAGCACTGATTTTTTAACATTTATTTTTGTAGTTGTACACAATAACTTTTATTTATTTATTTATTTATTTATTTATTTTTATGTGGTGCTGAGGATTGAACCCAGGGCCTTGCACATGTGTGGTGAGTGCTCTACCGCTGAGCCATAACCCCAGCCTCCTCAGCACTGATTTTTAGCAATTTGGTTATTCTTGATAAACCATTATGGCAAAATGATTCCTCATATAGTGTATTAAAATACTGCCTTAAATCTTTCAAACATATAAAAGTTATAGCAGCAAGATCTTCTTAATTGTATAAAAATTATTTTAGAGAGATAATAGGAAGCTAATATAGATTCCTTTCAACTCAAATACAACATTTTCAGCAAAGGAGAGACTTGTATTTTTGCATGGTTTTCAAACAAAGTTAAAAATACTGCCCAAAATCCTAGGCAGAATTAGACTGTGAGTGCAGGATCTTTTTCACTCTGGTTACCTCACAGAGGCTTTTTTCCTGGGATAACTGAAAAAACATATGTTCCTATTTCAACTTCTATCAGATGAAACCATGGCACAAAACAATAGTTAGGAGGTACCCAAAAGAAGAATTAATATGGGTTTTAAAAATAACCTGAGACCAGATCTGCTGAGAGCTCTGGGTAGCTGAAGCTTGGACCTGTGGTCTGACAAAGATTAAAAAGTCATGGTACTTTCATTGAAATGTGTTGTTTGAAGCTCTAAGCAGGCTGCATTCTAAAAGCACAAATCAGCAGCCATACCAGGGATGGTAAACAATCTCAGCTGAGAGACATTTGGAGATTTGTTCATATTTCCAACACACTGGTGCTTATTGTAATCCCCAGGAGACTTTCTATAAAATCCTCAGGGCACACACCTTGGAGAAGAGTCCCATTGTAGTAACTCTGTGTGCTGGATCAGAAACCACTGCAGGTCTTGCAACTTCAAAACACAGAATCAACTCTCCTTACAGAATGGTGGAAGTTTACCCTGATCAAATGGTGTCAGGATAGTGATAATTAGAATGGGATGGAAACTCTCATCAGGAATACATGTGTTGTGCCTGTTGGATAGTTATTTTGAGTAGAGGTCCACAGAACACTATCTCTTGAAATGGTTGTTTAGAATAATGACAGTGAAGGAGAAGTGCTTTTTGAAAATTCAAGTGACAGAAGAATCCAGCAGTGTTGGGGCATTATAAGGTATAATGGTGTTTGCCTTCAGTTCCCAGAAGAAATCACAGATTCTGCAAGCAGATCATGCCTGCTCTGCTCCAATAGGTTGTAAGAAAACCCCTTAGAGATATGGACTCTTGCCCACCTCTACATCACTGACTATAGGAGCCCATCCTTGGAGTCTGCATTACTCAGTAGTTCCCAGGGTTCAAGGGCCAGAGTGTTTGTCAGTTTCCATGTTAGATGGGCCCACAGCCTTGTATATGAACAAGTACTAAGGGTGAGGATTTTCATCAAATTGTAGAGTTTCCTCATTTCTCTGGGTGGGGTGGGGGAACCAACGAGCCTATGAGCTCAGCTTATTCATGCCAATAGCAGGTTAGGCCTTTTAGGGCTAGAGCAAATAAAGAGCTGGATTATTTTTGTTTCCCAGAAACCTCCCAAAATAGGTTTCTAAAATTAGAAATCCTGGACAAACTATCTTCTATAATGTTAGTATAAGGGAAATCTGAAGCTTTTGCTGTTGTTGTTCTTGATATGTTTTTGTCTGCTATTGGTATAGAGTTTTTGCATTATTTTGTTTTTCACCTTCAATCTTATTTTTTTCCTTAAAATTTCATTCCATTACTGTGTGTGTGTGTGTGTGTGTGTGTGTGTGTGTGTGTGTGTGTGTGTTTGGGGGGGCTGTGCATTCACTATGAAGTGGCCAATTTAGTTCTCATTTAAAATTTTTTTTTCAACTTTAGTTCATTTCCCCCTCATCTCCAGGACTTTGGTCTCTGTTATACTCACTTCTTTAACTTTCCTTCATTTTTAACAGAAGACCTAAAAATTATAATCAAGGCCTCTTTTGATTTGCCAGGTAAATATTGTTATTTCCTACTTCATCTCTTCTTTTTGTGGTGTTCTAGAGATGACTTTAAAAATACATTTTATTTACAGGTGTAAGTGTTTTTCAATAAACTGTGATCATTGTTGGGAGTTTATTGTCTACTCTCACAGAAATACCTGTGAGTGAAACTGGCATGTGGAAAATGCTGGTTTTAGAAACTGATACTCAGATATAAGCCCTGCTCAGGACACATCCCAAAGAGAATCTTGAACACTACAAGGACCCACGTGTAATAGTGGATGAGAACCCGTGCAAATGCATGTAAGTCCTTTACATAGTAACACAGATCATATGAGAACAGGAGGCAAACAACCCTTCAGAATTTCATAATTTCCCAAAAATAGCATCCAAAATCTTTGGTCTAACCTCAAATAAAGAGGTAAAGTAAACATTTTCATAATTTTATTGATTTCTTGCAGACAATGGATAGGAAACAGGTATTGTTTGTACATTAGCAGAAAAATACCCATCCTGAGGTGTTCTCATTCCATAAGGAGAGAGTTTTGTTTCTGATTGGAGCCTGTTCGCTTCCTCAATGGAGACACTGCAAACCTTGGCCCAGATGACAGGGAATGTGAAATTAAATGTTAAGCCTTTGGGAATGAAGCTGTTTTTTCCATGAATGGATTCAGTGAGTCATTGCCTTTAGCATGTTCCTAGTTTCAACTGGTTATTTCTAAGTCTCCAATTATCACTCTCCACTTATGGATGGCACCCAGATGCAAACACCAACATTCTTCAAAAATATAGGAACAATGCTAACATAAAGCTTACCTATATAATCACCTTGATTTCTAAAGCTATTTTTATATTAATGATCTGTTAACATCTTTACACTTAAATATTAAATTGTGATGTTTGGATCCCCAAAGAGTGTTCTATGAGTTCAATTCACTTGGCCTAATTGTTCTACTGAGAATGAGAAAAATAGAAGTAGTTTGGAATTTGACACATGTACATACCTGTTGTTTGCTGTGCCCAGCACATTTAAGTCCCCTTTGCTCTTTGTGTGATGAATTTCCCAAATGGGACTCTGCTGAAAAATGCACAAATTTATTAAACTACTTAAAAAATAATGTGAATGGCAATTAATCCAAGTAAAAAGGAACAGTAGTGATGATCCTATGATTTTATTTTCCTCAAGTACAGTTTCAACCAAGCTTAATTTTAGGTGAATATATCTCATATTTGAAATTTTTATTTTGTTTGCATGTAGGCCTAGGTATTTTATCCAGGGACATGTATGTCCTTGGCAAGAACTATTGTGTTTATACCAAATTCCCTGATTAATATTTGGAGACAGGGCATCTGTAAATACCAAAGTTGGCTTAAAACCTGACAGGGATCTGTCCTCAGCCTTTTAAGTACCTGCAATTATAGACGTGTCCCTCTGAAGCCAGTACATATTGACATAAATTAGGGGTGATACCCTGTGCCACTATGTACAATGCTAAAATAACTCACAGGTTGATCTACTTTAGATGAAAGTGAATTTCACAGAGAAAAATTTATATTTCTATGGAAATAGGAGGCATCAGAATTTTTATTATCTCTTCTTTTACATATTTTACTTAAAAATGTCCATTGTACATCATTTGTGATATCTTCAAAAAGTGATCACACTTACATCTTTATCAACAAATTTCATAGTTTTTAAAAATTTGTTTTGTTTCTTTTCTTTTTTACTATTAGGAATCAGTCTTTCTTGTGAAGCATCTATGTTATTCCTGATGTAAAGTCTTTTTTCTTTTGCTGGGGCTACAACAGATATTTTATAGCTTCAAAACTGGGTAATAAACATGTGACATGTAAAGTATTCATTTTCCTGTCTACTTTCTCAGTTCCTGGACTTGAGTGGACTACTTTTATATTATGTTGCAGTCAACATTTGTATTAATTTCCACCACAGTTGAGTTTGTGATAAGAGCCTTAGAAAACAGGTGCTAGTGATGATTTATATTCTAGAGATGGAGATAGTGGAGACTTCAGAAGTGAGATTACCCACCAGAGGCTAGAAATACTCAGAGCTGAAAGGCTGTACATAGAGACAGGGTTTAAATAGGAACATGTTTTTTGATGATTTAGGGATTGGTGAGAGAAGAGCAAGAGGACAGTACAGGCAGATAGAGGGAACAAGATAGAGACTGAGGCAAAATTTACATTATGAAAGATTCCTAGGAAAGTTAAGATGCTTGGACATTCATGTTCTAAAGAGGGACAATGGTCATATGTGCAGTATATGCATAAGTAAAAGGAACATCCTCAGCGCTGTGAGCAGGTGACAATGAAGAAGGACCTGTGCATGAATGGAGATGAATAATGAGAAGGCAATAAGTGCATTAGCAAGTTGATGCAGCCTGAATGGAGGAAATATTTCCAGAAATACAGAGGATAGAAAATTCTCAGTGACCTGTTTAGAATGAAGATTAATGACATGAACAAAGAAAAAAAGTAGGCCACAGGAATGTATGTCACTGTTACAAAGATTTCAAATAAGAAGTGCAGTAAACTACAGCTAATGTGAATGTTGCTTTTCTTTACCAACTAGTTTTTCTTATGGTAATATCTTCCTATGTTCAGGAAACTCTTTTAGGAAGAAGGTGGGCAATTTTCTGAATCTTGGATATATGAAACACACCAGAAAATGAGAGAGGTCTGTGGGAGAGGTTCAGTGGGAGATCACTGCTTAGCATGTAAAAGGATCCTGTTCAGTGCCCAGCATTGAGAAGAATAGGAACAAACAAACCATGTCAAAGCAATATGAGCAAATGTTTCTTTGGTATATGCAAGTATATATTTGATTTACAACTCAGTAAAAATTTCTGGAAAACTGTACTCCAACAAATGGACATCTATGTGCAAAGAAGGGCCAATAAAAGCAGCAAAATGAATTAAATATGTGTGTTGAGTAAAGCCACAAAACTCAAAGTACTAGAACAAAATCAGGAATATGGGTTCAGTAATATTTACATAGTTGAGTTTCTAAAGGAAAAATCATTTTTGGAATGACCAATTATAGAAAGACATAGGTATATATACCAGTGTCAAGATGCAGAATGATCTGTAGTCAGAAGAGGAAAGAAGAAGCCTGAGAAATTCAATGTCAAAATGTGGCAGTACAAATCTTTAGTGAATCTTATCAGAATCATTTAATACATTTTATTATGTTTCCTAATCCTTATTTGCCTTATAATTAATAATTCCAAAATTGTTATGAAATTCCCAGGGAAAATATAATTGTTTGCTCATCATGGAGAGTTTTCTGAGCTAATTAGCTCAGATATATGTGCTGAGAGCATCAGCTAACACCATCTCAATGTTTGTTCATACCCATGTGGGAAACTGGTGTGTCACCTTTTTCTTTATCCACTCGTTTAACCACCATCAGTTTTATATTTTCTCTCTTGTATGAAGAAAGTGATATAACATCTATGGAAAAAAAAGATGTATGATAAGGCACAAAGGTTTCAGACAAGGCCATCCCAGAGATAAATTTTTCTGAAAACTTGAAGAGTTATCAGATACCAATGAACCATTGTGTTTTAAAGAAATCGGTAAATACACTAAGAGTAATAGTGTTAGTGTTTGAGGAGTAAACTGAATAAAAGTTTCTGGTTAAAATTTGAGTCTGGTGTGGCATATATAGACAGCTTTTTAAGGAATTGCATACAAGTCCCAGATCATCCCAACATCTATCTGCTTTCTAGAGCTCAGAATTTATCTCAGTAATATGGTGAATTCCTGGCATGTCCAGGGACATGGTTTCTCACAAAAATCAGTAAAAGAATGATGAAAGCAAAATATTAAGGATGTTAATCTGTATACGGGGTAAAAATGGGAGTTCATAACCCACTTGAATCAAAGTGTGAAATATGATATATCAAGAACTATGTAATGTTTTGAACAACCAATTAAAAAAAGGATGTTAATAAGAAATGTATAGATGAAAATATTAAACTTCTTTAAAGTAATGAATCCTTCAAAAATGCAATGTTGCTAATCTGAATGGCACATACGAATACCTCACACAATGTGGTGCCTACTACATAAGAAGGGGAGAAATTGGTAGCTGTAGGTTACCCTGATTCTTCCAGCTGCTACTGGTTCTTATCATCTTAGAACCAGATTCTGACTTGAAAACAGACAAACTGAAGAGATCTGACTAGAATTGTCTCCATTTACTTGCATTTTCTACCTAAATGCTATTTCCTCCCTCACTTTCCCTTCCTTGTAGTTTTTCCAAAAATATCCATAAAGTGGGAGCTTCCCTTTTTCCATTTTACACCCTTTATATGGATATTTGCCACTATTTGTTGCCTGCCAAAGTAACAGATTTATCTTAGAAATATCATTTCTTCATCTTAGTCCTATGTCCTTTGCACATCTCAAGAGACATGCTCAGAATGAAAGCAAGATTTATGATTGCACTTGATCTGGTTGTGTCCTCAAACTGTAGGAATAAATAGCAGTTCTTGCATATTTCCCAAAAGGAGACACAATGCACAGATGCAAATCATGTTGTCTATACACTAGAATCATTGGAATCACCTTAGATTCTAACGGACAAGTAGAGGCAAGAGTTTGAAGATGGTGCCCAAAGGATGATTCCTTATAGTTGCAGAGTTCCAGTGTGAAATTTGTCATCTTCAAATTTGTCTAAGTTAATTTCAATGTATCTGTGGATTCCTCCCTAAAATGTCCCCACAAATTAAAATTCATAAGGATGTATAATACCTTCATTGATAATTTTTCATTACTAATTTTATATTAACTTTAGATATCTGTGGATTTTGGACATGCTTACTTACCATTCATACTTCTTTCTACTTTTACATTTGGTGTTTCTGCACTATCATTTTGCCCTAGGCTGTATCAACATATTGTATGTCATTAAATCATTTGGGGTAACTGAACTTAGCTCTGTGGCAACAGGTCTTCACTCCTCAATTTATTCCCAACTGTGAATAAGTCAAAAAGGGTGGGAAAGTTTTACTTTTCCCTTCACTCAACTTTGAGAATGGCAACACACAAATTCTTCCCACATTTTGAAAACCCTGTTCTTTTCCCTTTTCAAGTGTTGTTGAAATTTCCTACCCTCTCCTGACTACCATTTATTCTTTCTATTGTTTTCACTATGTATGCTTACTGCCTTTCTCAGTCTTCACTCCCCCTTCTTCTGTGGTTTTCCTTATTTCAGATTTACCTGTGAGAGAAGCATGTATCAAATGCAACTCACAATGCAATTCCTTTAGCAATACATTCAATTCAACCTGTGGCTGAAAAGCAATGAAATACACAATTTCTTATGTTTATTTAACCCTACTATTTATTTTAATAGACATATTCCTTGAATAAGTACTGTATACCAGTGCTCATATTTTTTGGCCATGCCCTTTCCAATGTATTTTGTATTCTATATGGTTCTTACCTTGTCCATGTCCATTTATTGTCTTTGTGCTTGGTTCAAATTTACTGGATACACAAGCAGCACACACCTCTCGATGTTTCTCAGAATCACTCTGGTAAAAATAATGACAATAATAAGTTTCATATAGCTTTCTGCATCCCTCTCTGACCATCATTATATTTATAGTAGGAAGACATTGCAATTGCAGATTACACCATTACATTTTCTGCAACAATATTTCCATATGAGACACAATTTCACATGCTGTCCTGATGAAGCTGAGCTCCTCTCTTCATCTGGCTACTGATGGGGAACATCAGGAAGAATAAAAGAGGAAATGTGTTCTCTTACACCAAACTCACTGATATGCATATATCCCAAACAACTAACATCAGTGCTTAATTAGTAAGCTCTGCATTCTTACTCAAATCTAAAAACAGAGTAGAAAATTTATTTAAAATGCTTTTGTGAATTAGATTTCATGTTTAACAGATTCACTATTTCTAACAATGAAGGGCCAATTGTTTTATTGATTTATATGATATTTGTTATGATAAGACCCTTCCAATGGGTCACCTCCAGTAGGAAGAAAATACTCTTGGACTTGTTTCATTTGAGTCTCCAGAGACATCCAAATATTTGCCTCATTAAGCAAAATATTTAGATAGTCAAAATTTCATTTTAAAAGAAGAGAGCGTCAATAAGAGAATGTGTCTATTTTGTATTCTAATTTGTTGCATATCACAGAATGATTACAATTCATATTACACATAAAGAACACAATTTTTCATATCTCTGGTTGTGTATAAAGTATAGTGCATATTTTATGTGAACAAAGAAGCACACTCAATTTTGTTAGAGTATGCAATACTTTTCATCAAAGAAGGAACTAATAGGAATTTCAAAATAGTAAGGCAGTAGCACAGCATCACACTGAGTTTCTTGACTGACTACTTTCAAAGTTTGGAATCAGAAAAACTGATGAATTTGCAAAATGAATAGGACAGCCTGTGTGGAAATACTAGGGACCCTTAACGGGAATCATGTGCCTACACACCATGTAGGGTCAAACCACTCAGCTGACAGGCATTTCAAGTTCTTGTCCATATTATCACCACACTGATATTGTAGACACCATCCTGGAAATTACAATAAAATCCTGAGGGTAAACACCTTTGAGAAGTGTTCCATTGTAGTACCTCTGTGGGCAACACAGTAATCATGGCTTTTAAAACAAGACGTGCATTCATAGAAGAAATAGATGGCAACAGTGCCAGGGAAAACTAGTGATGTGCAAGCAATGAATTCCCCTTCTAGAGGATTGAGGAGAGTCTCACAAACCCAATTAGGCAATGGCAAAAAGCAAAAAATAGGAAGTTCTCAAATCAGGAATTATAAATTGTTCACAGATATATCACATTTGGTCAATATCATGCCATGACTTTATTCTCTTTTATTGCTGAGTAAAATTCCATTGTGTACATATGCCACATTTTTTTCCATTCATCTATAAAGGTCATCTAGGTTAGCTCCACAGTTTAGCTATTATAAATTGTGCTGCTATAGGAGGGGGAGAAAGGCAGGAATAGATGGACTCTAGATAAGGCAGAGGGATGGGAGGGAAAAGAAGGGTGCAGGGGGTTAGTAAGGATGGCGGAAAGTGATAGACATCATTATCCAAAGTACATGTATGAAGAAATGTATGAATTGGTGACAACATACTTTATATACAACCAGAAATATGAAAAATTGTGCTGTACATGTGTATTAACAGTTGTAATGCATCCCACTGTAATTTATATTTTAATAAATAAAAAAGAAATATCATTTAAATCTGAATTGATATTTCAGATGTCCCCAGTAAGAATGATATTCATCAAGTAGTCAAAAAATAATGCAGTGCAGGATATAGCAGGAAAGTCCAATCCTACCCTGCCAGACTGAAAATTAAGACTTCCACACTAAAAAGCATTTTGGAGATTCCTCAGGATTCTAAGAATATGACTGCCATTTCACCCAACTTTTCTACTCCTCGATCAGAACCCCAGTGTACCAAAACCAGCATGCACATGTGATTTATGAATGTTGCTGTTTTAGCACTGCAAGTCAAGATTGTAAAGTTCTGGAACTAACTCTGATACCCCCAACAGTAAAATGTATTTAAAAAAACCAAAAAGACACTTATCACTGAATAAATAGCAATGAATAAGTAGCAATATACTTATTCATGGTACCCCACTATGTCAAAATGAATCCCAATCCTTTATATGAATTCAGTGCCCTAAAATATTCTAATATACAAAAGGCACAACAGCAAAATCTCCTTAAGTATATAAAGAAAAATAGTTTAGTACAAATAGGAAACTAATGTAGATTCCTCTCAGTTCAAATACAACATTCTCAGCAAAGGAGGGAGTTGAATTTTTTAAGGTGAATCAACCAGTATTCAAAATACTGCTAAATATTCTAGGCAATATTCAAGAGCCTCATCACCCAATGCACACTATCCATACTTTTTTCCCAGATTTCAGAAAAAAATTTCATCACTATTTTTTAATAAGATGGTCCTCTGAAACAGACAGTAGTTAATGGAGGTACTCACAACAAGTATTAGAGTGGTATAAACTGAAACTGAGACATAGATCTGTTGATAGCTCTGGGCGGCTACATTTTAGTTCTGTGGTCCGCCTGAAGATTAAAAGTTCCTGAAACTTTCACTGAAACATGTTGTTTGATTTTCTGTGACAGCAAGTGCCAAGGTTATGCCTGGTAAAAATTGCTCTCCTGTAAAACTACATACATGTGCATACACACCATGTATAGTCAAGCCACTCAGTTGAGAGGCACTTCAAGTTTTTGTCCATATGATCACCATACTGATATTGTAGACACCATCCAGGGAATTACAATAAAATCCTGAGGGCAGACATCTTTGAGAAGTGTTCCATTGTAGTAACTCTGTGGGCAAGATCTGAAACCATTGCATGTTTGAACTTTCCAGATGCATAGCCAACTATCCACACAGAATGGTGGAGGTTCACCCTCTTATATGTTCTCAGGATAGTGATAGGAATGGGCTGAAAATTCTCATCAGGAATACATGTGTTGTGTCTGTGGGACAGTTAGCTGCATAGTGTTTCATAGAGCACTGCCTCTTTAAATAGGTGGTTTAGAATAATGATAGTGAAGGAGACTGCTTTTAGAGAATTCAAGTGACACAAGAATCCAGCAGTGCCGGGGTATTGTCAGGTGCAATGGTATGTTCCTTCAGTTCCCAAAAGATTCTGCAAGAAGGCTATGACTGCCATGTTCCAATAAGTTGCCAGGAAACCCCTCAGAGACATGGAAACTTGCCCACCTTTAGACCATTGACTACAGGAATCCATCAGGTGGTCTGCATTACATACTGGTTCCTAGGCTCCATGAACCAGAGTGTGTGTCAGGAAGTTTCCACATTAGATAGCCCCACATTTCTGAGTAGATTAACAAGTAATGATGGTGAGAGTCTCCTTGAAATTGCTAAGTTCCCTCAGCATTCTCTGTATGTGGTAGGAGACAAAGGAGCAGAGAAGCTCAGCTTATTCATGCAAATAACAGGTTAGGACTTTTGGAGTTAGAACAAATAAAGTGTTGAATAATATTTGTTTCCCAGAAACCCCCAAAGTTATGTGTGAGTAAAATTAGAAATCCTGGACAGAAAGAAATATCTTCTTTTCTACTGTGTTAATATTAGGGAATCTCAAAGCTTTTGCTATTATTGTTTTTGATATTTTTGTTTGATAATTTCTATGAGTTTTCCATGTTATTTATCTTTCTCTTTCTATTTATTTGAGAGATTTATTCCATTCATTCATTTTTTTGTTAGCCAGAGAGAATTTTTATTCTCATTTTAAATCTTTTCATTTCTCATTTTATCGCATTTTTTCCTCTTCTCCTATTCTGACTCTGCTTACTCTCACCACTTTCACTCTACTTACTTTTTTGAAATATGTTCCAATAATTATATTATAAGCAGGACATATTTTTTTTGCAGGCAAAACTCGTTATTTCCTACTCTATCTTTTCATTTTGTGATGTTCTGGAGATCATTTAAAACATATATTTTATGTACAGTGGATACATATTTTGGTTTATGCTGTGATCATTATTGGAGTTTATTCTCTCCTGACAGGAGCCAATGTGAACTTGGTGTGAAGCAAATTGACTTAGAAGCCACTGGCTTCTTACAAAGCTGTGTCAGGTTCAGCACTGCACTGGAGATGGGTGGACCAGCTGGAGCCACACAGCTACACAGCCTTTCAGAGTTGGGTGTGGCCTGTCAAGATGCCAATCAACTTCATTGCTGCAAGAACCCTAACACACCAAAAAGCAATATTCCTCCTGCTAAAAACTTATCTCTGCCTTTGATCTACTCTCCCTTAAATAAACAACTTGATCCTTTTTCTAGTTGTTCAGTTCCAGCTTCTACTGGGATTGGGGAACATTTCAGGAGCTCTGCTTTCCTTTTCAAACTTAATTTCTGGCTTTGTCTCTTATTTCTTTACTAATTATTTGAGACTTTCTTTTTCCCAGGTGGCTTACACCTTCTGAGCAGGAAACTACCCTGGCAAGGTGATGGTGGCTCTCTGATACTCTCCCCTTACAGAGATACTTGTGAGTGAAAGTAACATGTTAAACATGCTCATTTTTCAGATGTGATCCTCACCTATAAACCCTGTCCAGGAAACATCCCAAAGAGAAACTTGCACACTACAAGTACCCAGGAGACACGATGGAACAGAAATCCATTCAAATGCATGGAAATCTACCATCTACTAACACAGACAACATGAGAACAGAGGAAAATACACCTCTCAAATTTCATGATTTCTCAATAATTGCATCCAATGACTTAGGTCTAACAACAACTAGATACTAAGAAAAAATATGTTAAATAAGTGAATTGATTTCTTGAAGGGAAAGGACATAAAATCAATGGAAATTGCATGTATATTAACAGAAATGTACCCATCCTGAATCATTTTCCATTAACAGGCAGTTTTGTGTCTCATTTGAGTCTGGTATCTTCCTCAGTAAAGACATAGGAATCCATGGAGAATAAAAATCTTTAACCTTGTCATGGTGATAGCTAATGTGAAATTAAACACTGAGCCTTTGGGAATGAAGCTATTTTTACATGAATGTGTTCAGCAGTCATTGTATGTATGCATGATCCTAGTTTCAACATATATGATATTCTCCAATTTATCATTCACCGTTTAAGGCTGTCACATAGATGAAAATGCAAACGTTATTGGAAAATATTAGTGCAATTGCTTGCATAAAGTTTATCTGGCATCCACCTTGATTGCTAAAGTTATTTTGATATTGATGACCAGTTAACTTCTCTGTACTTAAATATTTAATTACTATGTTTGGATTTTCAAAGAGTATTGTAGTAGGTCATTTCAATTGGCATCTGGAAGCAGGAAAAAGAAATGACCAGGAATTTAAATTAACACATATGCCTACCTTTTGCTGGTGATGTGCAGTATTATCCATATCATGAAGTCTCTTCTGTTCTGCCTCAGATGATCTGTCCAAATTTGACTCTGCTGACAAATGCACAGATAAACTTAAAATACTTAAAAAATCCATGCAAAGACAAAATATCCAAATTATAAAAAGGAAGAGTATTTATAATCATATAATTATTTGTCCAGTTATATTTTTATTGAAGTTTTACTTTAGAAGAATATACATCATGTTTGAAATTTTTATTGCTGTTTGTGTGTGGGCCTATGTATTTTACCCAAAAACATGTGTATCCTTGGAAAATACTATAATGCATACTTCAGATCCCAAGTCTTTATACTGGGATACAGGGTGTTTTTCAATTCCTGGGTTTGCTGGAAACCTGAGAGGCTGCCTCAGCCTCTGAAGTACCTGCAATTATGGATGTGTGTCTCTGAACCCCATGCATATTGACATCATTTAAGAGTAATTTTACTGCTCCAATACCTCAGAAAACCACGTGGGGAGACACTAGGTATTCACCAGGTATGATGCCTATAATAACTCACAACTTGATCCATTCAAGTTGAATGAAAATTTCACAGTAAAAATATTAAATTTCTATGTACACTATAATCATCACACTGTTTACTCTCTCTTCCTCAATTATTAACTTTTAAAAATCCATTGTACTTCATTGTGTTCCAAATAAATTATTGCATTTGCACCTTAATAGAATGAATTCCATATTATTTTTCTTTTTAGCTTCCATTTCTTCTCATATATTTTTTTCAATCAAAATTGACTCTGTCTTGCAAAACATTCATGATTATGCCTGTTATTCCTGACATAAACTGGTTTTCTTTCCTTGGGAGTACCTCAGACAGATTACAACTGTTGTACTGAGTAAAAAAACATGTGAGCTGTAAAGTATTCATTTTCCTACCCAGTTCATCAGTTGCTGGACTTGAGAGGACTGCTTTTATATCATTTACTGTCAAAAGCTTTATTTATTTCCACCTGTAATTGAATTTGTGGCAAGAACTAGAGGAGAAAATAGGGGTCAGGGATGATGTCTTTTCTAGAGATAGAGATTAATGGAGGCTTAAAAAGTGAGGTTATCTGCCAGAGGCAGGAAATGCTGAGGGTTAGGGTTAGACTGTACATACACACAGGGCTTAAATGGAACATGCCTGACTGACTATAGGGATTGGCAAGGAGAACTGCCAGAGGACATTGAAGGCAGAGAGAGAAATCAAAATACACAGTGAGGAAACATTTGTATTAAGAAAGATTCTTAGTAAATTTAAGATGCTTGGAAATTCATGTTTTAGAGAAGTGTTATGGTCATATATGCACTATATGCATAAATAGTAAAATCAACCTCAATGTGATAAGCATGTGACCATGAGTGGCATGTGCATGAATGGAGATGAATAATAAGAAGGCAGCAGTGCACTGGAAAATTGATGCAGGCCTGATTGGATGGAATTTTTCCAAAAATACAGAGGGTATGTAATTTTCAGTGAGATTTATGGAACCCATTTTAATTAAATGAACAAGAAAGAAAGTGGCTCAGTGTGCTTTGAGATCCTGACTGTAACACAAGGTTTCAAATGAGATGTGTAATAAAATGTAGGAACTGTGAATGTTGTTTTCATGTACCATGTAGTTTCTTCTGTAAAAATATCTTCCTGTGTTGAAGGAACTCATTTAGGTGCTTGGTGCACAATTTTCTGAAACCTGGATTTAGAAAACCCACTAGAGAATTAGAGAGGTCTGTGGGAGAGGTTCAGTGAGACAGCAAATGCTTAGCATGCAAAAAGACCTTTTTTAGTAAAATAAAGAAATAAAATATGTCATAGAATGATTAGCAAACACTTCATTGGTATGTGCAAGCATATTCTTGATTTACAACTCAGTCAAAATTTCTGGAAAACTGTTTGCCAATAAATAACACATTCATTTTATATAAAAACAGTAAAATGAATTACATGTGTATTGAGTAAAGTCACAAGATTCAAAGTACTAAAACAAAACCAGGAATGTAGGTTCAGTAATATTTGCAGTTAAGTTTCTAAAGGAAAGATCATTTTTGAAATGATCAATTATACAATTATGTCAAGATGCAGAATGAACTATATTTAAAGGAGAAAAGAAGACCCCTGAGAAATTCAATGTCAAAGCTTTTAAAATGCAGCAGTACACATCTTTAGTGAATCTTATCAGAATCTATTCATCCATTTTATTATAAGTACTTTTCCAATCCCTTATTTGCCTTATAATTAACAAGTCTAAAGTAGTGATATAAGTCTGGGGGAAGATATAATTTTCTGCTCATCATGGAGAGTTTTCTGATGTATGTGTTTACAGTCAGCTAACACCATCTGGGTGTTTATCCATACCCATGTGGGAAACTGATATATCTTCCTTTTCTGTATCAGGTGGCTCTACCAATACCAATTTTATTTTTCCTCTGTTGTGTGAAGAAAGTGATCCAACATCTATGAAAAAAAGAAATATGATAAAGCACAAAGGATTCAGATTAGTCCATCAAAAAATTGTTCTGAAATCTTGCAGAAATTGCAGATATCAATAAACTATTATGTTTTGAAGAAATTAGTAAATAAGAGTAATGGTGTTGGTTTTTGAGGAGTAAACTGCATAAAGATTTCTGGTTCCAGTTTGAGTCTGATGTGGCATATCTACAAGGCTTTTAAAGTATTTTCAAAAAAGTCCCAGTTCAGAACATTTGTCCTCTAGAGTTCAGAAGGTATCTCAGCAGTACTGTGGATTCTTGGCATGTAAGCAACATAGTTTCCCAACAAAGCACCAATAAAATAATGGCTTAAACAAAGTATATTAATGATAAGAATAGTATGAATTAAAATATTAGCCTTCTTTAAAACAATTAATTCCTCAAAAATGCAATGTTGCTCTTCTGAATGACATATATGGATGCCTCACACGTTGTGGGGCCTGCTACATATGGAGGAGAGAAATTGGCAGCTTTAGGTTGCCCTTATTCTCCCAGGACCCACTAGTTCTAATCATCTCTCCATCAGATATTGATATGAAATGAGACAAACTGTAAAGACCTGAAGAGTATTCTCTCCATTTACTCATATTTCCTAGCTAAATTTCATGATTCCTCCTTCATTATCCCTCCCCTTTAGCTTTTCAAAAAGAACCCTAGAGTGGAGGCTTGTTTCTTTCCATTTTAAATTTTTTGAATGGATTTTTGCCACTTTCTTTCCTAGCAATGTAACAAATTTATCATAGAAATATAATTTCTTCATCTTAGACTTTTGAGTCCCTCTCAATTCTCAAGAGACATGTTTAGAATGAACTCAATATTTATCCTTGCAATTGATCTGGTTGTGTCCTAAACTATAGGAACCCCTAGCTTTTCTTGCATATTTCTCAAAAGGACACGCATTCCCTGGCTGAAAAACATTGCCTGAGGACCAGGATCTTTGGAATCACTATAGAATGTAATGGACATAGAGAAGGAAAGACTTGCTCAGTCAGAATGAGATTTTGGACATGATCCCCAAGAGATGATTCCTTACGTTTTCAGAGTTCCAGTGTGAAATATGTCAGCTTCCAATTCCTCTAAGTTAATTTGAATATAGCTCTGGATTTTACCTTAGGATGTCCCTTCAAAGTCAAGTTTAGAAGAATCTGTAATCTTTTTCCAACATTAATTTTAGATACCTGTGGGTTTCGGGAATGCTCCACAACTATTTGTACTTCTTTCATCTTTTCCACTTGCTGTTTCTTCCATGTGTTTTTGTCCTAGAGTGTAGCAAAATGTTGTCACTAAATTTTGTACATGCCTAATCATTTATGGTAAATAAACTTAGCTTTGTGGCATCAAGTGTTTACTCCTCAATTCATTTCCAAGTGTGAATAAGTAATGAAGGTTCAGAAAGATGTACTCTCCCCTTCATTCATCTTTGGAATTTGAAACTCACAAATTCTTCCCACATTTTGAAAACCCTGCTCTTTACCCTTCTCATATGTGGCTTGAATTTCCCGCCCTCTCCTTGGTAAAACTTATTCCTCTTTTTCTTTTTGACTCCATGTACTCACTGTCTTTCTTGGTCTTCATTACATCTTCTTCTTGCTTTTTTCTTATTTTAGATTTACCTGTGATAGAAGCATGTCTTAAATGCAACTCACAATTGTATTCATTTAGCAATACTCCCAATTTAACCTGTGAATGAAACCTAATAAGATGCCACTTCTTATCTTCCTTTTTCCTTGCTAGCTATTTAATAGACATATTCTTTGAACAATTACTTGATGCTAGAGCTCATATTTTTTGGCAATAGTCTCTCTATTATATTTTGTATCCTATGTGTATCTTACCTTTTACATATCCTTTTATTCTTTTTTTTCTGGTTAAATGGAATGCACCAAATAGACAAGAAGTACACTCATTATCTTGCTCAGAATCACTCTGTTAAAAATAATGGCAGTAATGAGTTACATATAGATTTCATCATCACTCTTTAGACACCACCATGTTCATAGATATGAAGTCATTGCAACTGGAGATAAGACCATTACATTTTGTACAACAGTACTTTCCAAATGAGACACTATCTTATGCATTCCAGATGAAGCTGAGATGCTTTCTTCATCTGGCTTCTGTTGGGGTAAAACCAGGAAGAATTAAGAGAGAATGTGTCCCCTGATAACAAACACTGATATGCATATATCTAAAACAATTTAAATCAGTGCTTAACTAGCAAACATACTCAGCAATACTATAAACACAACAGAAAATTTATTTAAAACTCTCTTGAGAAATGGACTTGATATTATACAGGTTCAACATTTAAAACAATAAAGGGCAATTTTTTAGTGTTAAAATTGATGTGTTAAGAGATTTTCAAATCTGTCACTTTGTGTAGAAATAAAACACACTTGGACTTGTTTGAGTCACAGAGCTTGGAAAACATGAATGTCATTTAGAAAAATATATATAGTCAAAAACTTATTTTAAAAAGAGAGAAATTCAGAATGAAAATGTGTCTATACTTTATGTAGACAAATAGGCACACTCAATTTGGTTAGAATATGCAACACTTTTCATTGAAGAATAACTAAAAGGAATTCCAAGAAATTAAGACACTAGCAAAGTATCATGCTGTGTTTACTGTCTGAATATTTTCAAAGATTGGATCCAGGAAAATGGTTATAGGGCTGCATAATAAAATGACAGTCTGTGGGGGAAACACTGGAATGCCATGACCCAGAGCCAGTCAACAGATAAAACACAGAATCATGGCTCTTATAAAATGAAATTCATTTGTAGAAGGAATAGGCTGCAGCTGTGCCAGGGAAAACTAACTGGGTAGAAGAGAGGAATCTCACCTCTGGAGAGCAGCAGAGAATCTCACCCACCCAATTAGGAAATGACAAAAAGCAAGAGATAGTTCTCAAATCAGGAATTACAAATTGCCCACAGACATACCACATTTGGTCAACATCTAGCACTCAAGGAAATATCATTCAAAATTGCATTAACATTTCAGATTTCCCCAGTCAGAATGGCATTTATCAAGTAGTTAAATAATAAGTGCAGTGCAGGATGTGGCAGGAAACTACAATCTTACACTATCAGACTTAAAATTAAGACTTCCATGCTGGAAATCATTATGGAGATTCCTTTGGATACTAGGAATATGACTGCCACATAACCCAGATTTCTCACTCCTTGATCTGAATCCCAATGTATGTAAATCTATGCACATGTTACATATGAACTTTGATGTTTTAGCTCTACAAGTCAAAATTATAAAGTTATAGGACTAACTCTGATACCCATAAGTAGAAGAATGGAAAACAAAACATGTGGAGATACTTGCACTGAGTTTGAGCAAATTAGTTCTTCATGACACAACATTATGTCAAAATGGATACCCAATGGTATATGAAATCACTGTGTGTAGTGATTTTATAGTATATGAAATTTTAGAATATAAAATATAAAGTTGTAACAGAAAAATCTCCTTAATTTTATAAAGGAAAATATTTTAGAGCAAAATTAGGAAACTAATGTAGATTCCTCTCAATGCAAATATAACTTTTTCAGCAAAGGAGAGATTGGATTTTTACTTAGATATAAAGCTGAATTTGAATTACTGCCAAATCTCCCTGGCAGATTTAGAGTACAAAAATATGATTCTCTACTGCATTATATATATTTTCTTCTTGGAATACCAGAAAAATATACATTCATATTTTAAATTTTATGGGATGGACTTCTGGCAAAAACAGTGGTTATGGAGGCACCCATAACAAGAATTAGGGTCATGTAAAAGAGATACTGAGATGTAGATATGCTGAGAGCTTTGGGAAGCTAGAACTTGTTCCTCTGGTCTGCCTAAAGAATAAAAGATCATGACACTTTCATTGAAACATATTGTTTGAAGTTGTGTGACATCATGTGCCAAAGTTATGTCTGGCAGAAAAATGCTCTTCTGCAACAACAAACTTGAGCAGATACGCCAGGTATGGTTAAGACACTCAGGTGAGAAGCATTTGGAGTCCTTATCCACATTTCCACCACACTGGAGCTTTAGAACTCTCCTGGGGATTAAAATCCTGAGGTCAAACACCATTGAGAAAGGTCCCTACAATGTATTCAAATAATAAGTGCTGGTGAACATGTGAGGGAAAAGTAAATAATATACCGTGAGACTAAAATTTAGCACTTCTATTCTGCAAAGCAGTATGAATATTGGTCAGAATACTAGAAAAATGATACCATATGGCCCAGCTTTCCCAGTCCATGCTTTTTTCCCCAATGTACTTAAATATTTATGCACATGTGACATATGGACTTCAATGTTCATAGTGGTGCAAGTCACAACCAGAAAGTTATGGAACTAACCCACTCTCCAACAGAAGAAAAGATAAAAATTTGGGGTAATACTTGGCACTTAACTTGAACAAGTTAGATTTTCATGATACACCATTTTGTCAAAAAGTCCAAAAATCATGGATGAAAAGAGTTCCCTAAAATTTCTATAATATGAAAGTTGTAACATCAAAATCTTCCTAAATTTATAAAAGTATGATATTTTGTAGTAAAAACATGAAACTTGCATAAATTCCTCTCAATTCAAATACAACATTTTATGCAAAGTAAAGACTTGGCTTTTTCCAAAAGGAAAATTCAGTGTACTAAAAAAATTGCCAGAGAGAATCAGAGTGTCTGTGCAGGAGCACCTTCACTAATGTTAATTTGTGCAGGTTTTCTTCCTAGGATATAAAAAAACCCCACTAATTTGTATTCGTAACTTTTGTAAGTCTGAACTGTGGCAGAAAACAGTTGCATAAAGTATAAAACATAAAGCACTTGCAATAAGAATCATGGTGGGTATATTAGAGAGAGTCAGATGTAGATGTGTGCAGCTAGAGCATGGTCTTCGGTTATATCTACATAATAGAAGCATATGGCACATTCATTGAAACACATTCATGGTGTTTTCATTTCTATGACAACACCAGGGATAAGTCTGGTAGAAAACTGGCTGCATGCAGAACAACACACATGAGCAGATATACCAGGTCAACACACGGTGCTTTGAGTCATTGGGAGATATTGCTCCCATTATACCATACTAGTGCTGAGGGGCAGCATCCTGAAAATTACAATATACAACTCAGACAAAATCCTTTTAAGAAGGGTACAATTTTAGCAATACTCAGTGAAAGGTCACAAACCATGCTTGTCATACACCTCCAAGACATGCAGCCAGACCTAACAAAATGTTGGGGAGTTCCTCAATCTTATAGCCTCAAGATAATGATTGGTTTCAATGTTTTCAAAGCTCTCATCAGGAAGACGAGTGTTGGTCCTGTTGGAAAAACTATAGAGTAAAGGTCCACAGGAGCACTGCCTCATTCAAATGGGTGCTTTGGAAATAAATCATAGTGAGGGAGAAGTGCTGTTTGAAAATTTAAGGGACTGATGATTCCATAAGTGCTGGGGCAGGATCAGATGGAATGATATTTTTAGGAAGTTCTCAGAAGAAGTCACAGATTTTGAAACCAAGCCATGTCTCTCATGCTCCAAAAGATTGTAGGAAAAGGCCTCAGTGACTTGGAATCATGCCCAGTACAAGACTACTGAGTACAAAATTCCATAATTGGGGTCCGCACTACAGATTAGTCTCCATGGACCACAGGGTTTATCAGGCAATTTCAAAATTATATAGATTCATGTCTCTGAGTACACAAACTAATACTGAGAGTGCATTTCCTCTACAACTTTTAAAGTTCACTCAGCATTCTCTGGGAGGTATGGGGGAGCAAGGAGCAGAAGCCTTTTCGAGCTAGAGCAGGTAAGGAAAATGATGGGCAATATTTACATCCCCCAAACCCCAAAAGCTTTAGCTTTCCAAAATTAGAAATTCTGGACAGAAGTATCTCCACTTTAGTTACATTAGTTTCAGGGAATTGTGAAGATTTCCATGGTTTTATTTGTGACTCTTTTTTTTTTGGTCTGTTACTTCTTTGGGTTTGCCAAATTATTTCTTTTTTCATAATATATCTGATTTTCCAAGATATTTTCAATTATTTCTTGTTTTATTTCTTGATTACATTTTTATACTTATTTTAAATTCTTTCCTATTCTCATTCTTATTGAATTTCATCGCCATCTGCTCCTAAGTCTCTGCTTAGTATAACCACTTTTGTTGTCTGTTCTTTTTAAAATCGATCATGATACTTTTATTGTCACTAAGGTTTTTTTTTTTTTCCAGCCAGGTGCACATTGTTATATATTATGAACTTCAGTTCTTTTCTTGGTATTATGGAAACCATATATAAAATATATATTTTATTTGCATGGCATGTATGCTTTGCTTTAAGCTATGATTGTTCTCAGTGATTCCCCTTTCTCCTTGATGAGATGCTGGTGACTAAATACAGCATGTTAAACATGCTCATTTGGAACTTGATGCTGAGAGTGATGGCCTCACCAAACATATCCCAAAGAAAAACCTGCACACTAAAAGGACACACACATAACATTGGAACTAAAATGATTGCAAAATCGCCTCCTACTACTGTAGATGACAGGGAAAAAAGGGAGGGGGGACAATAAGATACCACCAAAATTTTAAAAGCCAATAACTGCATCCAAGATGTGTATTCTTGGCAAGAACTGTAGCACTTCCTTTTTTCTAATGTTCACTTCAGAGGTAAGATAAAAATGTTTAGTGATTTTCTTGATTTCTTGCATGAAAAGTAAATGAACTAGAAAGTTTCTCTTTGTACACTAACAGAAAGGATACATCCTGAAAGGATTTGATTCCTTTAACAAACTGTTCAGTTTCTTATTTAAGCTTATTTCCTGCCTCAACCTACATAGTGGAGTCAAGGGAGAATGGAATCTTTAACACCAGCATGGATTAGTGGTAATGGGAAACTAAAATTTTAAGCCTTTGGGAATGATGGTGTTTTAACAGAAATGTTTTCACTGGCCATTACAGGTAAGTATTTTCTGACTTTTGACTGGGTCTTTTAGAGTTTCAAATTTATTCTTTATGATGTGAGGTGGTCACATAGAAGACAATGATACAATATTCAAAAAATTTCCTCTATTGCTAAAATGAAGGTTACCTCAAAGCTTCCGCTTCCATGATTTCTAGTTCTTTTCATGTTTGTGTCCTGTTCCATACTTTAGATTTAAATATTGAATTATGATATTTGATTTCCAAGTAAATATTGTTTGAGCTCATTTTGTTAAGCTCAATGTCCCTTCCCAAAGCAAAGAAGGGACAAACACCAGGAATTTAATTTGACACATTTACATACCTGTTGATGACTATTTTCTGTGACATCAAGCCATTCTTTCTCTTTCAATGATGACTTGTCCCAATGTGACTCTGGGAATGAATGCATAGATGTACTTAAATTACTTAAAAGAGTTAGACTGAGTGAAAATATAGCCAACTACAAACGTAATAATCATAAAATTTTATTTTCACAATGATACTTTTAAGTTTACTTTTAGATGAATGTTTATGTTGTTTGAAATTTTTTGATAGTTATGTGGGCCTGGCAGTTGTACCCAGAGCCATATGCACCCTTGGCAACAACTGTAGCACTTTGTTCAAATCCGAGGCCTTAAATGTTTTTGGAGACAGAGTATCTAAATATAACCTGGCTCATTGCAAACCTGCCTGCCTCAGCCTCCCACTAAGTTGAAAAATACAGAGGAGTTCCTCTTCACCCAGGGCATATTGACAGATTTAGGGAGTAGTTTTACTAATCCAATTTCTGAGACACTAGTGGTCACCATGTTCAATATACATGATATCTTAAAGATTCAACCATTAAAAAATAATATTTTACAGAAAAAAATATTGAAATAACAATGGAAAGAAGAAATTTCACACTGTTTAATATGTCTTTTTCCTAATAGAAATTTTTAATGAACCACTGCACACAACGTTTGGTTTCTACGAAAAAAAAAAAAAAGGAGGAAAGAAAAAAAGAGGTCACTGTCATACTTTGCCAGTGAACCACATATTCTGTTACTTTCCATTTCCTGCATTTTTTTTCTGTTAGGAATCACTATGTTTTTGGAAGCATTCCTCATGTTGCCTGTTAATCCTGAAATAAACTGTTTGTGCTTCTCTGGTGTTAGCTACCTCAGACCATGACCAGTTATTGTACTGGGTAACAACCAGTTGGCCTGTAAATTATTCCTTCTCTGTCTAGTTCTCTAGGTCATGGACTTCAGGGTCTCCTTTTCAACCCACTGGTTTGAACACCCATAATGAAGTGTCAGGTAAGTATCTGGGGCAATAACACTTGGCGTGGATGTTGTCTTTTCTAAGAGGTAAGGATGAATGGAGACTTGAGGAGTGAGGCCATCAGGCAGAGGCAGAGAATGGTGAAAATGTGGAAAGCTATAGTATGACATAGAGACAAGAGTTAAGGGGGATGGTATATGTCTGATGATATAGGGACTGGTGAAAACTTCCAGAAGTTCATGCAGGTAGAGAACAGGCTAAATATAGATTTAGGAAGACTAGCATTGTGAAAGATGTCTCAAAATGTTAAGGTGCTTGGACATACACATACCAGAGAATGTCATATATGCCATGGGCACATATATATCTGGAACCATCTCAATTCTGTGGGCATGTGAACTTGTTAAACTTGAACTTGTTAGGGGCATGTTAATGATTGGAGATGAATAATGAGAATGCAAATTGCACTATGAGGTTGATGCAGGCCTGAATGGAAGGCATGTCTCCAAAAGGATCTGGGTTCTGTTTTTAGCATACAGAGGTAACAAACAAACAACAAGTCAAAGACAAAGAATAATGAGCAAACACTCCATTGGGATGTGGAAGAATTTATGGATTGACTACTCTGAGATAAAATTTCAGGAAAGAGTGTTCACCAGCAAATGTTCACTTTAGAAACAAGGGATAAACTAAAGTACATATGATTATACATCTCATTATTTCTTGCCTCAAACTTCCCACAAGAGTTGTCAAAGTCATGAAATGATGTTGTATATAAAACATCACTCAAGTTTGATGCATTTGGTTGATACACTAGATGTCACAGTAGAGTGCACATTGCCTTATAAATGAGATTTTCCTGTATTTCACAGCCTGGCCTTGATATCTCGGCTTCCAAAAAAACTAGAATTCCTCTGAATATCAGGATTATGGACTTCAATCCTTCTCCCCAGACCTATTTTTAAAATTTGGGTGGGAAGAAAAATGAGGCCCACAACCCAACTAAGAGGTGTCATGAATTTAATTGTAGACGCCTATGATAGAGGTGATTTTAAAACAACATTTCCTCAGACATTTACAGAAATATTTTGAAATGTGGATGCAGCAGCAACACAGACCCCATGGGGCAAATCCTCCCAACACATGGCAGAAAATGGATATATCAGGAGTGAGAAGATTGCTATCATTTCCAAGGTTTAAACATAGGTGGTTTTATAGAAGCTGTACTGCAACCAATACCTGGGTCCAGTGTTTTTGGTCGATTCTTCCTTTTTGGTTTAATGGGAGCTGTATCTTTGCTTTTGGTGGTCAGCTTGATGTGCATGCAGAGAAGATATTATGTAAGTATTTTACAGTACATTCAGCATACTCTTAATAATATCACATAAACATAGAAGATGAATTACCTTGTAGGAAGCATGTACGTCGTTAGAGCCTGAAAAGCAAGTGAAATATATAATCAATAAAACCTGAATATTAAGAAAAACACATTCATGAGTCTATGAAATAAGTAGAGAGCTCAGTCTGAGTGATAACAATTTTCATTTGCGTTGATACAGACTACATTCGCTTAGGGGTTTTGTGTTTGTGGATTTTGTTGAGTACTATGACAAGACTGAAATGTAGTAAATCAATATGGAGAAAATATCTTTAGTAATTAAAACTTGTAGTTAAGTTTCAAATAATACGAACACCTTTGCACCACCATAAATATTTAGGAAAATTACTTATACAAATGTGAAGATGCACAATCTGGAGACCACAGTGATCTGTATTTAGAGAAGCAAAAGGAAAACCTGAGGACTTCAATTTCAAACCTGAACTAGTCAGATGGCACTACATATGTCAAGTGACCTATGAATTCTTTAATCCATTTTATTATAAGTGAGTATCCTGTACCTCATTTGTCTAATTATTAAAAAGTTTTCATCCAATATCTGCGGAAATGTACACTTTATTTCTCCTCAAATTGTTTTTTTTTCCCTGAATTTATTGTACCAGATATATGCATTTAGAAAAACAGGTAATACATATATGTGTGTTCTTTTCATACCCGTCTGGGACCCTGGGACATCTTCTAATCCTGCTTCCTTTGTTTTAGGCAATAGAATGTTGTCGTTTTCAGCCTCCTTCAATGATACATGTCCTGCATCTGAAAAAAAATGTGAGAAAGCATAAAGAATTTAGATATGGCCATCCACAGCAAACTGGGATCTGAAAGGAAGCAGAATTAACAGATAGGACTGAAGTATTGTGTTTCAAATCTTTTATGTGAACATGTTAGAAAATGTCTTAGTATAGGTGGAATAAATTTCTTAAAGAATTCTGTTTAGAAACATGAGTGTGACATAAAACACCCAGACATGATATCACATATTTTCTGAAAGTACTGAAGAGCAGAATTTGAGGCACCTAGACATCAGAATTAAGCACAGGAATGGAGTTTATTCTTGCAGCACCAGGGACATGGTTTCATTCCAAAGCACCAGTATAATATAAAAATTAAAATCATAATCAGTGTCACCATCATCATCATCATATAATACTATAACCATATTAATAATAAGTCACTATCTTTAAAAAAAAAAACAGCTTCAGAAACACTAGGTCCCTGATCTAAATCACTCTTATGGATGTCACACACATGGTGGTGTCTGGTACGTGTGCAGGATTGTTGCCCTGATTTTTGCAGTCCCTACTTGTTTCAATCATCTGTGGACCAGGTATCATCTCACTTTTGGTTTGAAGGCAGGCACACTGAAAAATGCTGAATTGCCTTTTCTCATTTTCCCCTCCAAAATTTCCTTGCTAACTTCTTTATTTTCTCCCACATTTCCCCTTCCTTCTAGCTGATTCAAGCAAAACAACAAACAAAACAACAAACGGACAAACACAAACTTCTGGTGTGGGAGACTTGATTCTTTCCACTATGCATTGTTTGCATGGGTCATTTCAACTCCTTCCTATCTACCAATGTAGAAAATTAATCTGAGAAAATGATTTCTAAATTTTGGTCTTTTTGTTATCCCCACTACCTAAGAATTATGCTCAGAAGTATAGCAATATTTATCCTGGCGCTTGATCATATTTTCTTCTGGTGTGTAGGATCTACTAGAATGCTCTTTGATGTCCCTCAGGAACATTCATTTCTTGGCTACAAAAATGCTGTTGGCAAACTAGGATCATTGGACTCACCTACGAACATAAAGCTAATGTAGAAGGAAAGAACTACTGAGTCACAAGGAGAATCTCCTGGCCCCAACTGACCATACACTACAGTTTGAGAGCTCCAGTGTAAATGCTGTTCGCATCCAATACCTCTACCTTAAGTTGAACATAACCCTGGGATTCTCCCTAAGATGATCCACTCAAATGGAAGTTTAGAAAAAGGTCTAATCTTTCCAAATTTAATTTTAGCTATCTGGGAATTTGGGGACCAATCCGTAATCATTCCTATTTCTTTCCACTCTCCTAATTGGCGTTTCTGCTCTATAAAATCTTTGTACAGACTAGCAAGGTTTTATGTGTCATTATATTGTATACATGGATAAACAAACCTAGCAATATGGGATTCCTTCTTCACTCCTCAATTTGATTCCAACTGTGACTACGTTAAGAAGGTTGGAAAATTTTCACTCTACACTTCATTGAGTTTTGGACCTGGCAACTCAAATATGCTCCCCAGATTATCAAAAAGCTGCTCTTTTCCCTGCTCATATGTACCTGAGTGTCCTTGACTCCACTGACTACAGCTGCTGCCTCTTTCTTCATTTGATACCCTGTAATTAATTAATGCCTGTCTCAGTGTTCATATCCTCCTCTTCTCTCTGATTTCTACTTTACTTTGATGGAAGCATGTCTCGAAATGCAATTCCTAATTCAGATCCTTTAGCGACATCCCCAGTGTAGCCTGTGACAGAAACCTAATACCATATGACTCATTATATTTCTTTGTCCTTATCAGGTAATACATACTCTCCTTGAACAATTATAATATACTAGTGCTCATGTATTAAGGCAATAGGCTCCGCAATGTATTTTGCATTATTCATGACTCTTACCTTCTCTATGTCCATTTATTCTGTTCTCGGCTTCTGAATGGGACTCACCAGATGCGCTAGAAGCACAAACCTCTCGAGGTTTCTCACAGACACTCTGGAGAAAGTAATGCCAATAGTGAGTTGCACAAAGATTTCATCAGTACCTTTATCTCATCACCTTATGTCTATTTTTGAAATCATCCCAATTGGAAAATAGATGAGTGCATTTTAAGCAAGAATGGATGCATTAGTTTCACTGCCTTAGGCACCTCAGATTAAGTGAGCCTTATATCATTCTGGCTACTGATTGGATAAAACCAGGATGAGGGACATAGGAACCCTGTTCCCTCAGAATATACACACTGACATTCATATACCCCCAAAACTAGCATCAGCATTTAATCAGTCAACTTTGCACTTCCAGCATTTCTAAGAATGCTGTAGAATTCTTCTTTGAAAGCCTTTTGAGAATGGCCCTTGATGTTCTAGAGCATTCAAATTTTATACCCTGAATGGTCAATATTTTATTCTGAAAGTACGATACTTGGTAAGATGAGAGTTTCAATTCTGTCACCTTGTGTAGGAATGGGAAACTGTTGTTCTTGCTTCATTTGGTTAATCAGAGACTTCCAAAATTTAATGTATTTCAGCAAAATATTTACCAAGTCAAAACTTATTACTTTAAAAAAGTAAAATATAGTGAGGAAAATGTCTGTGTTTAACATGAACATAACAGTTCCACACACAACTTGGGTAGAATATGCAACACTTCCATTGAAGAAGAAAGTTAAGAGGTATTTCAAAAGTAAAGGTGACTCCCATGTCTTAAAAGCTGACTATTTGCAGAGGTGGGAGTCATTTGAACTGGTGCATAGCTGCTTGCTAAAAAAAGAGAAGCTGTGGGAAAACACAGGAGTGACACAATGGAGAGCCTGTGACCAGATGAAACCAAGAAATATTAAGATACTCAAAGAGGAAATGCATTCATGGAGGAAATAGGGTAAAGCCAGGGTAGGGAAAACTAGCTGGCTATGAGAGAGAAATATTCTGACTGGTGATCTGAGGAGAATCTCACCCATCCAATTAGGAAATGGAGAAAAGCACGAGATAGACAGTTCTCAAAACAACAAATACAAGTTCACTATAAATACATGAAAAAAACAAATATTTAGCATTCAGGGAAATACCATCCCAAACTCCATTGATATTTCAGCTCATGCCAGCCAGTTAGGTATTCATCAAGACTCCAAATAATAAGTGCTGGAGAGGATGTGGGTAAAAATGTACAAAGATACACTGTGAGACCGAAAATCGGGACTTCTCATCTGAAAAGTAGTATGGAGAGTCAGCAGAAGACTAGGAATATGAACACCATGTGCCCAGGATTCCCAAGCCTTCTCCTTATTCCCAATTTACAATGGTTCTGTATACACATGAGACACTGGAACTTCAATATTTACAGTGGTTTCTATCACCATTAGAAAGATATGAATGAGCCCAGATGCACATCAACACAAAAATGGATAATAAACACCTAGAAACATGACAATACATTTGAGCAAACTATTTTTTCATGATACACCATCATGTCAAAATGAGTCCTCATATAGCATATTAAAACACTGTCCTAAAAAATTCTAAAATATAAAACTTGTAACACCCAAATCCCTAAGATTATACAAGGATGGCATTTTAAAGCAAAAATGTAGGAAACTTATGTAGACAATTCTAAGGCCAAATACAATCATTTCAGCAAAGGTGAGACTTCTTTTCCCCCCGCAATGTCAAAGAATATTTGATGAAATCCAAACCTTCCAGGCAGAATCTGAGCGTGTCTTTAGGAGCCTCTCCACTCATGTTAGTTTACCTAGGCTTTCTTCCTGGGATATAGAAAAAAACACCACCCAGTTTCTTTTTAGCTATTCAAAGGCTGAACTTGCCATAAAACAGTGGTTTGGAGGTACCCATAACCGCAATCAGGTGAGAGTAGGAGATAAACAGACACAGAGTTGCTGAGAGAGCTGGGCACTTAGAGCATGGCCCTGTAGTCTAGGTTAAGAATAGTAGTTTATGGCACTGTCATGGCATCATAGTGTGACAGCAAGGGCCAAGGGTAACTCTGGTAGACAAAGGGCAGCCTGCAGTACCATAAACATGAAATGAATTCTAGGCATGGGCAACCCACCCTGCTGAGAATGATTTAGAACACTTACCCCCATTAACATCACACAGGAAGTTAAAGCCACCCTCTTAAGAATTACAATATTGCCCTGAAGACATGGACTCTCAGTGGTGTCTCCTCAGGAACCACTGCATCCCTTACACCTCCATGATGCAGTAGCCAGGTATCCTCCCAGAATTTTACATGGTTACTCATCATATGGGCTCAGGATAGTGAGTGACAGGCATGTGCTGAAGGCTCTCATCAGGAAGAGGTATGTTGCTGCTGTGGACGTTCTGTAGAGTAGAGGATCACAGAGGCTC
Organism: Spermophilus citellus; assembly: GCF_964194105.1. NCBI lineage: Eukaryota > Metazoa > Chordata > Mammalia > Rodentia > Sciuridae > Spermophilus > Spermophilus citellus. Next base: position 149,427,071 of record NC_138182.1, on the reverse strand, counting down.
GGCCCCTTTCAAACTGGTGCTTTGGGAATAATGATAGTGAGCAAGAACTTCTAGTTGAGAATTCAAAGGACAGAAGCTTCCAGAAGTGCTGGGGCAGGATCAGGGAGAATGGTATTTTCACTGAGTTCTCAGAAGAAGCCACAGATTCTGAAACCAGGCCATGTCTCTCATGCTCCAAGAGGTTGTAGGAAAAGCCTCAGTGACTTCGAATCATGCACAGTACAAGACCACTGAGTACAGAATTCCATAATTGGAGTCTGCACTACAGATTAGTCTCTAGCCTCCATGCCCACAGGGTTTATTTGGCAATTCCTACATTGGATAGACCCATGTCTCTGAGCAAAGAATCCAATACTGAGAATGTATTTCCACAATATTTGCATCCCCCAAACCACACAAAGCCTTAGCTTTCCAAAATTAGAAATCCCGGACAGATATTTCTCCATTTCAGTTACATTACTTTCAGGTTTTTGTGAAGATTCCCTTGGTTTTGTTTAAGCCTTTTGTGTAAAGGTAAAATTTCTAAGCTGATTCTAAGCTGCAAAAGCCTGAGTTAAAGTGGAAAAGCCTGGGCATTGTAAAGTCTCTAAATTGCAAGGCCTGGGTTAAAGAGTAAAAGACCAGGTATTGTTACAATTCCTCTGCTACCCCTGGAACCTGGAATCCCTGTAGCTGTTAGGACAATACCTGAACTGCCCAGTAAATATTTCTCCTGGTTCCCTGGTGGTTTAATAGCTAAGGGCTCCAAGTAGCTCCGCAAGTAGGCATCCAGGTCCCAAAACCAATCAGTTTAAATGTGTACCCCGCTTAGGAGTGACCAATCACCCCTGCCCAGACTGTTCCCGCCAATGAATGTACTAATCCTGTCTCAGAGTTGTTGTTCAATTTTCCCGCGCCTCATGATGATTTGTTCTGATGTATGCAAAGCCCCCCGCCCTCTCCAAAAAGTGTACTTAAGCTCTGCTTGACCTCTGCTCTGGGCTCTGGGCTGCTCTATCTTCCTGAGTGAGCCTGGAACCTCAGCATGCTGGATTAATAAATCCCCTTTTGCCAATTGCATGGAGCCAGTCTCTTGTGTGGTCTCTTTCTCCCACTCTCCGCCGGACCCTTACATTTGTTTGGCCTGATATTTCTAAGGGTTTGCCGATTTAGTTATATTTTGTAATATAGTTAATTTTCTAAGATATTTTCACTCATTTTTGTTTTAGTTCTCTGCTTCCTTTTCATTCTCATTTTAAATTCTTTCCTCTTCTCTTTTATATGGAATTTCATCCTCATCTCCTCTTCAGTCTCTAGTTATTATAACCAATTTCATTGTCTTTTCATTTTAAATTTTGTTATGATGATTTTATTGTCACTGAGGTCTTTTTTTTCTTTTCCATCAAGGTGCCCATTGCTATTTCCTATGAAGTTCGATTAATTAATAAGTATTATAGGAAATCATGTGAAATATACATTTTATTTGTACGATTTGCATGTTTTTCTTTAAGCCTGATTTTTCTCAGAGATTCATCTTTCCCCTTGATGGGAAGCTGGTGACTAAATATGTTAAACATGCTCATTTGGGAACTTGACGCTGAGACTGATGGCCTGACCCGAACACATCCTAAAGAAAAACTTACACACTGAAAGGACACACGCATAACTTTAGAACTAAAATGCTTGCAAAATCTCCTCCTAGGAATGCACGCAACAGGGAAAAGAAAGGGGGGGGATTATGATACCACCAAATATTGTGTGTCCCCCATAACTGCATCCAAGATCTTTTTACTACTGTTCACTTCAGAGGTAGGATGAACATATTTAGTGATTTTCTTGATTTCTTGCATTAAAAAGTCAATGAACTAGAAAGTTTTGTTTGCATGCTAACAGAATGGATACATCCTGAAAGGATGTGACTCCTTCAACAGGCCCTTTGGTTTCTCATTTAAGCCCGTTTCCTGCCTCAACTTACATAGTGGAGTCAAGGGAGAATGGAAGATTTAAGACCGGCATGGATTAGTGGAAATGGGAAACTAAAATTTTGAGCCTTTGGGAATGATGATCATTTAACAGAAATGTCTTCACTGGCCATTACAGGTTAAGTATTTTCCGAATTTGATTGATCTTTCAGAGTATTAAATTTTTTCCTTATGATATGAGGACGTCACCAAGAAGAAAACTGAAACAATATTCAAAAAATTTTCTCTATTGATATGAAATGAAGGTTACTTTTCAGATTCTGCTTCCTTGATTTCTAAAGCTATTTTCATGTCCTATTACATTCTTTAGACTTAAATATTAAATTATGATGTTTGATTTCCACGTAAGTCTTGTGTGAGGTCATTTTGTTTGGCATAATTTCCCTTCATAAGAAAAAAAGAAAAATAAAACATGAATTAATATTGACACCTTTACATACCTGCAGAGTGGTCTTTTCCATGCCATCAGTCGTATCCTTCTCTCCTGATGATGACATATTGTCATGTGCCCCTGGGGATGAATGCACAGATGTACTTAAATTACTTAAAAGAGTTAGACTGAGTGAATTTCTAGCCAACAAAAACATAATTGTAAGAATCCTAAAATTTTATTTTCACAATATTTTCAAGTGAAGCTTAATGTTAGGTGAATGTTCATGTTGCTTGAATTTTTTTGATTGTTGGGTGAACTTGGTGGTTGTACCCTGAGCCAAGTGTATCCTTGGCAAGAACTGTAGCCCGACCTTCAAATCCCAGGCCTTCAATTTTTTTGGAGACAGAGTGACGGAATATTCCCTGGCTCACTGGAAACCTGACATCAGCCTGTCTCAGCCTCCCACTAAGCTTTTTATTACAGAGGAGTCCTTCTTCCCCCAGGGCATATTGAGTGATTTGGGGAGTAGTTTTACTAATCCAATACTTCAGAGACAATGGAGGTCACTTTGTTCAATGCATATCTCAAAGATTCCACCATTCCAGGAAAAATGATATTTTGTAGAAAAACAATGTTGAAATTACAATGGCAAAAAGAAACTTCACACTGTCTCCTATGGTTTTTCCTAATAATAATTTTTAATGAACCACTGCGTGTAACATTGGTGTCAACAAAATATGTGTGTCTATATGATCACTGTGATATCTTTGACAGTAAACCACATATTCCTTTCCTTCCCTTTGCCTTCATTTCTTCTGTTAGGGTTCACTCTGGTTTTGAAAGGATTCGGGTCTTGGTGCCTGAAATCAACTGGTTTTGCTTCTCTGGTGTTAGCTACCTCAAAACATGACCCCTATGGTACTGGGTAACAACCACTTGACCTGTAAATTATTCCTTCTCTGTCTAGTTCTCAAGGTCCTGGACTTCAGGGGCTACTTTTACAACAAATTGGTTTGAACACCCATAATAAAGTGTCAGGTAAGTGTCTGAGGCAATAACACTTGGCGTGGACGGTGTCTTTTCTAGAGGTAGGGATGAATGGAGACTTGAGGAGTGAGGCCATCGGCCAGAGGCAGAGAATGGTGAAAAAGTGGAAGGCTATATAGCACGACATAGAGACAAGGGTTAAGGGGGATGGCATGTGTCTGATAATACAGAGATTGGTGAAAACTGCCAGAAGTTCATGTCGGTAGCAAACGGGCTAAAGATAGACTGAGGAAGACTTGCATTGTGAAAGATGCCTGGAAATATTAAGGTGCTTGGACATACACATACCAAAGCATGTCATCTATGTCATGGGCACATATATCTCTGGAACCATCTCAATTCTGTGGGCATGTGATCTTGAGGGGCATGTTCATGATTGGAGATGAATAATGAGAATGCAAATTGCACTATGAGGTTGATGCAGGCCTGAATGGAAGGCATGTCTCCAAAAGGATCTGGGTTCTGTTTTTAGCATACAGAGGTAACAAACAAACAACAAGTCAAAGACAAAGAATAATGAGCAAACACTCCATTGGGATGTGGAAGAATTTATGGATTGACTACTCTGAGATAAAATTTCAGGAAAGAGTGTTCACCAGCAAATGTTCACTTTAGAAACAAGGGATAAACTAAAGTACATATGATCATACATCTTATTATTTCTTGCCTCAAACTTCCCACAAGAGTTGTCAAAGTCATGAAATGATGTTGTATATAAAACATCACTCAAGTTTGATGCATTTGGTTGATACACTAGATGTCACAGTAGAGTGCACATTGCCTTATAAATGAGATTTTCCTGTATTTCACAGCCTGGCCTTGATATCTCAGCTTCCAAAAAAACTAGAATTCCACTGAATATCAGGATTCTGGACTTCAATCCTTCTCCCCAGACCTATTTTTAAAATTTGGGTGGGAAGAAAAATGAGGCCCACAACCCAACTAAGAGGTGTCATGAATTTAATTGTAGACGCCTATGATAGAGGTGATTTTTAAACAACATTTCCTCAGACATTTACAGAAATATTTTGAAATGTGGATGCAGCAGCAACACAGACCCCATGGGGCAAATCCTCCCAACACATGGCAGAAAATGGATATATCAGGAGTGAGAAGATTGCTATCATTTCCAAGGTTTAAACATAGGTGGTTTTATACAAGCTGTACGGCAACCATTACCTGAGTCCAGTGTTTTTGGTCGATTCTTCCTTTTTGGTTTAATGGGAGCTGTATCTTTGCTTTTGGTGGTCAGCTTGATGTGCATGCAGAGAAGATATTATGTAAGTATTTTACAGTACATTCAGCATACTCTTAATAATATCACATAAACATAGAAGATGAATTACCTTGTAGGAAGCATGTACGTCGTTAGAGACTGAAAAGCAAGTGAAATATATAATCAATAAAACCTGAATATTAAGAAAAACACATTCATGAGTCTATGAAATAAGTAGAGAGCTCAGTCTGAGTGATAACAATTTTCATTTGCGTTGATACAGACTACATTCGCTTAGGGGTTTTGTGTTTGTGGATTTTGTTGAGTACTATGACAAGACTGAAATGTAGTAAATCAATATGGAGAAAATATCTTTAGTAATTAAAACTTGTAGTTAAGTTTCAAATAATACGAACACCTTTGCAACCATCATAAATATTTAGGCAAATTACGTATACAAATGTGAAGATGCACAATCTGGAGACCACAGTGATCTGTATTTAGAGAAGCAAAAGGAAAACCTGAGGACTTCAATTTCAAACCTGAACTAGTCAGATGGCACTACATATGTCAAGTGACCTATGAATTCTTTAATCCATTTTATTATAAGTGAGTATCCTGTACCTCATTTGTCTAATTATTAAAAAGTTTTCATCCAAGATCTGCAGAAATGTACACTTTATTTCTCCTCAAATTGTTTTTTTTCCTGAATTTATTGTACCAGATATATGCATTTAGAAAAACAGGTAATACATATATGTGTGTTCTTTTCATACCCGTCTGGGACCCTGGGACATCTTCTAATCCTGCTTCCTTTGTTTTAGGCAATAGAATGTTGTCGTTTTCAGCCTCCTTCAATGATACATGTCCTGCATCTGAAAAAAAATGTGAGAAAGCATAAAGAATTTAGATATGGCCATCCACAGCAAACTGGGATCTGAAAGGAAGCAGAATTAACAGATAGGACTGAAGTATTGTGTTTCAAATCTTTTATGTGAACATGTTAGAAAATGTCTTAGTATAGGTGGAATAAATTTCTTAAAGAATTCTGTTTAAAAACATGAGTGTGACATAAAACACCCAGACATGATATCACATATTTTCTGAAAGTACTGAAGAGCAGAATTTGAGGCACCTAGACATCAGAATTAAGCACAGGAATGGAGTTTATTCTTGCAGCACCAGGGACATGGTTTCATTCCAAAGCACCAATATAATATAAAAATTAAAATCATAATCAGTGTCATCATCATCATCATCATATAATACTATAACCATATTAATAATAAGTCACTATCTTTAAAAAAAAAACAGCTTCAGAAACACTAGGTCCCTGATCTAAATCACTCTTATGGATGTCACACACATGGTGGTGTCTGGTACGTGTGCAGGAGGGTTGCCCTGATTTTTGCAGTCCCTACTTGTTTCAATCATCTGTGGACCAGGTATCATCTCACTTTTGGTTTGAAGGCAGGCACACTGAAAAATGCTGAATTGCCTTTTCTCATTTTCCCCTCCAAAATTTCCTTGCTAACTTCTTTATTTTCTCCCACATTTCCCCTTCCTTCTAGCTGATTCAAGCAAAACAACAAACAAAACAACAAACAGACAAACACAAACTTCTGGTGTGGGAGACTTGATTCTTTCCACTATGCATTGTTTGCATGGGTCATTTCAACTCCTTCCTATCTACCAATGTAGAAAATTAATCTGAGAAAATGATTTCTAAATTTTGGTCTTTTTGTTATCCCCACTACCTAAGAATTATGCTCAGAAGTATAGCAATATTTATCCTGGCGCTTGATCATATTTTCTTCTGGTGTGTAGGATCTACTAGAATGCTCTTTGATGTCCCTCAGGAACATTCATTTCTTGGCTACAAAAATGCTGTTGGCAAACTAGGATCATTGGACTCACCTACGAACATAAAGCTAATGTAGAAGGAAAGAACTACTGAGTCACAAGGAGAATCTCCTGGCCCCAACTGACCATACACTACAGTTTGAGAGCTCCAGTGTAAATGCTGTTCGCATCCAATACCTCTACCTTAAGTTGAACATAACCCTGGGATTCTCCCTAAGATGATCCACTCAAATGGAAGTTTAGAAAAAGGTCTAATCTTTCCAAATTTAATTTTAGCTATCTGGGAATTTGGGGACCAATCCGTAATCATTCCTATTTCTTTCCACTCTCCTAATTGGCGTTTCTGCTCTATAAAATCTTTGTACAGACTAGCAAGGTTTTATGTGTCATTATATTGTATACATGGATAAACAAACCTAGCAATATGGGATTCCTTCTTCACTCCTCAATTTGATTCCAACTGTGACTACGTTAAGAAGGTTGGAAAATTTTCACTCTACACTTCATTGAGTTTTGGACCTGGCAACTCAAATATGCTCCCCAGATTATCAAAAAGCTGCTCTTTTCCCTGCTCATATGTACCTGAGTGTCCTTGACTCCACTGACTACAGCTGCTGCCTCTTTCTTCATTTGATACCCTGTAATTAATTAATGCCTGTCTCAGTGTTCATATCCTCCTCTTCTCTCTGATTTCTACTTTACTTTGATGGAAGCATGTCTCGAAATGCAATTCCTAATTCAGATCCTTTAGCGACATCCCCAGTGTAGCCTGTGACAGAAACCTAATACCATATGACTCATTATATTTCTTTGTCCTTATCAGGTAATACATACTCTCCTTGAACAATTATAATATACTAGTGCTCATGTATTAAGGCAATAGGCTCCGCAATGTATTTTGCATTATTCATGACTCTTACCTTCTCTATGTCCATTTATTCTGTTCTCGGCTTCTGAATGGGACTCACCAGATGCGCTAGAAGCACAAACCTCTCGAGGTTTCTCACAGACACTCTGGAGAAAGTAATGCCAATAGTGAGTTGCACAAAGATTTCATCAGTACCTTTATCTCATCACCTTATGTCTATTTTTGAAATCATCCCAATTGGAAAATAGATGAGTGCATTTTAAGCAAGAATGGATGCATTAGTTTCACTGCCTTAGGCACCTCAGATTAAGTGAGCCTTATATCATTCTGGCTACTGATTGGATAAAACCAGGATGAGGGACATAGGAACCCTGTTCCCTCAGAATATACACACTGACATTCATATACCCCCAAAACTAGCATCAGCATTTAATCAGTCAACTTTGCACTTCCAGCATTTCTAAGAATGCTGTAGAATTCTTCTTTGAAAGCCTTTTGAGAATGGCCCTTGATGTTCTAGAGCATTCAAATTTTATACCCTGAATGGTCAATATTTTATTCTGAAAGTACGATACTTGGTAAGATGAGAGTTTCAATTCTGTCACCTTGTGTAGGAATGGGAAACTGTTGTTCTTGCTTCATTTGGTTAATCAGAGACTTCCAAAATTTAATGTATTTCAGCAAAATATTTACCAAGTCAAAACTTATTACTTTAAAAAAGTAAAATATAGTGAGGAAAATGTCTGTGTTTAACATGAACATAACAGTTCCACACACAACTTGGGTAGAATATGCAACACTTCCATTGAAGAAGAAAGTTAAGAGGTATTTCAAAAGTAAAGGTGACTCCCATGTCTTAAAAGCTGACTATTTGCAGAGGTGGGAGTCATTTGAACTGGTGCATAGCTGCTTGCTAAAAAAAGAGAAGCTGTGGGAAAACACAGGAGTGACACAATGGAGAGCCTGTGACCAGATGAAACCAAGAAATATTAAGATACTCAAAGAGGAAATGCATTCATGGAGGAAATAGGGTAAAGCCAGGGTAGGGAAAACTAGCTGGCTATGAGAGAGAAATATTCTGACTGGTGATCTGAGGAGAATCTCACCCATCCAATTAGGAAATGGAGAAAAGCACGAGATAGACAGTTCTCAAAACAACAAATACAAGTTCACTATAAATACATGAAAAAAACAAATATTTAGCATTCAGGGAAATACCATCCCAAACTCCATTGATATTTCAGCTCATGCCAGCCAGTTAGGTATTCATCAAGACTCCAAATAATAAGTGCTGGAGAGGATGTGGGTAAAAATGTACAAAGATACACTGCGAGACCGAAAATCGGGACTTCTCATCTGAAAAGTAGTATGGAGAGTCAGCAGAAGACTAGGAATATGAACACCATGTGCCCAGGATTCCCAAGCCTTCTCCTTATTCCCAATTTACAATGGTTCTGTATACACATGAGACACTGGAACTTCAATATTTACAGTGGTTTCTATCACCATTAGAAAGATATGAATGAGCCCAGATGCACATCAACACAAAAATGGATAATAAACACCTAGAAACATGACAATACATTTGAGCAAACTATTTTTTCATGATACACCATCATGTCAAAATGAGTCCTCATATAGCATATTAAAACACTGTCCTAAAAAATTCTAAAATATAAAACTTGTAACACCCAAATCCCTAAGATTATACAAGGATGGCATTTTAAAGCAAAAATGTAGGAAACTTATGTAGACAATTCTAAGGCCAAATACAATCATTTCAGCAAAGGTGAGACTTCTTTTCCCCCCGCAATGTCAAAGAATATTTGATGAAATCCAAACCTTCCAGGCAGAATCTGAGCGTGTCTTTAGGAGCCTCTCCACTCATGTTAGTTTACCTAGGCTTTCTTCCTGGGATATAGAAAAAAACACCACCCAGTTTCTTTTTAGCTATTCAAAGGCTGAACTTGCCATAAAACAGTGGTTTGGAGGTACCCATAACCGCAATCAGGTGAGAGTAGGAGATAAACAGACACAGAGTTGCTGAGAGAGCTGGGCACTTAGAGCATGGCCCTGTAGTCTAGGTGAAGAATAGTAGTTTATGGCACTGTCATGGCATCATAGTGTGACAGCAAGGGCCAAGGGTAACTCTGGTAGACAAAGGGCAGCCTGCAGTACCATAAACATGAAATGAATTCTAGGCATGGGCAACCCACCCTGCTGAGAATGATTTAGAACACTTACCCCCATTAACATCACACAGGAAGTTAAAGCCACCCTCTTAAGAATTACAATATTGCCCTGAAGACATGGACTCTCAGTGGTGTCTCCTCAGGAACCACTGCATCCCTTACACCTCCATGATGCAGTAGCCAGGTATCCTCCCAGAATTTTACATGGTTACTCATCATATGGGCTCAGGATAGTGAGTGACAGGCATGTGCTGAAGGCTCTCATCAGGAAGAGGTATGTTGCTGCTGTGGACGTTCTGTAGAGTAGAGGATCACAGAGGCTCGGCCCCTTTCAAACTGGTGCTTTGGGAATAATGATAGTGAGCAAGAACTTCTAGTTGAGAATTCAAAGGACAGAAGCTTCCAGAAGTGCTGGGGCAGGATCAGGGAGAATGGTATTTTCACTGAGTTCTCAGAAGAAGCCACAGATTCTGAAACCAGGCCATGTCTCTCATGCTCCAAGAGGTTGTAGGAAAAGCCTCAGTGACTTCGAATCATGCACAGTACAAGACCACTGAGTACAGAATTCCATAATTGGAGTCTGCACTACAGATTAGTCTCTAGCCTCCATGCCCACAGGGTTTATTTGGCAATTCCTACATTGGATAGACCCATGTCTCTGAGCAAAGAATCCAATACTGAGAATGTATTTCCACAATATTTGCATCCCCCAAACCACACAAAGCCTTAGCTTTCCAAAATTAGAAATCCCGGACAGATATTTCTCCATTTCAGTTACATTACTTTCAGGTTTTTGTGAAGATTCCCTTGGTTTTGTTTAAGCCTTTTGTGTAAAGGTAAAATTTCTAAGCTGATTCTAAGCTGCAAAAGCCTGAGTTAAAGTGGAAAAGCCTGGGCATTGTAAAGTCTCTAAATTGCAAGGCCTGGGTTAAAGAGTAAAAGACCAGGTATTGTTACAATTCCTCTGCTACCCCTGGAACCTGGAATCCCTGTAGCTGTTAGGACAATACCTGAACTGCCCAGTAAATATTTCTCCTGGTTCCCTGGTGGTTTAATAGCTAAGGGCTCCAAGTAGCTCCGCAAGTAGGCATCCAGGTCCCAAAACCAATCAGTTTAAATGTGTACCCCGCTTAGGAGTGACCAATCACCCCTGCCCAGACTGTTCCCGCCAATGAATGTACTAATCCTGTCTCAGAGTTGTTGTTCAATTTTCCCGCGCCTCATGATGATTTGTTCTGATGTATGCAAAGCCCCCCGCCCTCTCCAAAAAGTGTACTTAAGCTCTGCTTGACCTCTGCTCTGGGCTCTGGGCTGCTCTATCTTCCTGAGTGAGCCTGGAACCTCAGCATGCTGGATTAATAAATCCCCTTTTGCCAATTGCATGGAGCCAGTCTCTTGTGTGGTCTCTTTCTCCCACTCTCCGCCGGACCCTTACATTTGTTTGGCCTGATATTTCTAAGGGTTTGCCGATTTAGTTATATTTTGTAATATAGTTAATTTTCTAAGATATTTTCACTCATTTTTGTTTTAGTTCTCTGCTTCCTTTTCATTCTCATTTTAAATTCTTTCCTCTTCTCTTTTATATGGAATTTCATCCTCATCTCCTCTTCAGTCTCTAGTTATTATAACCAATTTCATTGTCTTTTCATTTTAAATTTTGTTATGATGATTTTATTGTCACTGAGGTCTTTTTTTTTTTTCCATCAAGGTGCCCATTGCTATTTCCTATGAAGTTCGATTAATTAATAAGTATTATAGGAAATCATGTGAAATATACATTTTATTTGTACGATTTGCATGTTTTTCTTTAAGCCTGATTTTTCTCAGAGATTCATCTTTCCCCTTGATGGGAAGCTGGTGACTAAATATGTTAAACATGCTCATTTGGGAACTTGACGCTGAGACTGATGGCCTGACCCGAACACATCCTAAAGAAAAACTTACACACTGAAAGGACACACGCATAACTTTAGAACTAAAATGCTTGCAAAATCTCCTCCTAGGAATGCACGCAACAGGGAAAAGAAAGGGGGGGGATTATGATACCACCAAATATTGTGTGTCCCCCATAACTGCATCCAAGATCTTTTTACTACTGTTCACTTCAGAGGTAGGATGAACATATTTAGTGATTTTCTTGATTTCTTGCATTAAAAAGTCAATGAACTAGAAAGTTTTGTTTGCATGCTAACAGAATGGATACATCCTGAAAGGATGTGACTCCTTCAACAGGCCCTTTGGTTTCTCATTTAAGCCCGTTTCCTGCCTCAACTTACATAGTGGAGTCAAGGGAGAATGGAAGATTTAAGACCGGCATGGATTAGTGGAAATGGGAAACTAAAATTTTGAGCCTTTGGGAATGATGATCATTTAACAGAAATGTCTTCACTGGCCATTACAGGTTAAGTATTTTCCGAATTTGATTGATCTTTCAGAGTATTAAATTTTTTCCTTATGATATGAGGACGTCACCAAGAAGAAAACTGAAACAATATTCAAAAAATTTTCTCTATTGATATGAAATGAAGGTTACTTTTCAGATTCTGCTTCCTTGATTTCTAAAGCTATTTTCATGTCCTATTACATTCTTTAGACTTAAATATTAAATTATGATGTTTGATTTCCACGTAAGTCTTGTGTGAGGTCATTTTGTTTGGCATAATTTCCCTTCATAAGAAAAAAAGAAAAATAAAACATGAATTAATATTGACACCTTTACATACCTGCAGAGTGGTCTTTTCCATGCCATCAGTCGTATCCTTCTCTCCTGATGATGACATATTGTCATGTGCCCCTGGGGATGAATGCACAGATGTACTTAAATTACTTAAAAGAGTTAGACTGAGTGAATTTCTAGCCAACAAAAACATAATTGTAAGAATCCTAAAATTTTATTTTCACAATATTTTCAAGTGAAGCTTAATGTTAGGTGAATGTTCATGTTGCTTGAATTTTTTTGATTGTTGGGTGAACTTGGTGGTTGTACCCTGAGCCAAGTGTATCCTTGGCAAGAACTGTAGCCCGACCTTCAAATCCCAGGCCTTCAATTTTTTTGGAGACAGAGTGACGGAATATTCCCTGGCTCACTGGAAACCTGACATCAGCCTGTCTCAGCCTCCCACTAAGCTTTTTATTACAGAGGAGTCCTTCTTCCCCCAGGGCATATTGAGTGATTTGGGGAGTAGTTTTACTAATCCAATACTTCAGAGACAATGGAGGTCACTTTGTTCAATGCATATCTCAAAGATTCCACCATTCCAGGAAAAATGATATTTTGTAGAAAAACAATGTTGAAATTACAATGGCAAAAAGAAACTTCACACTGTCTCCTATGGTTTTTCCTAATAATAATTTTTAATGAACCACTGCGTGTAACATTGGTGTCAACAAAATATGTGTGTCTATATGATCACTGTGATATCTTTGACAGTAAACCACATATTCCTTTCCTTCCCTTTGCCTTCATTTCTTCTGTTAGGGTTCACTCTGGTTTTGAAAGGATTCGGGTCTTGGTGCCTGAAATCAACTGGTTTTGCTTCTCTGGTGTTAGCTACCTCAAAACATGACCCCTATGGTACTGGGTAACAACCACTTGACCTGTAAATTATTCCTTCTCTGTCTAGTTCTCAAGGTCCTGGACTTCAGGGGCTACTTTTACAACAAATTGGTTTGAACACCCATAATAAAGTGTCAGGTAAGTGTCTGAGGCAATAACACTTGGCGTGGACGGTGTCTTTTCTAGAGGTAGGGATGAATGGAGACTTGAGGAGTGAGGCCATCGGCCAGAGGCAGAGAATGGTGAAAAAGTGGAAGGCTATATAGCACGACATAGAGACAAGGGTTAAGGGGGATGGCATGTGTCTGATAATACAGAGATTGGTGAAAACTGCCAGAAGTTCATGTCGGTAGCAAACGGGCTAAAGATAGACTGAGGAAGACTTGCATTGTGAAAGATGCCTGGAAATATTAAGGTGCTTGGACATACACATACCAAAGCATGTCATCTATGTCATGGGCACATATATCTCTGGAACCATTTCAATTCTGTGGGCATGTGATCTTGAGGGGCATGTTCATGATTGGAGATGAATAATGAGAATGCAAATTGCACTATGAGGTTGATGCAGGCCTGAATGGAAGGCATGTCTCCAAAAGGATCTGGGTTCTGTTTTTAGCATACAGAGGTAACAAACAAACAACAAGTCAAAGACAAAGAATAATGAGCAAACACTCCATTGGGATGTGGAAGAATTTATGGATTGACTACTCTGAGATAAAATTTCAGGAAAGAGTGTTCACCAGCAAATGTTCACTTTAGAAACAAGGGATAAACTAAAGTACATATGATCATACATCTTATTATTTCTTGCCTCAAACTTCCCACAAGAGTTGTCAAAGTCATGAAATGATGTTGTATATAAAACATCACTCAAGTTTGATGCATTTGGTTGATACACTAGATGTCACAGTAGAGTGCACATTGCCTTATAAATGAGATTTTCCTGTATTTCACAGCCTGGCCTTGATATCTCAGCTTCCAAAAAAACTAGAATTCCACTGAATATCAGGATTCTGGACTTCAATCCTTCTCCCCAGACCTATTTTTAAAATTTGGGTGGGAAGAAAAATGAGGCCCACAACCCAACTAAGAGGTGTCATGAATTTAATTGTAGACGCCTATGATAGAGGTGATTTTTAAACAACATTTCCTCAGACATTTACAGAAATATTTTGAAATGTGGATGCAGCAGCAACACAGACCCCATGGGGCAAATCCTCCCAACACATGGCAGAAAATGGATATATCAGGAGTGAGAAGATTGCTATCATTTCCAAGGTTTAAACATAGGTGGTTTTATACAAGCTGTACGGCAACCATTACCTGAGTCCAGTGTTTTTGGTCGATTCTTCCTTTTTGGTTTAATGGGAGCTGTATCTTTGCTTTTGGTGGTCAGCTTGATGTGCATGCAGAGAAGATATTATGTAAGTATTTTACAGTACATTCAGCATACTCTTAATAATATCACATAAACATAGAAGATGAATTACCTTGTAGGAAGCATGTACGTCGTTAGAGACTGAAAAGCAAGTGAAATATATAATCAATAAAACCTGAATATTAAGAAAAACACATTCATGAGTCTATGAAATAAGTAGAGAGCTCAGTCTGAGTGATAACAATTTTCATTTGCGTTGATACAGACTACATTCGCTTAGGGGTTTTGTGTTTGTGGATTTTGTTGAGTACTATGACAAGACTGAAATGTAGTAAATCAATATGGAGAAAATATCTTTAGTAATTAAAACTTGTAGTTAAGTTTCAAATAATACAAACACCTTTGCAACCATCATAAATATTTAGGCAAATTACGTATACAAATGTGAAGATGCACAATCTGGAGACCACAGTGATCTGTATTTAGAGAAGCAAAAGGAAAACCTGAGGACTTCAATTTCAAACCTGAACTAGTCAGATGGCAGTACATATGTCAAGTGACCTATGAATTCTTTAATCCATTTTATTATAAGTGAGTATCCTGTACCTCATTTGTCTAATTATTAAAAAGTTTTCATCCAAGATCTGCAGAAATGTACACTTTATTTCTCCTCAAATAGTTTTTTTTCCTGAATTTATTGTACCAGATATATGCATTTAGAAAAACAGGTAATACATATATGTGTGTTCTTTTCATACCCGTCTGGGACCCTGGGACATCTTCTAATCCTGCTTCCTTTGTTTTAGGCAATAGAATGTTGTCGTTTTCAGCCTCCTTCAATGATACATGTCCTGCATCTGAAAAAAAATGTGAGAAAGCATAAAGAATTTAGATATGGCCATCCACAGCAAACTGGGATCTGAAAGGAAGCAGAATTAACAGATAGGACTGAAGTATTGTGTTTCAAATCTTTTATGTGAACATGTTAGAAAATGTCTTAGTATAGGTGGAATAAATTTCTTAAAGAATTCTGTTTAAAAACATGAGTGTGACATAAAACACCCAGACATGATATCACATATTTTCTGAAAGTACTGAAGAGCAGAATTTGAGGCACCTAGACATCAGAATTAAGCACAGGAATGGAGTTTATTCTTGCAGCACCAGGGACATGGTTTCATTCCAAAGCACCAATATAATATAAAAATTAAAATCATAATCAGTGTCATCATCATCATCATCATATAATACTATAACCATATTAATAATAAGTCACTATCTTTAAAAAAAAAACAGCTTCAGAAACACTAGGTCCCTGATCTAAATCACTCTTATGGATGTCACACACATGGTGGTGTCTGGTACGTGTGCAGGAGGGTTGCCCTGATTTTTGCAGTCCCTACTTGTTTCAATCATCTGTGGACCAGGTATCATCTCACTTTTGGTTTGAAGGCAGGCACACTGAAAAATGCTGAATTGCCTTTTCTCATTTTCCCCTCCAAAATTTCCTTGCTAACTTCTTTATTTTCTCCCACATTTCCCCTTCCTTCTAGCTGATTCAAGCAAAACAACAAACAAAACAACAAACGGACAAACACAAACTTCTGGTGTGGGAGACTTGATTCTTTCCACTATGCATTGTTTGCATGGGTCATTTCAACTCCTTCCTATCTACCAATGTAGAAAATTAATCTGAGAAAATGATTTCTAAATTTTGGTCTTTTTGTTATCCCCACTACCTAAGAATTATGCTCAGAAGTATAGCAATATTTATCCTGGCGCTTGATCATATTTTCTTCTGGTGTGTAGGATCTACTAGAATGCTCTTTGATGTCCCTCAGGAACATTCATTTCTTGGCTACAAAAATGCTGTTGGCAAACTAGGATCATTGGACTCACCTACGAACATAAAGCTAATGTAGAAGGAAAGAACTACTGAGTCACAAGGAGAATCTCCTGGCCCCAACTGACCATACACTACAGTTTGAGAGCTCCAGTGTAAATGCTGTTCGCATCCAATACCTCTACCTTAAGTTGAACATAACCCTGGGATTCTCCCTAAGATGATCCACTCAAATGGAAGTTTAGAAAAAGGTCTAATCTTTCCAAATTTAATTTTAGCTATCTGGGAATTTGGGGACCAATCCGTAATCATTCCTATTTCTTTCCACTCTCCTAATTGGCGTTTCTGCTCTATAAAATCTTTGTACAGACTAGCAAGGTTTTATGTGTCATTATATTGTATACATGGATAAACAAACCTAGCAATATGGGATTCCTTCTTCACTCCTCAATTTGATTCCAACTGTGACTACGTTAAGAAGGTTGGAAAATTTTCACTCTACACTTCATTGAGTTTTGGACCTGGCAACTCAAATATGCTCCCCAGATTATCAAAAAGCTGCTCTTTTCCCTGCTCATATGTACCTGAGTGTCCTTGACTCCACTGACTACAGCTGCTGCCTCTTTCTTCATTTGATACCCTGTAATTAATTAATGCCTGTCTCAGTGTTCATATCCTCCTCTTCTCTCTGATTTCTACTTTACTTTGATGGAAGCATGTCTCGAAATGCAATTCCTAATTCAGATCCTTTAGCGACATCCCCAGTGTAGCCTGTGACAGAAACCTAATACCATATGACTCATTATATTTCTTTGTCCTTATCAGGTAATACATACTCTCCTTGAACAATTATAATATACTAGTGCTCATGTATTAAGGCAATAGGCTCCGCAATGTATTTTGCATTATTCATGACTCTTACCTTCTCTATGTCCATTTATTCTGTTCTCGGCTTCTGAATGGGACTCACCAGATGCGCTAGAAGCACAAACCTCTCGAGGTTTCTCACAGACACTCTGGAGAAAGTAATGCCAATAGTGAGTTGCACAAAGATTTCATCAGTACCTTTATCTCATCACCATATGTCTATTTTTGAAATCATCCCAATTGGAAATTAGATGAGTGCATTTTAAGCAAGAATGGATGCATTAGTTTCACTGCCTTAGGCACCTCAGATTAAGTGAGCCTTATATCATTCTGGCTACTGATTGGATAAAACCAGGATGAGGGACATAGGAACCCTGTTCCCTCAGAATATACACACTGACATTCATATACCCCCAAAACTAGCATCAGCATTTAATCAGTCAACTTTGCACTTCCAGCATTTCTAAGAATGCTGTAGAATTCTTCTTTGAAAGCCTTTTGAGAATGGCCCTTGATGTTCTAGAGCATTCAAATTTTATACCCTGAATGGTCAATATTTTATTCTGAAAGTACGATACTTGGTAAGATGAGAGTTTCAATTCTGTCACCTTGTGTAGGAATGGGAAACTGTTGTTCTTGCTTCATTTGGTTAATCAGAGACTTCCAAAATTTAATGTATTTCAGCAAAATATTTACCAAGTCAAAACTTATTACTTTAAAAAAGTAAAATATAGTGAGGAAAATGTCTGTGTTTAACATGAACATAACAGTTCCACACACAACTTGGGTAGAATATGCAACACTTCCATTGAAGAAGAAAGTTAAGAGGTATTTCAAAAGTAAAGGTGACTCCCATGTCTTAAAAGCTGACTATTTGCAGAGGTGGGAGTCATTTGAACTGGTGCATAGCTGCTTGCTAAAAAAAGAGAAGCTGTGTGAAAACACAGGAGTGACACAATGGAGAGCCTGTGACCAGATGAAACCAAGAAATATTAAGATACTCAAAGAGGAAATGCATTCATGGAGGAAATAGGGTAAAGCCAGGGTAGGGAAAACTAGCTGGCTATGAGAGAGAAATATTCTGACTGGTGATCTGAGGAGAATCTCACCCATCCAATTAGGAAATGGAGAAAAGCACGAGATAGACAGTTCTCAAAACAACAAATACAAGTTCACTATAAATACATGAAAAAAACAAATATTTAGCATTCAGGGAAATACCATCCCAAACTCCATTGATATTTCAGCTCATGCCAGCCAGTTAGGTATTCATCAAGACTCCAAATAATAAGTGCTGGAGAGGATGTGGGTAAAAATGTACAAAGATACACTGTGAGACCGAAAATCGGGACTTCTCATCTGAAAAGTAGTATGGAGAGTCAGCAGAAGACTAGGAATATGAACACCATGTGCCCAGGATTCCCAAGCCTTCTCCTTATTCCCAATTTACAATGGTTCTGTATACACATGAGACACTGGAACTTCAATATTTACAGTGGTTTCTATCACCATTAGAAAGATATGAATGAGCCCAGATGCACATCAACACAAAAATGGATAATAAACACCTAGAAACATGACAATACATTTGAGCAAACTATTTTTTCATGATACACCATCATGTCAAAATGAGTCCTCATATAGCATATTAAAACACTGTCCTAAAAAATTCTAAAATATAAAACTTGTAACACCCAAATCCCTAAGATTATACAAGGATGGCATTTTAAAGCAAAAATGTAGGAAACTTATGTAGACAATTCTAAGGCCAAATACAATCATTTCAGCAAAGGTGAGACTTCTTTTCCCCCCGCAATGTCAAAGAATATTTGATGAAATCCAAACCTTCCAGGCAGAATCTGAGCGTGTGTTTAGGAGCCTCTCCACTCATGTTAGTTTACCTAGGCTTTCTTCCTGGGATATAGAAAAAAACACCACCCAGTTTCTTTTTAGCTATTCAAAGGCTGAACTTGCCATAAAACAGTGGTTTGGAGGTACCCATAACCGCAATCAGGTGAGAGTAGGAGATAAACAGACACAGAGTTGCTGAGAGAGCTGGGCACTTAGAGCATGGCCCTGTAGTCTAGGTTAAGAATAGTAGTTTATGGCACTGTCATGGCATCATAGTGTGACAGCAAGGGCCAAGGGTAACTCTGGTAGACAAAGGGCAGCCTGCAGTACCATAAACATGAAATGAATTCTAGGCATGGGCAACCCACCCTGCTGAGAATGATTTAGAACACTTACCCCCATTAACATCACACAGGAAGTTAAAGCCACCCTCTTAAGAATTACAATATTGCCCTGAAGACATGGACTCTCAGTGGTGTCTCCTCAGGAACCACTGCATCCCTTACACCTCCATGATGCAGTAGCCAGGTATCCTCCCAGAATTTTACATGGTTACTCATCATATGGGCTCAGGATAGTGAGTGACAGGCATGTGCTGAAGGCTCTCATCAGGAAGAGGTATGTTGCTGCTGTGGACGTTCTGTAGAGTAGAGGATCACAGAGGCTCGGCCCCTTTCAAACTGGTGCTTTGGGAATAATGATAGTGAGCAAGAAGTTCTAGTTGAGAATTCAAAGGACAGAAGCTTCCAGAAGTGCTGGGGCAGGATCAGGGAGAATGGTATTTTCACTGAGTTCTCAGAAGAAGCCACAGATTCTGAAACCAGGCCATGTCTCTCATGCTCCAAGAGGTTGTAGGAAAAGCCTCAGTGACTTCGAATCATGCACAGTACAAGACCACTGAGTACAGAATTCCATAATTGGAGTCTGCACTACAGATTAGTCTCTAGCCTCCATGCCCACAGGGTTTATTTGGCAATTCCTACATTGGATAGACCCATGTCTCTGAGCAAAGAATCCAATACTGAGAATGTATTTCCACAATATTTGCATCCCCCAAACCACACAAAGCCTTAGCTTTCCAAAATTAGAAATCCCGGACAGATATTTCTCCATTTCAGTTACATTACTTTCAGGTTTTTGTGAAGATTCCCTTGGTTTTGTTTAAGCCTTTTGTGTAAAGGTAAAATTTCTAAGCTGATTCTAAGCTGCAAAAGCCTGAGTTAAAGTGGAAAAGCCTGGGCATTGTAAAGTCTCTAAATTGCAAGGCCTGGGTTAAAGAGTAAAAGACCAGGTATTGTTACAATTCCTCTGCTACCCCTGGAACCTGGAATCCCTGTAGCTGTTAGGACAATACCTGAACTGCCCAGTAAATATTTCTCCTGGTTCCCTGGTGGTTTAATAGCTAAGGGCTCCAAGTAGCTCCGCAAGTAGGCATCCAGGTCCCAAAACCAATCAGTTTAAATGTGTACCCCGCTTAGGAGTGACCAATCACCCCTGCCCAGACTGTTCCCGCCAATGAATGTACTAATCCTGTCTCAGAGTTGTTGTTCAATTTTCCCGCGCCTCATGATGATTTGTTCTGATGTATGCAAAGCCCCCCGCCCTCTCCAAAAAGTGTACTTAAGCTCTGCTTGACCTCTGCTCTGGGCTCTGGGCTGCTCTATCTTCCTGAGTGAGCCTGGAACCTCAGCATGCTGGATTAATAAATCCCCTTTTGCCAATTGCATGGAGCCAGTCTCTTGTGTGGTCTCTTTCTCCCACTCTCCGCCGGACCCTTACATTTGTTTGGCCTGATATTTCTAAGGGTTTGCCGATTTAGTTATATTTTGTAATATAGTTAATTTTCTAAGATATTTTCACTCATTTTTGTTTTAGTTCTCTGCTTCCTTTTCATTCTCATTTTAAATTCTTTCCTCTTCTCTTTTATATGGAATTTCATCCTCATCTCCTCTTCAGTCTCTAGTTATTATAACCAATTTCATTGTCTTTTCATTTTAAATTTTGTTATGATGATTTTATTGTCACTGAGGTCTTTTTTTTTTTTTCCATCAAGGTGCCCATTGCTATTTCCTATGAAGTTCGATTAATTAATAAGTATTATAGGAAATCATGTGAAATATACATTTTATTTGTACGATTTGCATGTTTTTCTTTAAGCCTGATTTTTCTCAGAGATTCATCTTTCCCCTTGATGGGAAGCTGGTGACTAAATATGTTAAACATGCTCATTTGGGAACTTGACGCTGAGACTGATGGCCTGACCCGAACACATCCTAAAGAAAAACTTACACACTGAAAGGACACACGCATAACTTTAGAACTAAAATGCTTGCAAAATCTCCTCCTAGGAATGCACGCAACAGGGAAAAGAAAGGGGGGGGATTATGATACCACCAAATATTGTGTGTCCCCCATAACTGCATCCAAGATCTTTTTACTACTGTTCACTTCAGAGGTAGGATGAACATATTTAGTGATTTTCTTGATTTCTTGCATTAAAAAGTCAATGAACTAGAAAGTTTTGTTTGCATGCTAACAGAATGGATACATCCTGAAAGGATGTGACTCCTTCAACAGGCCCTTTGGTTTCTCATTTAAGCCCGTTTCCTGCCTCAACTTACATAGTGGAGTCAAGGGAGAATGGAAGATTTAAGACCGGCATGGATTAGTGGAAATGGGAAACTAAAATTTTGAGCCTTTGGGAATGATGATCATTTAACAGAAATGTCTTCACTGGCCATTACAGGTTAAGTATTTTCCGAATTTGATTGATCTTTCAGAGTATTAAATTTTTTCCTTATGATATGAGGACGTCACCAAGAAGAAAACTGAAACAATATTCAAAAAATTTTCTCTATTGATATGAAATGAAGGTTACTTATCAGATTCTGCTTCCTTGATTTCTAAAGCTATTTTCATGTCCTATTACATTCTTTAGACTTAAATATTAAATTATGATGTTTGATTTCCACGTAAGTCTTGTGTGAGGTCATTTTGTTTGGCATAATTTCCCTTCATAAGAAAAAAAGAAAAATAAAACATGAATTAATATTGACACCTTTACATACCTGCAGAGTGGTCTTTTCCATGCCATCAGTCGTATCCTTCTCTCCTGATGATGACATATTGTCATGTGCCCCTGGGGATGAATGCACAGATGTACTTAAATTACTTAAAAGAGTTAGACTGAGTGAATTTCTAGCCAACAAAAACATAATTGTAAGAATCCTAAAATTTTATTTTCACAATATTTTCAAGTGAAGCTTAATGTTAGGTGAATGTTCATGTTGCTTGAATTTTTTTGATTGTTGGGTGAACTTGGTGGTTGTACCCTGAGCCAAGTGTATCCTTGGCAAGAACTGTAGCCCGACCTTCAAATCCCAGGCCTTCAATTTTTTTGGAGACAGAGTGACGGAATATTCCCTGGCTCACTGGAAACCTGACATCAGCCTGTCTCAGCCTCCCACTAAGCTTTTTATTACAGAGGAGTCCTTCTTCCCCCAGGGCATATTGAGTGATTTGGGGAGTAGTTTTACTAATCCAATACTTCAGAGACAATGGAGGTCACTTTGTTCAATGCATATCTCAAAGATTCCACCATTCCAGGAAAAATGATATTTTGTAGAAAAACAATGTTGAAATTACAATGGCAAAAAGAAACTTCACACTGTCTCCTATGTTTTTTCCTAATAATAATTTTTAATGAACCACTGCGTGTAACATTGGTGTCAACAAAATATGTGTGTCTATATGATCACTGTGATATCTTTGACAGTAAACCACATATTCCTTTCCTTCCCTTTGCCTTCATTTCTTCTGTTAGGGTTCACTCTGGTTTTGAAAGGATTCGGGTCTTGGTGCCTGAAATCAACTGGTTTTGCTTCTCTGGTGTTAGCTACCTCAAAACATGACCCCTATGGTACTGGGTAACAACCACTTGACCTGTAAATTATTCCTTCTCTGTCTAGTTCTCAAGGTCCTGGACTTCAGGGGCTACTTTTACAACAAATTGGTTTGAACACCCATAATAAAGTGTCAGGTAAGTGTCTGAGGCAATAACACTTGGCGTGGACGGTGTCTTTTCTAGAGGTAGGGATGAATGGAGACTTGAGGAGTGAGGCCATCGGCCAGAGGCAGAGAATGGTGAAAAAGTGGAAGGCTATATAGCACGACATAGAGACAAGGGTTAAGGGGGATGGCATGTGTCTGATAATACAGAGATTGGTGAAAACTGCCAGAAGTTCATGTCGGTAGCAAACGGGCTAAAGATAGACTGAGGAAGACTTGCATTGTGAAAGATGCCTGGAAATATTAAGGTGCTTGGACATACACATACCAAAGCATGTCATCTATGTCATGGGCACATATATCTCTGGAACCATCTCAATTCTGTGGGCATGTGATCTTGAGGGGCATGTTCATGATTGGAGATGAATAATGAGAATGCAAATTGCACTATGAGGTTGATGCAGGCCTGAATGGAAGGCATGTCTCCAAAAGGATCTGGGTTCTGTTTTTAGCATACAGAGGTAACAAACAAACAACAAGTCAAAGACAAAGAATAATGAGCAAACACTCCATTGGGATGTGGAAGAATTTATGGATTGACTACTCTGAGATAAAATTTCAGGAAAGAGTGTTCACCAGCAAATGTTCACTTTAGAAACAAGGGATAAACTAAAGTACATATGATCATACATCTTATTATTTCTTGCCTCAAACTTCCCACAAGAGTTGTCAAAGTCATGAAATGATGTTGTATATAAAACATCACTCAAGTTTGATGCATTTGGTTGATACACTAGATGTCACAGTAGAGTGCACATTGCCTTATAAATGAGATTTTCCTGTATTTCACAGCCTGGCCTTGATATCTCAGCTTCCAAAAAAACTAGAATTCCACTGAATATCAGGATTCTGGACTTCAATCCTTCTCCACAGACCTATTTTTAAAATTTGGGTGGGAAGAAAAATGAGGCCCACAACCCAACTAAGAGGTGTCATGAATTTAATTGTAGACGCCTATGATAGAGGTGATTTTTAAACAACATTTCCTCAGACATTTACAGAAATATTTTGAAATGTGGATGCAGCAGCAACACAGACCCCATGGGGCAAATCCTCCCAACACATGGCAGAAAATGGATATATCAGGAGTGAGAAGATTGCTATCATTTCCAAGGTTTAAACATAGGTGGTTTTATACAAGCTGTACGGCAACCATTACCTGAGTCCAGTGTTTTTGGTCGATTCTTCCTTTTTGGTTTAATGGGAGCTGTATCTTTGCTTTTGGTGGTCAGCTTGATGTGCATGCAGAGAAGATATTATGTAAGTATTTTACAGTACATTCAGCATACTCTTAATAATATCACATAAACATAGAAGATGAATTACCTTGTAGGAAGCATGTACGTCGTTAGAGACTGAAAAGCAAGTGAAATATATAATCAATAAAACCTGAATATTAAGAAAAACACATTCATGAGTCTATGAAATAAGTAGAGAGCTCAGTCTGAGTGATAACAATTTTCATTTGCGTTGATACAGACTACATTCGCTTAGGGGTTTTGTGTTTGTGGATTTTGTTGAGTACTATGACAAGACTGAAATGTAGTAAATCAATATGGAGAAAATATCTTTAGTAATTAAAACTTGTAGTTAAGTTTCAAATAATACGAACACCTTTGCAACCATCATAAATATTTAGGCAAATTACGTATACAAATGTGAAGATGCACAATCTGGAGACCACAGTGATCTGTATTTAGAGAAGCAAAAGGAAAACCTGAGGACTTCAATTTCAAACCTGAACTAGTCAGATGGCACTACATATGTCAAGTGACCTATGAATTCTTTAATCCATTTTATTATAAGTGAGTATCCTGTACCTCATTTGTCTAATTATTAAAAAGTTTTCATCCAAGATCTGCAGAAATGTACACTTTATTTCTCCTCAAATTGTTTTTTTTTCCTGAATTTATTGTACCAGATATATGCATTTAGAAAAACAGGTAATACATATATGTGTGTTCTTTTCATACCCGTCTGGGACCCTGGGACATCTTCTAATCCTGCTTCCTTTGTTTTAGGCAATAGAATGTTGTCGTTTTCAGCCTCCTTCAATGATACATGTCCTGCATCTGAAAAAAAATGTGAGAAAGCATAAAGAATTTAGATATGGCCATCCACAGCAAACTGGGATCTGAAAGGAAGCAGAATTAACAGATAGGACTGAAGTATTGTGTTTCAAATCTTTTATGTGAACATGTTAGAAAATGTCTTAGTATAGGTGGAATAAATTTCTTAAAGAATTCTGTTTAAAAACATGAGTGTGACATAAAACACCCAGACATGATATCACATATTTTCTGAAAGTACTGAAGAGCAGAATTTGAGGCACCTAGACATCAGAATTAAGCACAGGAATGGAGTTTATTCTTGCAGCACCAGGGACATGGTTTCATTCCAAAGCACCAGTATAATATAAAAATTAAAATCATAATCAGTGTCACCATCATCATCATCATATAATACTATAACCATATTAATAATAAGTCACTATCTTTAAAAAAAAACAGCTTCAGAAACACTAGGTCCCTGATCTAAATCACTCTTATGGATGTCACACACATGGTGGTGCCTTGTACGTGTGCAGAAGGGTTGCCCTGATTTTTGCAGTCCCTACTTGTTTCAATCATCTGTGGACCAGGTATCATCTCACTTTTGGTTTGAAGGCAGGCACACTGAAAAATGCTGAATTGCCTTTTCTCATTTTCCCCTCCAAAATTTCCTTGCTAACTTCTTTATTTTCTCCCACATTTCCCCTTCCTTCTAGCTGATTCAAGCAAAACAACAAACAAAACAACAAACGGACAAACACAAACTTCTGGTGTGGGAGACTTGATTCTTTCCACTATGCATTGTTTGCATGGGTCATTTCAACTCCTTCCTATCTACCAATGTAGAAAATTAATCTGAGAAAATGATTTCTAAATTTTGGTCTTTTTGTTATCCCCACTACCTAAGAATTATGCTCAGAAGTATAGCAATATTTATCCTGGCGCTTGATCATATTTTCTTCTGGTGTGTAGGATCTACTAGAATGCTCTTTGATGTCCCTCAGGAACATTCATTTCTTGGCTACAAAAATGCTGTTGGCAAACTAGGATCATTGGACTCACCTACGAACATAAAGCTAATGTAGAAGGAAAGAACTACTGAGTCACAAGGAGAATCTCCTGGCCCCAACTGACCATACACTACAGTTTGAGAGCTCCAGTGTAAATGCTGTTCGCATCCAATACCTCTACCTTAAGTTGAACATAACCCTGGGATTCTCCCTAAGATGATCCACTCAAATGGAAGTTTAGAAAAAGGTCTAATCTTTCCAAATTTAATTTTAGCTATCTGGGAATTTGGGGACCAATCCGTAATCATTCCTATTTCTTTCCACTCTCCTAATTGGCGTTTCTGCTCTATAAAATCTTTGTACAGACTAGCAAGGTTTTATGTGTCATTATATTGTATACATGGATAAACAAACCTAGCAATATGGGATTCCTTCTTCACTCCTCAATTTGATTCCAACTGTGACTACGTTAAGAAGGTTGGAAAATTTTCACTCTACACTTCATTGAGTTTTGGACCTGGCAACTCAAATATGCTCCCCAGATTATCAAAAAGCTGCTCTTTTCCCTGCTCATATGTACCTGAGTGTCCTTGACTCCACTGACTACAGCTGCTGCCTCTTTCTTCATTTGATACCCTGTAATTAATTAATGCCTGTCTCAGTGTTCATATCCTCCTCTTCTCTCTGATTTCTACTTTACTTTGATGGAAGCATGTCTCGAAATGCAATTCCTAATTCAGATCCTTTAGCGACATCCCCAGTGTAGCCTGTGACAGAAACCTAATACCATATGACTCATTATATTTCTTTGTCCTTATCAGGTAATACATACTCTCCTTGAACAATTATAATATACTAGTGCTCATGTATTAAGGCAATAGGCTCCGCAATGTATTTTGCATTATTCATGACTCTTACCTTCTCTATGTCCATTTATTCTGTTCTCGGCTTCTGAATGGGACTCACCAGATGCGCTAGAAGCACAAACCTCTCGAGGTTTCTCACAGACACTCTGGAGAAAGTAATGCCAATAGTGAGTTGCACAAAGATTTCATCAGTACCTTTATCTCATCACCATATGTCTATTTTTGAAATCATCCCAATTGGAAAATAGATGAGTGCATTTTAAGCAAGAATGGATGCATTAGTTTCACTGCCTTAGGCACCTCAGATTAAGTGAGCCTTATATCATTCTGGCTACTGATTGGATAAAACCAGGATGAGGGACATAGGAACCCTGTTCCCTCAGAATATACACACTGACATACATATACCCCCAAAACTAGCATCAGCATTTAATCAGTCAACTTTGCACTTCCAGCATTTCTAAGAATGCTGTAGAATTCTTCTTTGAAAGCCTTTTGAGAATGGCCCTTGATGTTCTAGAGCATTCAAATTTTATACCCTGAATGGTCAATATTTTATTCTGAAAGTACGATACTTGGTAAGATGAGAGTTTCAATTCTGTCACCTTGTGTAGGAATGGGAAACTGTTGTTCTTGCTTCATTTGGTTAATCAGAGACTTCCAAAATTTAATGTATTTCAGCAAAATATTTACCAAGTCAAAACTTATTACTTTAAAAAAGTAAAATATAGTGAGGAAAATGTCTGTGTTTAACATGAACATAACAGTTCCACACACAACTTGGGTAGAATATGCAACACTTCCATTGAAGAAGAAAGTTAAGAGGTATTTCAAAAGTAAAGGTGACTCCCATGTCTTAAAAGCTGACTATTTGCAGAGGTGGGAGTCATTTGAACTGGTGCATAGCTGCTTGCTAAAAAAAGAGAAGCTGTGGGAAAACACAGGAGTGACACAATGGAGAGCCTGTGACCAGATGAAACCAAGAAATATTAAGATACTCAAAGAGGAAATGCATTCATGGAGGAAATAGGGTAAAGCCAGGGTAGGGAAAACTAGCTGGCTATGAGAGAGAAATATTCTGACTGGTGATCTGAGGAGAATCTCACCCATCCAATTAGGAAATGGAGAAAAGCACGAGATAGACAGTTCTCAAAACAACAAATACAAGTTCACTATAAATACATGAAAAAAACAAATATTTAGCATTCAGGGAAATACCATCCCAAACTCCATTGATATTTCAGCTCATGCCAGCCAGTTAGGTATTCATCAAGACTCCAAATAATAAGTGCTGGAGAGGATGTGGGTAAAAATGTACAAAGATACACTGTGAGACCGAAAATCGGGACTTCTCATCTGAAAAGTAGTATGGAGAGTCAGCAGAAGACTAGGAATATGAACACCATGTGCCCAGGATTCCCAAGCCTTCTCCTTATTCCCAATTTACAATTGTTCTGTATACACATGAGACACTGGAACTTCAATATTTACAGTGGTTTCTATCACCATTAGAAAGATATGAATGAGCCCAGATGCACATCAACACAAAAATGGATAATAAACACCTAGAAACATGACAATACATTTGAGCAAACTATTTTTTCATGATACACCATCATGTCAAAATGAGTCCTCATATAGCATATTAAAACACTGTCCTAAAAAATTCTAAAATATAAAACTTGTAACACCCAAATCCCTAAGATTATACAAGGATGGCATTTTAAAGCAAAAATGTAGGAAACTTATGTAGACAATTCTAAGGCCAAATACAATCATTTCAGCAAAGGTGAGACTTCTTTTCCCCCCGCAATGTCAAAGAATATTTGATGAAATCCAAACCTTCCAGGCAGAATCTGAGCGTGTGTTTAGGAGCCTCTCCACTCATGTTAGTTTACCTAGGCTTTCTTCCTGGGATATAGAAAAAAACACCACCCAGTTTCTTTTTAGCTATTCAAAGGCTGAACTTGCCATAAAACAGTGGTTTGGAGGTACCCATAACCGCAATCAGGTGAGAGTAGGAGATAAACAGACACAGAGTTGCTGAGAGAGCTGGGCACTTAGAGCATGGCCCTGTAGTCTAGGTGAAGAATAGTAGTTTATGGCACTGTCATGGCATCATAGTGTGACAGCAAGGGCCAAGGGTAACTCTGGTAGACAAAGGGCAGCCTGCAGTACCATAAACATGAAATGAATACTAGGCATGGGCAACCCACCCTGCTGAGAATGATTTAGAACACTTACCCCCATTAACATCACACAGGAAGTTAAAGCCACCCTCTTAAGAATTACAATATTGCCCTGAAGACATGGACTCTCAGTGGTGTCTCCTCAGGAACCACTGCATCCCTTACACCTCCATGATGCAGTAGCCAGGTATCCTCCCAGAATTTTACATGGTTACTCATCATATGGGCTCAGGATAGTGAGTGACAGGCATGTGCTGAAGGCTCTCATCAGGAAGAGGTATGTTGCTGCTGTGGACGTTCTGTAGAGTAGAGGATCACAGAGGCTCGGCCCCTTTCAAACTGGTGCTTTGGGAATAATGATAGTGAGCAAGAAGTTCTAGTTGAGAATTCAAAGGACAGAAGCTTCCAGAAGTGCTGGGGCAGGATCAGGGAGAATGGTATTTTCACTGAGTTCTCAGAAGAAGCCACAGATTCTGAAACCAGGCCATGTCTCTCATGCTCCAAGAGGTTGTAGGAAAAGCCTCAGTGACTTCGAATCATGCACAGTACAAGACCACTGAGTACAGAATTCCATAATTGGAGTCTGCACTACAGATTAGTCTCTAGCCTCCATGCCCACAGGGTTTATTTGGCAATTCCTACATTGGATAGACCCATGTCTCTGAGCAAAGAATCCAATACTGAGAATGTATTTCCACAATATTTGCATCCCCCAAACCACACAAAGCCTTAGCTTTCCAAAATTAGAAATCCCGGACAGATATTTCTCCATTTCAGTTACATTACTTTCAGGTTTTTGTGAAGATTCCCTTGGTTTTGTTTAAGCCTTTTGTGTAAAGGTAAAATTTCTAAGCTGATTCTAAGCTGCAAAAGCCTGAGTTAAAGTGGAAAAGCCTGGGCATTGTAAAGTCTCTAAATTGCAAGGCCTGGGTTAAAGAGTAAAAGACCAGGTATTGTTACAATTCCTCTGCTACCCCTGGAACCTGGAATCCCTGTAGCTGTTAGGACAATACCTGAACTGCCCAGTAAATATTTCTCCTGGTTCCCTGGTGGTTTAATAGCTAAGGGCTCCAAGTAGCTCCGCAAGTAGGCATCCAGGTCCCAAAACCAATCAGTTTAAATGTGTACCCCGCTTAGGAGTGACCAATCACCCCTGCCCAGACTGTTCCCGCCAATGAATGTACTAATCCTGTCTCAGAGTTGTTGTTCAATTTTCCCGCGCCTCATGATGATTTGTTCTGATGTATGCAAAGCCCCCCGCCCTCTCCAAAAAGTGTACTTAAGCTCTGCTTGACCTCTGCTCTGGGCTCTGGGCTGCTCTATCTTCCTGAGTGAGCCTGGAACCTCAGCATGCTGGATTAATAAATCCCCTTTTGCCAATTGCATGGAGCCAGTCTCTTGTGTGGTCTCTTTCTCCCACTCTCCGCCGGACCCTTACATTTGTTTGGCCTGATATTTCTAAGGGTTTGCCGATTTAGTTATATTTTGTAATATAGTTAATTTTCTAAGATATTTTCACTCATTTTTGTTTTAGTTCTCTGCTTCCTTTTCATTCTCATTTTAAATTCTTTCCTCTTCTCTTTTATATGGAATTTCATCCTCATCTCCTCTTCAGTCTCTAGTTATTATAACCAATTTCATTGTCTTTTCATTTTAAATTTTGTTATGATGATTTTATTGTCACTGAGGTCTTTTTTTTTTTTTCCATCAAGGTGCCCATTGCTATTTCCTATGAAGTTCGATTAATTAATAAGTATTATAGGAAATCATGTGAAATATACATTTTATTTGTACGATTTGCATGTTTTTCTTTAAGCCTGATTTTTCTCAGAGATTCATCTTTCCCCTTGATGGGAAGCTGGTGACTAAATATGTTAAACATGCTCATTTGGGAACTTGACGCTGAGACTGATGGCCTGACCCAAACACATCCTAAAGAAAAACTTACACACTGAAAGGACACACGCATAACTTTAGAACTAAAATGCTTGCAAAATCTCCTCCTAGGAATGCACGCAACAGGGAAAAGAAAGGGGGGGGATTATGATACCACCAAATATTGTGTGTCCCCCATAACTGCATCCAAGATCTTTTTACTACTGTTCACTTCAGAGGTAGGATGAACATATTTAGTGATTTTCTTGATTTCTTGCATTAAAAAGTCAATGAACTAGAAAGTTTTGTTTGCATGCTAACAGAATGGATACATCCTGAAAGGATGTGACTCCTTCAACAGGCCCTTTGGTTTCTCATTTAAGCCCGTTTCCTGCCTCAACTTACATAGTGGAGTCAAGGGAGAATGGAAGATTTAAGACCGGCATGGATTAGTGGAAATGGGAAACTAAAATTTTGAGCCTTTGGGAATGATGATCATTTAACAGAAATGTCTTCACTGGCCATTACAGGTTAAGTATTTTCCGAATTTGATTGATCTTTCAGAGTATTAAATTTTTTCCTTATGATATGAGGACGTCACCAAGAAGAAAACTGAAACAATATTCAAAAAATTTTCTCTATTGATATGAAATGAAGGTTACTTTTCAGATTCTGCTTCCTTGATTTCTAAAGCTATTTTCATGTCCTATTACATTCTTTAGACTTAAATATTAAATTATGATGTTTGATTTCCACGTAAGTCTTGTGTGAGGTCATTTTGTTTGGCATAATTTCCCTTCATAAGAAAAAAAGAAAAATAAAACATGAATTAATATTGACACCTTTACATACCTGCAGAGTGGTCTTTTCCATGCCATCAGTCGTATCCTTCTCTCCTGATGATGACATATTGTCATGTGCCCCTGGGGATGAATGCACAGATGTACTTAAATTACTTAAAAGAGTTAGACTGAGTGAATTTCTAGCCAACAAAAACATAATTGTAAGAATCCTAAAATTTTATTTTCACAATATTTTCAAGTGAAGCTTAATGTTAGGTGAATGTTCATGTTGCTTGAATTTTTTTGATTGTTGGGTGAACTTGGTGGTTGTACCCTGAGCCAAGTGTATCCTTGGCAAGAACTGTAGCCCGACCTTCAAATCCCAGGCCTTCAATTTTTTTGGAGACAGAGTGACGGAATATTCCCTGGCTCACTGGAAACCTGACATCAGCCTGTCTCAGCCTCCCACTAAGCTTTTTATTACAGAGGAGTCCTTCTTCCCCCAGGGCATATTGAGTGATTTGGGGAGTAGTTTTACTAATCCAATACTTCAGAGACAATGGAGGTCACTTTGTTCAATGCATATCTCAAAGATTCAACCATTCCAGGAAAAATGATATTTTGTAGAAAAACAATGTTGAAATTACAATGGCAAAAAGAAACTTCACACTGTCTCCTATGTTTTTTCCTAATAATAATTTTTAATGAACCACTGCGTGTAACATTGGTGTCAACAAAATATGTGTGTCTATATGATCACTGTGATATCTTTGACAGTAAACCACATATTCCTTTCCTTCCCTTTGCCTTCATTTCTTCTGTTAGGGTTCACTCTGGTTTTGAAAGGATTCGGGTCTTGGTGCCTGAAATCAACTGGTTTTGCTTCTCTGGTGTTAGCTACCTCAAAACATGACCCCTATGGTACTGGGTAACAACCACTTGACCTGTAAATTATTCCTTCTCTGTCTAGTTCTCAAGGTCCTGGACTTCAGGGGCTACTTTTACAACAAATTGGTTTGAACACCCATAATAAAGTGTCAGGTAAGTGTCTGAGGCAATAACACTTGGCGTGGACGGTGTCTTTTCTAGAGGTAGGGATGAATGGAGACTTGAGGAGTGAGGCCATCGGCCAGAGGCAGAGAATGGTGAAAAAGTGGAAGGCTATATAGCACGACATAGAGACAAGGGTTAAGGGGGATGGCATGTGTCTGATAATACAGAGATTGGTGAAAACTGCCAGAAGTTCATGTCGGTAGCAAACGGGCTAAAGATAGACTGAGGAAGACTTGCATTGTGAAAGATGCCTGGAAATATTAAGGTGCTTGGACATACACATACCAAAGCATGTCATCTATGTCATGGGCACATATATCTCTGGAACCATCTCAATTCTGTGGGCATGTGATCTTGAGGGGCATGTTCATGATTGGAGATGAATAATGAGAATGCAAATTGCACTATGAGGTTGATGCAGGCCTGAATGGAAGGCATGTCTCCAAAAGGATCTGGGTTCTGTTTTTAGCATACAGAGGTAACAAACAAACAACAAGTCAAAGACAAAGAATAATGAGCAAACACTCCATTGGGATGTGGAAGAATTTATGGATTGACTACTCTGAGATAAAATTTCAGGAAAGAGTGTTCACCAGCAAATGTTCACTTTAGAAACAAGGGATAAACTAAAGTACATATGATCATACATCTTATTATTTCTTGCCTCAAACTTCCCACAAGAGTTGTCAAAGTCATGAAATGATGTTGTATATAAAACATCACTCAAGTTTGATGCATTTGGTTGATACACTAGATGTCACAGTAGAGTGCACATTGCCTTATAAATGAGATTTTCCTGTATTTCACAGCCTGGCCTTGATATCTCAGCTTCCAAAAAAACTAGAATTCCACTGAATATCAGGATTCTGGACTTCAATCCTTCTCCACAGACCTATTTTTAAAATTTGGGTGGGAAGAAAAATGAGGCCCACAACCCAACTAAGAGGTGTCATGAATTTAATTGTAGACGCCTATGATAGAGGTGATTTTTAAACAACATTTCCTCAGACATTTACAGAAATATTTTGAAATGTGGATGCAGCAGCAACACAGACCCCATGGGGCAAATCCTCCCAACACATGGCAGAAAATGGATATATCAGGAGTGAGAAGATTGCTATCATTTCCAAGGTTTAAACATAGGTGGTTTTATACAAGCTGTACGGCAACCATTACCTGAGTCCAGTGTTTTTGGTCGATTCTTCCTTTTTGGTTTAATGGGAGCTGTATCTTTGCTTTTGGTGGTCAGCTTGATGTGCATGCAGAGAAGATATTATGTAAGTATTTTACAGTACATTCAGCATACTCTTAATAATATCACATAAACATAGAAGATGAATTACCTTGTAGGAAGCATGTACGTCGTTAGAGACTGAAAAGCAAGTGAAATATATAATCAATAAAACCTGAATATTAAGAAAAACACATTCATGAGTCTATGAAATAAGTAGAGAGCTCAGTCTGAGTGATAACAATTTTCATTTGCGTTGATACAGACTACATTCGCTTAGGGGTTTTGTGTTTGTGGATTTTGTTGAGTACTATGACAAGACTGAAATGTAGTAAATCAATATGGAGAAAATATCTTTAGTAATTAAAACTTGTAGTTAAGTTTCAAATAATACGAACACCTTTGCAACCATCATAAATATTTAGGCAAATTACGTATACAAATGTGAAGATGCACAATCTGGAGACCACAGTGATCTGTATTTAGAGAAGCAAAAGGAAAACCTGAGGACTTCAATTTCAAACCTGAACTAGTCAGATGGCACTACATATGTCAAGTGACCTATGAATTCTTTAATCCATTTTATTATAAGTGAGTATCCTGTACCTCATTTGTCTAATTATTAAAAAGTTTTCATCCAAGATCTGCAGAAATGTACACTTTATTTCTCCTCAAATTGTTTTTTTTTCCTGAATTTATTGTACCAGATATATGCATTTAGAAAAACAGGTAATACATATATGTGTGTTCTTTTCATACCCGTCTGGGACCCTGGGACATCTTCTAATCCTGCTTCCTTTGTTTTAGGCAATAGAATGTTGTCGTTTTCAGCCTCCTTCAATGATACATGTCCTGCATCTGAAAAAAAATGTGAGAAAGCATAAAGAATTTAGATATGGCCATCCACAGCAAACTGGGATCTGAAAGGAAGCAGAATTAACAGATAGGACTGAAGTATTGTGTTTCAAATCTTTTATGTGAACATGTTAGAAAATGTCTTAGTATAGGTGGAATAAATTTCTTAAAGAATTCTGTTTAAAAACATGAGTGTGACATAAAACACCCAGACATGATATCACATATTTTCTGAAAGTACTGAAGAGCAGAATTTGAGGCACCTAGACATCAGAATTAAGCACAGGAATGGAGTTTATTCTTGCAGCACCAGGGACATGGTTTCATTCCAAAGCACCAATATAATATAAAAATTAAAATCATAATCAGTGTCATCATCATCATCATCATATAATACTATAACCATATTAATAATAAGTCACTATCTTTAAAAAAAAACAGCTTCAGAAACACTAGGTCCCTGATCTAAATCACTCTTATGGATGTCACACACATGGTGGTGCCTTGTACGTGTGCAGAAGGGTTGCCCTGATTTTTGCAGTCCCTACTTGTTTCAATCATCTGTGGACCAGGTATCATCTCACTTTTGGTTTGAAGGCAGGCACACTGAAAAATGCTGAATTGCCTTTTCTCATTTTCCCCTCCAAAATTTCCTTGCTAACTTCTTTATTTTCTCCCACATTTCCCCTTCCTTCTAGCTGATTCAAGCAAAACAACAAACAAAACAACAAACGGACAAACACAAACTTCTGGTGTGGGAGACTTGATTCTTTCCACTATGCATTGTTTGCATGGGTCATTTCAACTCCTTCCTATCTACCAATGTAGAAAATTAATCTGAGAAAATGATTTCTAAATTTTGGTCTTTTTGTTATCCCCACTACCTAAGAATTATGCTCAGAAGTATAGCAATATTTATCCTGGCGCTTGATCATATTTTCTTCTGGTGTGTAGGATCTACTAGAATGCTCTTTGATGTCCCTCAGGAACATTCATTTCTTGGCTACAAAAATGCTGTTGGCAAACTAGGATCATTGGACTCACCTACGAACATAAAGCTAATGTAGAAGGAAAGAACTACTGAGTCACAAGGAGAATCTCCTGGCCCCAACTGACCATACACTACAGTTTGAGAGCTCCAGTGTAAATGCTGTTCGCATCCAATACCTCTACCTTAACTTGAACATAACCCTGGGATTCTCCCTAAGATGATCCACTCAAATGGAAGTTTAGAAAAAGGTCTAATCTTTCCAAATTTAATTTTAGCTATCTGGGAATTTGGGGACCAATCCGTAATCATTCCTATTTCTTTCCACTCTCCTAATTGGCGTTTCTGCTCTATAAAATCTTTGTACAGACTAGCAAGGTTTTATGTGTCATTATATTGTATACATGGATAAACAAACCTAGCAATATGGGATTCCTTCTTCACTCCTCAATTTGATTCCAACTGTGACTACGTTAAGAAGGTTGGAAAATTTTCACTCTACACTTCATTGAGTTTTGGACCTGGCAACTCAAATATGCTCCCCAGATTATCAAAAAGCTGCTCTTTTCCCTGCTCATATGTACCTGAGTGTCCTTGACTCCACTGACTACAGCTGCTGCCTCTTTCTTCATTTGATACCCTGTAATTAATTAATGCCTGTCTCAGTGTTCATATCCTCCTCTTCTCTCTGATTTCTACTTTACTTTGATGGAAGCATGTCTCGAAATGCAATTCCTAATTCAGATCCTTTAGCGACATCCCCAGTGTAGCCTGTGACAGAAACCTAATACCATATGACTCATTATATTTCTTTGTCCTTATCAGGTAATACATACTCTCCTTGAACAATTATAATATACTAGTGCTCATGTATTAAGGCAATAGGCTCCGCAATGTATTTTGCATTATTCATGACTCTTACCTTCTCTATGTCCATTTATTCTGTTCTCGGCTTCTGAATGGGACTCACCAGATGCGCTAGAAGCACAAACCTCTCGAGGTTTCTCACAGACACTCTGGAGAAAGTAATGCCAATAGTGAGTTGCACAAAGATTTCATCAGTACCTTTATCTCATCACCTTATGTCTATTTTTGAAATCATCCCAATTGGAAAATAGATGAGTGCATTTTAAGCAAGAATGGATGCATTAGTTTCACTGCCTTAGGCACCTCAGATTAAGTGAGCCTTATATCATTCTGGCTACTGATTGGATAAAACCAGGATGAGGGACATAGGAACCCTGTTCCCTCAGAATATACACACTGACATTCATATACCCCCAAAACTAGCATCAGCATTTAATCAGTCAACTTTGCACTTCCAGCATTTCTAAGAATGCTGTAGAATTCTTCTTTGAAAGCCTTTTGAGAATGGCCCTTGATGTTCTAGAGCATTCAAATTTTATACCCTGAATGGTCAATATTTTATTCTGAAAGTACGATACTTGGTAAGATGAGAGTTTCAATTCTGTCACCTTGTGTAGGAATGGGAAACTGTTGTTCTTGCTTCATTTGGTTAATCAGAGACTTCCAAAATTTAATGTATTTCAGCAAAATATTTACCAAGTCAAAACTTATTACTTTAAAAAAGTAAAATATAGTGAGGAAAATGTCTGTGTTTAACATGAACATAACAGTTCCACACACAACTTGGGTAGAATATGCAACACTTCCATTGAAGAAGAAAGTTAAGAGGTATTTCAAAAGTAAAGGTGACTCCCATGTCTTAAAAGCTGACTATTTGCAGAGGTGGGAGTCATTTGAACTGGTGCATAGCTGCTTGCTAAAAAAAGAGAAGCTGTGGGAAAACACAGGAGTGACACAATGGAGAGCCTGTGACCAGATGAAACCAAGAAATATTAAGATACTCAAAGAGGAAATGCATTCATGGAGGAAATAGGGTAAAGCCAGGGTAGGGAAAACTAGCTGGCTATGAGAGAGAAATATTCTGACTGGTGATCTGAGGAGAATCTCACCCATCCAATTAGGAAATGGAGAAAAGCACGAGATAGACAGTTCTCAAAACAACAAATACAAGTTCACTATAAATACATGAAAAAAACAAATATTTAGCATTCAGGGAAATACCATCCCAAACTCCATTGATATTTCAGCTCATGCCAGCCAGTTAGGTATTCATCAAGATTCCAAATAATAAGTGCTGGAGAGGATGTGGGTAAAAATGTACAAAGATACACTGTGAGACCGAAAATCGGGACTTCTCATCTGAAAAGTAGTATGGAGAGTCAGCAGAAGACTAGGAATATGAACACCATGTGCCCAGGATTCCCAAGCCTTCTCCTTATTCCCAATTTACAATGGTTCTGTATACACATGAGACACTGGAACTTCAATATTTACAGTGGTTTCTATCACCATTAGAAAGATATGAATGAGCCCAGATGCACATCAACACAAAAATGGATAATAAACACCTAGAAACATGACAATACATTTGAGCAAACTATTTTTTCATGATACACCATCATGTCAAAATGAGTCCTCATATAGCATATTAAAACACTGTCCTAAAAAATTCTAAAATATAAAACTTGTAACACCCAAATCCCTAAGATTATACAAGGATGGCATTTTAAAGCAAAAATGTAGGAAACTTATGTAGACAATTCTAAGGCCAAATACAATCATTTCAGCAAAGGTGAGACTTCTTTTCCCCCCGCAATGTCAAAGAATATTTGATGAAATCCAAACCTTCCAGGCAGAATCTGAGCGTGTGTTTAGGAGCCTCTCCATTCATGTTAGTTTACCTAGGCTTTCTTCCTGGGATATAGAAAAAAACACCACCCAGTTTCTTTTTAGCTATTCAAAGGCTGAACTTGCCATAAAACAGTGGTTTGGAGGTACCCATAACCGCAATCAGGTGAGAGTAGGAGATAAACAGACACAGAGTTGCTGAGAGAGCTGGGCACTTAGAGCATGGCCCTGTAGTCTAGGTGAAGAATAGTAGTTTATGGCACTGTCATGGCATCATAGTGTGACAGCAAGGGCCAAGGGTAACTCTGGTAGACAAAGGGCAGCCTGCAGTACCATAAACATGAAATGAATACTAGGCATGGGCAACCCACCCTGCTGAGAATGATTTAGAACACTTACCCCCATTAACATCACACAGGAAGTTAAAGCCACCCTCTTAAGAATTACAATATTGCCCTGAAGACATGGACTCTCAGTGGTGTCTCCTCAGGAACCACTGCATCCCTTACACCTCCATGATGCAGTAGCCAGGTATCCTCCCAGAATTTTACATGGTTACTCATCATATGGGCTCAGGATAGTGAGTGACAGGCATGTGCTGAAGGCTCTCATCAGGAAGAGGTATGTTGCTGCTGTGGACGTTCTGTAGAGTAGAGGATCACAGAGGCTCGGCCCCTTTCAAACTGGTGCTTTGGGAATAATGATAGTGAGCAAGAACTTCTAGTTGAGAATTCAAAGGACAGAAGCTTCCAGAAGTGCTGGGGCAGGATCAGGGAGAATGGTATTTTCACTGAGTTCTCAGAAGAAGCCACAGATTCTGAAACCAGGCCATGTCTCTCATGCTCCAAGAGGTTGTAGGAAAAGCCTCAGTGACTTCGAATCATGCACAGTACAAGACCACTGAGTACAGAATTCCATAATTGGAGTCTGCACTACAGATTAGTCTCTAGCCTCCATGCCCACAGGGTTTATTTGGCAATTCCTACATTGGATAGTCCCATGTCTCTGAGCAAAGAATCCAATACTGAGAATGTATTTCCACAATATTTGCATCCCCCAAACCACACAAAGCCTTAGCTTTCCAAAATTAGAAATCCCGGACAGATATTTCTCCATTTCAGTTACATTACTTTCAGGTTTTTGTGAAGATTCCCTTGGTTTTGTTTAAGCCTTTTGTGTAAAGGTAAAATTTCTAAGCTGATTCTAAGCTGCAAAAGCCTGAGTTAAAGTGGAAAAGCCTGGGCATTGTAAAGTCTCTAAATTGCAAGGCCTGGGTTAAAGAGTAAAAGACCAGGTATTGTTACAATTCCTCTGCTACCCCTGGAACCTGGAATCCCTGTAGCTGTTAGGACAATACCTGAACTGCCCAGTAAATATTTCTCCTGGTTCCCTGGTGGTTTAATAGCTAAGGGCTCCAAGTAGCTCCGCAAGTAGGCATCCAGGTCCCAAAACCAATCAGTTTAAATGTGTACCCCGCTTAGGAGTGACCAATCACCCCTGCCCAGACTGTTCCCGCCAATGAATGTACTAATCCTGTCTCAGAGTTGTTGTTCAATTTTCCCGCGCCTCATGATGATTTGTTCTGATGTATGCAAAGCCCCCCGCCCTCTCCAAAAAGTGTACTTAAGCTCTGCTTGACCTCTGCTCTGGGCTCTGGGCTGCTCTATCTTCCTGAGTGAGCCTGGAACCTCAGCATGCTGGATTAATAAATCCCCTTTTGCCAATTGCATGGAGCCAGTCTCTTGTGTGGTCTCTTTCTCCCACTCTCCGCCGGACCCTTACATTTGTTTGGCCTGATATTTCTAAGGGTTTGCCGATTTAGTTATATTTTGTAATATAGTTAATTTTCTAAGATATTTTCACTCATTTTTGTTTTAGTTCTCTGCTTCCTTTTCATTCTCATTTTAAATTCTTTCCTCTTCTCTTTTATATGGAATTTCATCCTCATCTCCTCTTCAGTCTCTGGTTATTATAACCAATTTCATTGTCTTTTCGTTTTAAATTTTGTTATGATGATTTTATTGTCACTGAGGTCTTTTTTTTTTTTTCCATCAAGGTGCCCATTGCTATTTCCTATGAAGTTCGATTAATTAATAAGTATTATAGGAAATCATGTGAAATATACATTTTATTTGTACGATTTGCATGTTTTTCTTTAAGCCTGATTTTTCTCAGAGATTCATCTTTCCCCTTGATGGGAAGCTGGTGACTAAATATGTTAAACATGCTCATTTGGGAACTTGACGCTGAGACTGATGGCCTGACCCGAACACATCCTAAAGAAAAACTTACACACTGAAAGGACACACGCATAACTTTAGAACTAAAATGCTTGCAAAATCTCCTCCTAGGAATGCACGCAACAGGGAAAAGAAAGGGGGGGGGATTATGATACCACCAAATATTGTGTGTCCCCCATAACTGCATCCAAGATCTTTTTACTACTGTTCACTTCAGAGGTAGGATGAACATATTTAGTGATTTTCTTGATTTCTTGCATTAAAAAGTCAATGAACTAGAAAGTTTTGTTTGCATGCTAACAGAATGGATACATCCTGAAAGGATGTGACTCCTTCAACAGGCCCTTTGGTTTCTCATTTAAGCCCGTTTCCTGCCTCAACTTACATAGTGGAGTCAAGGGAGAATGGAAGATTTAAGACCGGCATGGATTAGTGGAAATGGGAAACTAAAATTTTGAGCCTTTGGGAATGATGATCATTTAACAGAAATGTCTTCACTGGCCA
Organism: Spermophilus citellus; assembly: GCF_964194105.1. Classification (NCBI taxonomy): domain Eukaryota; kingdom Metazoa; phylum Chordata; class Mammalia; order Rodentia; family Sciuridae; genus Spermophilus; species Spermophilus citellus. The sequence goes on along the minus strand of NC_138182.1, from coordinate 149,385,626 downwards.
TTACAGGTTAAGTATTTTCCGAATTTGATTGATCTTTCAGAGTATTAAATTTTTTCCTTATGATATGAGGACGTCACCAAGAAGAAAACTGAAACAATATTCAAAAAATTTTCTCTATTGATATGAAATGAAGGTTACTTTTCAGATTCTGCTTCCTTGATTTCTAAAGCTATTTTCATGTCCTATTACATTCTTTAGACTTAAATATTAAATTATGATGTTTGATTTCCACGTAAGTCTTGTGTGAGGTCATTTTGTTTGGCATAATTTCCCTTCATAAGAAAAAAAGAAAAATAAAACATGAATTAATATTGACACCTTTACATACCTGCAGAGTGGTCTTTTCCATGCCATCAGTCGTATCCTTCTCTCCTGATGATGACATATTGTCATGTGCCCCTGGGGATGAATGCACAGATGTACTTAAATTACTTAAAAGAGTTAGACTGAGTGAATTTCTAGCCAACAAAAACATAATTGTAAGAATCCTAAAATTTTATTTTCACAATATTTTCAAGTGAAGCTTAATGTTAGGTGAATGTTCATGTTGCTTGAATTTTTTTGATTGTTGGGTGAACTTGGTGGTTGTACCCTGAGCCAAGTGTATCCTTGGCAAGAACTGTAGCCCGACCTTCAAATCCCAGGCCTTCAATTTTTTTGGAGACAGAGTGACGGAATATTCCCTGGCTCACTGGAAACCTGACATCAGCCTGTCTCAGCCTCCCACTAAGCTTTTTATTACAGAGGAGTCCTTCTTCCCCCAGGGCATATTGAGTGATTTGGGGAGTAGTTTTACTAATCCAATACTTCAGAGACAATGGAGGTCACTTTGTTCAATGCATATCTCAAAGATTCAACCATTCCAGGAAAAATGATATTTTGTAGAAAAACAATGTTGAAATTACAATGGCAAAAAGAAACTTCACACTGTCTCCTATGTTTTTTCCTAATAATAATTTTTAATGAACCACTGCGTGTAACATTGGTGTCAACAAAATATGTGTGTCTATATGATCACTGTGATATCTTTGACAGTAAACCACATATTCCTTTCCTTCCCTTTGCCTTCATTTCTTCTGTTAGGGTTCACTCTGGTTTTGAAAGGATTCGGGTCTTGGTGCCTGAAATCAACTGGTTTTGCTTCTCTGGTGTTAGCTACCTCAAAACATGACCCCTATTGTACTGGGTAACAACCACTTGACCTGTAAATTATTCCTTCTCTGTCTAGTTCTCAAGGTCCTGGACTTCAGGGGCTACTTTTACAACAAATTGGTTTGAACACCCATAATAAAGTGTCAGGTAAGTGTCTGAGGCAATAACACTTGGCGTGGACGGTGTCTTTTCTAGAGGTAGGGATGAATGGAGACTTGAGGAGTGAGGCCATTGGCCAGAGGCAGAGAATGGTGAAAAAGTGGAAGGCTATATAGCACGACATAGAGACAAGGGTTAAGGGGGATGGCATGTGTCTGATAATACAGAGATTGGTGAAAACTGCCAGAAGTTCATGTCGGTAGCAAACGGGCTAAAGATAGACTGAGGAAGACTTGCATTGTGAAAGATGCCTGGAAATATTAAGGTGCTTGGACATACACATACCAAAGCATGTCATCTATGTCATGGGCACATATATCTCTGGAACCATCTCAATTCTGTGGGCATGTGATCTTGAGGGGCATGTTCATGATTGGAGATGAATAATGAGAATGCAAATTGCACTATGAGGTTGATGCAGGCCTGAATGGAAGGCATGTCTCCAAAAGGATCTGGGTTCTGTTTTTAGCATACAGAGGTAACAAACAAACAACAAGTCAAAGACAAAGAATAATGAGCAAACACTCCATTGGGATGTGGAAGAATTTATGGATTGACTACTCTGAGATAAAATTTCAGGAAAGAGTGTTCACCAGCAAATGTTCACTTTAGAAACAAGGGATAAACTAAAGTACATATGATCATACATCTTATTATTTCTTGCCTCAAACTTCCCACAAGAGTTGTCAAAGTCATGAAATGATGTTGTATATAAAACATCACTCAAGTTTGATGCATTTGGTTGATACACTAGATGTCACAGTAGAGTGCACATTGCCTTATAAATGAGATTTTCCTGTATTTCACAGCCTGGCCTTGATATCTCAGCTTCCAAAAAAACTAGAATTCCACTGAATATCAGGATTCTGGACTTCAATCCTTCTCCCCAGACCTATTTTTAAAATTTGGGTGGGAAGAAAAATGAGGCCCACAACCCAACTAAGAGGTGTCATGAATTTAATTGTAGACGCCTATGATAGAGGTGATTTTTAAACAACATTTCCTCAGACATTTACAGAAATATTTTGAAATGTGGATGCAGCAGCAACACAGACCCCATGGGGCAAATCCTCCCAACACATGGCAGAAAATGGATATATCAGGAGTGAGAAGATTGCTATCATTTCCAAGGTTTAAACATAGGTGGTTTTATACAAGCTGTACGGCAACCATTACCTGAGTCCAGTGTTTTTGGTCGATTCTTCCTTTTTGGTTTAATGGGAGCTGTATCTTTGCTTTTGGTGGTCAGCTTGATGTGCATGCAGAGAAGATATTATGTAAGTATTTTACAGTACATTCAGCATACTCTTAATAATATCACATAAACATAGAAGATGAATTACCTTGTAGGAAGCATGTACGTCGTTAGAGACTGAAAAGCAAGTGAAATATATAATCAATAAAACCTGAATATTAAGAAAAACACATTCATGAGTCTATGAAATAAGTAGAGAGCTCAGTCTGAGTGATAACAATTTTCATTTGCGTTGATACAGACTACATTCGCTTAGGGGTTTTGTGTTTGTGGATTTTGTTGAGTACTATGACAAGACTGAAATGTAGTAAATCAATATGGAGAAAATATCTTTAGTAATTAAAACTTGTAGTTAAGTTTCAAATAATACGAACACCTTTGCAACCATCATAAATATTTAGGCAAATTACGTATACAAATGTGAAGATGCACAATCTGGAGACCACAGTGATCTGTATTTAGAGAAGCAAAAGGAAAACCTGAGGACTTCAATTTCAAACCTGAACTAGTCAGATGGCACTACATATGTCAAGTGACCTATGAATTCTTTAATCCATTTTATTATAAGTGAGTATCCTGTACCTCATTTGTCTAATTATTAAAAAGTTTTCATCCAAGATCTGCAGAAATGTACACTTTATTTCTCCTCAAATTGTTTTTTTTTCCTGAATTTATTGTACCAGATATATGCATTTAGAAAAACAGGTAATACATATATGTGTGTTCTTTTCATACCCGTCTGGGACCCTGGGACATCTTCTAATCCTGCTTCCTTTGTTTTAGGCAATAGAATGTTGTCGTTTTCAGCCTCCTTCAATGATACATGTCCTGCATCTGAAAAAAAATGTGAGAAAGCATAAAGAATTTAGATATGGCCATCCACAGCAAACTGGGATCTGAAAGGAAGCAGAATTAACAGATAGGACTGAAGTATTGTGTTTCAAATCTTTTATGTGAACATGTTAGAAAATGTCTTAGTATAGGTGGAATAAATTTCTTAAAGAATTCTGTTTAAAAACATGAGTGTGACATAAAACACCCAGACATGATATCACATATTTTCTGAAAGTACTGAAGAGCAGAATTTGAGGCACCTAGACATCAGAATTAAGCACAGGAATGGAGTTTATTCTTGCAGCACCAGGGACATGGTTTCATTCCAAAGCACCAATATAATATAAAAATTAAAATCATAATCAGTGTCATCATCATCATCATCATATAATACTATAACCATATTAATAATAAGTCACTATCTTTAAAAAAAAAAACAGCTTCAGAAACACTAGGTCCCTGATCTAAATCACTCTTATGGATGTCACACACATGGTGGTGTCTGGTACGTGTGCAGGAGGGTTGCCCTGATTTTTGCAGTCCCTACTTGTTTCAATCATCTGTGGACCAGGTATCATCTCACTTTTGGTTTGAAGGCAGGCACACTGAAAAATGCTGAATTGCCTTTTCTCATTTTCCCCTCCAAAATTTCCTTGCTAACTTCTTTATTTTCTCCTACATTTCCCCTTCCTTCTAGCTGATTCAAGCAAAACAACAAACAAAACAACAAACGGACAAACACAAACTTCTGGTGTGGGAGACTTGATTCTTTCCACTATGCATTGTTTGCATGGGTCATTTCAACTCCTTCCTATCTACCAATGTAGAAAATTAATCTGAGAAAATGATTTCTAAATTTTGGTCTTTTTGTTATCCCCACTACCTAAGAATTATGCTCAGAAGTATAGCAATATTTATCCTGGCGCTTGATCATATTTTCTTCTGGTGTGTAGGATCTACTAGAATGCTCTTTGATGTCCCTCAGGAACATTCATTTCTTGGCTACAAAAATGCTGTTGGCAAACTAGGATCATTGGACTCACCTACGAACATAAAGCTAATGTAGAAGGAAAGAACTACTGAGTCACAAGGAGAATCTCCTGGCCCCAACTGACCATACACTACAGTTTGAGAGCTCCAGTGTAAATGCTGTTCGCATCCAATACCTCTACCTTAACTTGAACATAACCCTGGGATTCTCCCTAAGATGATCCACTCAAATGGAAGTTTAGAAAAAGGTCTAATCTTTCCAAATTTAATTTTAGCTATCTGGGAATTTGGGGACCAATCCGTAATCATTCCTATTTCTTTCCACTCTCCTAATTGGTGTTTCTGCTCTATAAAATCTTTGTACAGACTAGCAAGGTTTTATGTGTCATTATATTGTATACATGGATAAACAAACCTAGCAATATGGGATTCCTTCTTCACTCCTCAATTTGATTCCAACTGTGACTACGTTAAGAAGGTTGGAAAATTTTCACTCTACACTTCATTGAGTTTTGGACCTGGCAACTCAAATATGCTCCCCAGATTATCAAAAAGCTGCTCTTTTCCCTGCTCATATGTACCTGAGTGTCCTTGACTCCACTGACTACAGCTGCTGCCTCTTTCTTCATTTGATACCCTGTAATTAATTAATGCCTGTCTCAGTGTTCATATCCTCCTCTTCTCTCTGATTTCTACTTTACTTTGATGGAAGCATGTCTCGAAATGCAATTCCTAATTCAGATCCTTTAGCGACATCCCCAGTGTAGCCTGTGACAGAAACCTAATACCATATGACTCATTATATTTCTTTGTCCTTATCAGGTAATACATACTCTCCTTGAACAATTATAATATACTAGTGCTCATGTATTAAGGCAATAGGCTCCGCAATGTATTTTGCATTATTCATGACTCTTACCTTCTCTATGTCCATTTATTCTGTTCTCGGCTTCTGAATGGGACTCACCAGATGCGCTAGAAGCACAAACCTCTCGAGGTTTCTCACAGACACTCTGGAGAAAGTAATGCCAATAGTGAGTTGCACAAAGATTTCATCAGTACCTTTATCTCATCACCTTATGTCTATTTTTGAAATCATCCCAATTGGAAAATAGATGAGTGCATTTTAAGCAAGAATGGATGCATTAGTTTCACTGCCTTAGGCACCTCAGATTAAGTGAGCCTTATATCATTCTGGCTACTGATTGGATAAAACCAGGATGAGGGACATAGGAACCCTGTTCCCTCAGAATATACACACTGACATTCATATACCCCCAAAACTAGCATCAGCATTTAATCAGTCAACTTTGCACTTCCAGCATTTCTAAGAATGCTGTAGAATTCTTCTTTGAAAGCCTTTTGAGAATGGCCCTTGATGTTCTAGAGCATTCAAATTTTATACCCTGAATGGTCAATATTTTATTCTGAAAGTACGATACTTGGTAAGATGAGAGTTTCAATTCTGTCACCTTGTGTAGGAATGGGAAACTGTTGTTCTTGCTTCATTTGGTTAATCAGAGACTTCCAAAATTTAATGTATTTCAGCAAAATATTTACCAAGTCAAAACTTATTACTTTAAAAAAGTAAAATATAGTGAGGAAAATGTCTGTGTTTAACATGAACATAACAGTTCCACACACAACTTGGGTAGAATATGCAACACTTCCATTGAAGAAGAAAGTTAAGAGGTATTTCAAAAGTAAAGGTGACTCCCATGTCTTAAAAGCTGACTATTTGCAGAGGTGGGAGTCATTTGAACTGGTGCATAGCTGCTTGCTAAAAAAAGAGAAGCTGTGTGAAAACACAGGAGTGACACAATGGAGAGCCTGTGACCAGATGAAACCAAGAAATATTAAGATACTCAAAGAGGAAATGCATTCATGGAGGAAATAGGGTAAAGCCAGGGTAGGGAAAACTAGCTGGCTATGAGAGAGAAATATTCTGACTGGTGATCTGAGGAGAATCTCACCCATCCAATTAGGAAATGGAGAAAAGCACGAGATAGACAGTTCTCAAAACAACAAATACAAGTTCACTATAAATACATGAAAAAAACAAATATTTAGCATTCAGGGAAATACCATCCCAAACTCCATTGATATTTCAGCTCATGCCAGCCAGTTAGGTATTCATCAAGACTCCAAATAATAAGTGCTGGAGAGGATGTGGGTAAAAATGTACAAAGATACACTGTGAGACCGAAAATCGGGACTTCTCATCTGAAAAGTAGTATGGAGAGTCAGCAGAAGACTAGGAATATGAACACCATGTGCCCAGGATTCCCAAGCCTTCTCCTTATTCCCAATTTACAATGGTTCTGTATACACATGAGACACTGGAACTTCAATATTTACAGTGGTTTCTATCACCATTAGAAAGATATGAATGAGCCCAGATGCACATCAACAGAAAAATGGATAATAAACACCTAGAAACATGACAATACATTTGAGCAAACTATTTTTTCATGATACACCATCATGTCAAAATGAGTCCTCATATAGCATATTAAAACACTGTCCTAAAAAAGTCTAAAATATAAAACTTGTAACACCCAAATCCCTAAGATTATACAAGGATGGCATTTTAAAGCAAAAATGTAGGAACCTTATGTAGACAATTCTAAGGCCAAATACAATCATTTCAGCAAAGGTGAGACTTCTTTTCCCCCCGCAATGTCAAAGAATATTTGATGAAATCCAAACCTTCCAGGCAGAATCTGAGCGTGTGTTTAGGAGCCTCTCCATTCATGTTAGTTTACCTAGGCTTTCTTCCTGGGATATAGAAAAAAACACCACCCAGTTTCTTTTTAGCTATTCAAAGGCTGAACTTGCCATAAAACAGTGGTTTGGAGGTACCCATAACCGCAATCAGGTGAGAGTAGGAGATAAACAGACACAGAGTTGCTGAGAGAGCTGGGCACTTAGAGCATGGCCCTGTAGTCTAGGTGAAGAATAGTAGTTTATGGCACTGTCATGGCATCATAGTGTGACAGCAAGGGCCAAGGGTAACTCTGGTAGACAAAGGGCAGCCTGCAGTACCATAAACATGAAATGAATACTAGGCATGGGCAACCCACCCTGCTGAGAATGATTTAGAACACTTACCCCCATTAACATCACACAGGAAGTTAAAGCCACCCTCTTAAGAATTACAATATTGCCCTGAAGACATGGACTCTCAGTGGTGTCTCCTCAGGAACCACTGCATCCCTTACACCTCCATGATGCAGTAGCCAGGTATCCTCCCAGAATTTTACATGGTTACTCATCATATGGGCTCAGGATAGTGAGTGACAGGCATGTGCTGAAGGCTCTCATCAGGAAGAGGTATGTTGCTGCTGTGGACGTTCTGTAGAGTAGAGGATCACAGAGGCTCGGCCCCTTTCAAACTGGTGCTTTGGGAATAATGATAGTGAGCAAGAACTTCTAGTTGAGAATTCAAAGGACAGAAGCTTCCAGAAGTGCTGGGGCAGGATCAGGGAGAATGGTATTTTCACTGAGTTCTCAGAAGAAGCCACAGATTCTGAAACCAGGCCATGTCTCTCATGCTCCAAGAGGTTGTAGGAAAAGCCTCAGTGACTTCGAATCATGCACAGTACAAGACCACTGAGTACAGAATTCCATAATTGGAGTCTGCACTACAGATTAGTCTCTAGCCTCCATGCCCACAGGGTTTATTTGGCAATTCCTACATTGGATAGTCCCATGTCTCTGAGCAAAGAATCCAATACTGAGAATGTATTTCCACAATATTTGCATCCCCCAAACCACACAAAGCCTTAGCTTTCCAAAATTAGAAATCCCGGACAGATATTTCTCCATTTCAGTTACATTACTTTCAGGTTTTTGTGAAGATTCCCTTGGTTTTGTTTAAGCATTTTGTGTAAAGGTAAAATTTCTAAGCTGATTCTAAGCTGCAAAAGCCTGAGTTAAAGTGGAAAAGCCTGGGCATTGTAAAGTCTCTAAATTGCAAGGCCTGGGTTAAAGAGTAAAAGACCAGGTATTGTTACAATTCCTCTGCTACCCCTGGAACCTGGAATCCCTGTAGCTGTTAGGACAATACCTGAACTGCCCAGTAAATATTTCTCCTGGTTCCCTGGTGGTTTAATAGCTAAGGGCTCCAAGTAGCTCCGCAAGTAGGCATCCAGGTCCCAAAACCAATCAGTTTAAATGTGTACCCCGCTTAGGAGTGACCAATCACCCCTGCCCAGACTGTTCCCGCCAATGAATGTACTAATCCTGTCTCAGAGTTGTTGTTCAATTTTCCCGCGCCTCATGATGATTTGTTCTGATGTATGCAAAGCCCCCCGCCCTCTCCAAAAAGTGTACTTAAGCTCTGCTTGACCTCTGCTCTGGGCTCTGGGCTGCTCTATCTTCCTGAGTGAGCCTGGAACCTCAGCATGCTGGATTAATAAATCCCCTTTTGCCAATTGCATGGAGCCAGTCTCTTGTGTGGTCTCTTTCTCCCACTCTCCGCCGGACCCTTACATTTGTTTGGCCTGATATTTCTAAGGGTTTGCCGATTTAGTTATATTTTGTAATATAGTTAATTTTCTAAGATATTTTCACTCATTTTTGTTTTAGTTCTCTGCTTCCTTTTCATTCTCATTTTAAATTCTTTCCTCTTCTCTTTTATATGGAATTTCATCCTCATCTCCTCTTCAGTCTCTGGTTATTATAACCAATTTCATTGTCTTTTCGTTTTAAATTTTGTTATGATGATTTTATTGTCACTGAGGTCTTTTTTTTTTTTTCCATCAAGGTGCCCATTGCTATTTCCTATGAAGTTCGATTAATTAATAAGTATTATAGGAAATCATGTGAAATATACATTTTATTTGTACGATTTGCATGTTTTTCTTTAAGCCTGATTTTTCTCAGAGATTCATCTTTCCCCTTGATGGGAAGCTGGTGACTAAATATGTTAAACATGCTCATTTGGGAACTTGACGCTGAGACTGATGGCCTGACCCGAACACATCCTAAAGAAAAACTTACACACTGAAAGGACACACGCATAACTTTAGAACTAAAATGCTTGCAAAATCTCCTCCTAGGAATGCACGCAACAGGGAAAAGAAAGGGGGGGGGATTATGATACCACCAAATATTGTGTGTCCCCCATAACTGCATCCAAGATCTTTTTACTACTGTTCACTTCAGAGGTAGGATGAACATATTTAGTGATTTTCTTGATTTCTTGCATTAAAAAGTCAATGAACTAGAAAGTTTTGTTTGCATGCTAACAGAATGGATACATCCTGAAAGGATGTGACTCCTTCAACAGGCCCTTTGGTTTCTCATTTAAGCCCGTTTCCTGCCTCAACTTACATAGTGGAGTCAAGGGAGAATGGAAGATTTAAGACCGGCATGGATTAGTGGAAATGGGAAACTAAAATTTTGAGCCTTTGGGAATGATGATCATTTAACAGAAATGTCTTCACTGGCCATTACAGGTTAAGTATTTTCCGAATTTGATTGATCTTTCAGAGTATTAAATTTTTTCCTTATGATATGAGGACGTCACCAAGAAGAAAACTGAAACAATATTCAAAAAATTTTCTCTATTGATATGAAATGAAGGTTACTTTTCAGATTCTGCTTCCTTGATTTCTAAAGCTATTTTCATGTCCTATTACATTCTTTAGACTTAAATATTAAATTATGATGTTTGATTTCCACGTAAGTCTTGTGTGAGGTCATTTTGTTTGGCATAATTTCCCTTCATAAGAAAAAAAGAAAAATAAAACATGAATTAATATTGACACCTTTACATACCTGCAGAGTGGTCTTTTCCATGCCATCAGTCGTATCCTTCTCTCCTGATGATGACATATTGTCATGTGCCCCTGGGGATGAATGCACAGATGTACTTAAATTACTTAAAAGAGTTAGACTGAGTGAATTTCTAGCCAACAAAAACATAATTGTAAGAATCCTAAAATTTTATTTTCACAATATTTTCAAGTGAAGCTTAATGTTAGGTGAATGTTCATGTTGCTTGAATTTTTTTGATTGTTGGGTGAACTTGGTGGTTGTACCCTGAGCCAAGTGTATCCTTGGCAAGAACTGTAGCCCGACCTTCAAATCCCAGGCCTTCAATTTTTTTGGAGACAGAGTGACGGAATATTCCCTGGCTCACTGGAAACCTGACATCAGCCTGTCTCAGCCTCCCACTAAGCTTTTTATTACAGAGGAGTCCTTCTTCCCCCAGGGCATATTGAGTGATTTGGGGAGTAGTTTTACTAATCCAATACTTCAGAGACAATGGAGGTCACTTTGTTCAATGCATATCTCAAAGATTCCACCATTCCAGGAAAAATGATATTTTGTAGAAAAACAATGTTGAAATTACAATGGCAAAAAGAAACTTCACACTGTCTCCTATGTTTTTTCCTAATAATAATTTTTAATGAACCACTGCGTGTAACATTGGTGTCAACAAAATATGTGTGTCTATATGATCACTGTGATATCTTTGACAGTAAACCACATATTCCTTTCCTTCCCTTTGCCTTCATTTCTTCTGTTAGGGTTCACTCTGGTTTTGAAAGGATTCGGGTCTTGGTGCCTGAAATCAACTGGTTTTGCTTCTCTGGTGTTAGCTACCTCAAAACATGACCCCTATGGTACTGGGTAACAACCACTTGACCTGTAAATTATTCCTTCTCTGTCTAGTTCTCAAGGTCCTGGACTTCAGGGGCTACTTTTACAACAAATTGGTTTGAACACCCATAATAAAGTGTCAGGTAAGTGTCTGAGGCAATAACACTTGGCGTGGACGGTGTCTTTTCTAGAGGTAGGGATGAATGGAGACTTGAGGAGTGAGGCCATCGGCCAGAGGCAGAGAATGGTGAAAAAGTGGAAGGCTATATAGCACGACATAGAGACAAGGGTTAAGGGGGATGGCATGTGTCTGATAATACAGAGATTGGTGAAAACTGCCAGAAGTTCATGTCGGTAGCAAACGGGCTAAAGATAGACTGAGGAAGACTTGCATTGTGAAAGATGCCTGGAAATATTAAGGTGCTTGGACATACACATACCAAAGCATGTCATCTATGTCATGGGCACATATATCTCTGGAACCATCTCAATTCTGTGGGCATGTGATCTTGAGGGGCATGTTCATGATTGGAGATGAATAATGAGAATGCAAATTGCACTATGAGGTTGATGCAGGCCTGAATGGAAGGCATGTCTCCAAAAGGATCTGGGTTCTGTTTTTAGCATACAGAGGTAACAAACAAACAACAAGTCAAAGACAAAGAATAATGAGCAAACACTCCATTGGGATGTGGAAGAATTTATGGATTGACTACTCTGAGATAAAATTTCAGGAAAGAGTGTTCACCAGCAAATGTTCACTTTAGAAACAAGGGATAAACTAAAGTACATATGATCATACATCTTATTATTTCTTGCCTCAAACTTCCCACAAGAGTTGTCAAAGTCATGAAATGATGTTGTATATAAAACATCACTCAAGTTTGATGCATTTGGTTGATACACTAGATGTCACAGTAGAGTGCACATTGCCTTATAAATGAGATTTTCCTGTATTTCACAGCCTGGCCTTGATATCTCAGCTTCCAAAAAAACTAGAATTCCACTGAATATCAGGATTCTGGACTTCAATCCTTCTCCCCAGACCTATTTTTAAAATTTGGGTGGGAAGAAAAATGAGGCCCACAACCCAACTAAGAGGTGTCATGAATTTAATTGTAGACGCCTATGATAGAGGTGATTTTTAAACAACATTTCCTCAGACATTTACAGAAATATTTTGAAATGTGGATGCAGCAGCAACACAGACCCCATGGGGCAAATCCTCCCAACACATGGCAGAAAATGGATATATCAGGAGTGAGAAGATTGCTATCATTTCCAAGGTTTAAACATAGGTGGTTTTATACAAGCTGTACGGCAACCATTACCTGAGTCCAGTGTTTTTGGTCGATTCTTCCTTTTTGGTTTAATGGGAGCTGTATCTTTGCTTTTGGTGGTCAGCTTGATGTGCATGCAGAGAAGATATTATGTAAGTATTTTACAGTACATTCAGCATACTCTTAATAATATCACATAAACATAGAAGATGAATTACCTTGTAGGAAGCATGTACGTCGTTAGAGACTGAAAAGCAAGTGAAATATATAATCAATAAAACCTGAATATTAAGAAAAACACATTCATGAGTCTATGAAATAAGTAGAGAGCTCAGTCTGAGTGATAACAATTTTCATTTGCGTTGATACAGACTACATTCGCTTAGGGGTTTTGTGTTTGTGGATTTTGTTGAGTACTATGACAAGACTGAAATGTAGTAAATCAATATGGAGAAAATATCTTTAGTAATTAAAACTTGTAGTTAAGTTTCAAATAATACGAACACCTTTGCAACCATCATAAATATTTAGGCAAATTACGTATACAAATGTGAAGATGCACAATCTGGAGACCACAGTGATCTGTATTTAGAGAAGCAAAAGGAAAACCTGAGGACTTCAATTTCAAACCTGAACTAGTCAGATGGCACTACATATGTCAAGTGACCTATGAATTCTTTAATCCATTTTATTATAAGTGAGTATCCTGTACCTCATTTGTCTAATTATTAAAAAGTTTTCATCCAAGATCTGCAGAAATGTACACTTTATTTCTCCACAAATTGTTTTTTTTTCCTGAATTTATTGTACCAGATATATGCATTTAGAAAAACAGGTAATACATATATGTGTGTTCTTTTCATACCCGTCTGGGACCCTGGGACATCTTCTAATCCTGCTTCCTTTGTTTTAGGCAATAGAATGTTGTCGTTTTCAGCCTCCTTCAATGATACATGTCCTGCATCTGAAAAAAAATGTGAGAAAGCATAAAGAATTTAGATATGGCCATTCACAGCAAACTGGGATCTGAAAGGAAGCAGAATTAACAGATAGGACTGAAGTATTGTGTTTCAAATCTTTTATGTGAACATGTTAGAAAATGTCTTAGTATAGGTGGAATAAATTTCTTAAAGAATTCTGTTTAAAAACATGAGTGTGACATAAAACACCCAGACATGATATCACATATTTTCTGAAAGTACTGAAGAGCAGAATTTGAGGCACCTAGACATCAGAATTAAGCACAGGAATGGAGTTTATTCTTGCAGCACCAGGGACATGGTTTCATTCCAAAGCACCAATATAATATAAAAATTAAAATCATAATCAGTGTCATCATCATCATCATCATATAATACTATAACCATATTAATAATAAGTCACTATCTTTAAAAAAAAAACAGCTTCAGAAACACTAGGTCCCTGATCTAAATCACTCTTATGGATGTCACACACATGGTGGTGTCTGGTACGTGTGCAGGAGGGTTGCCCTGATTTTTGCAGTCCCTACTTGTTTCAATCATCTGTGGACCAGGTATCATCTCACTTTTGGTTTGAAGGCAGGCACACTGAAAAATGCTGAATTGCCTTTTCTCATTTTCCCCTCCAAAATTTCCTTGCTAACTTCTTTATTTTCTCCCACATTTCCCCTTCCTTCTAGCTGATTCAAGCAAAACAACAAACAAAACAACAAACGGACAAACACAAACTTCTGGTGTGGGAGACTTGATTCTTTCCACTATGCATTGTTTGCATGGGTCATTTCAACTCCTTCCTATCTACCAATGTAGAAAATTAATCTGAGAAAATGATTTCTAAATTTTGGTCTTTTTGTTATCCCCACTACCTAAGAATTATGCTCAGAAGTATAGCAATATTTATCCTGGCGCTTGATCATATTTTCTTCTGGTGTGTAGGATCTACTAGAATGCTCTTTGATGTCCCTCAGGAACATTCATTTCTTGGCTACAAAAATGCTGTTGGCAAACTAGGATCATTGGACTCACCTATGAACATAAAGCTAATGTAGAAGGAAAGAACTACTGAGTCACAAGGAGAATCTCCTGGCCCCAACTGACCATACACTACAGTTTGAGAGCTCCAGTGTAAATGCTGTTCGCATCCAATACCTCTACCTTAAGTTGAACATAACCCTGGGATTCTCCCTAAGATGATCCACTCAAATGGAAGTTTAGAAAAAGGTCTAATCTTTCCAAATTTAATTTTAGCTATCTGGGAATTTGGGGACCAATCCGTAATCATTCCTATTTCTTTCCACTCTCCTAATTGGCGTTTCTGCTCTATAAAATCTTTGTACAGACTAGCAAGGTTTTATGTGTCATTATATTGTATACATGGATAAACAAACCTAGCAATATGGGATTCCTTCTTCACTCCTCAATTTGATTCCAACTGTGACTACGTTAAGAAGGTTGGAAAATTTTCACTCTACACTTCATTGAGTTTTGGACCTGGCAACTCAAATATGCTCCCCAGATTATCAAAAAGCTGCTCTTTTCCCTGCTCATATGTACCTGAGTGTCCTTGACTCCACTGACTACAGCTGCTGCCTCTTTCTTCATTTGATACCCTGTAATTAATTAATGCCTGTCTCAGTGTTCATATCCTCCTCTTCTCTCTGATTTCTACTTTACTTTGATGGAAGCATGTCTCGAAATGCAATTCCTAATTCAGATCCTTTAGCGACATCCCCAGTGTAGCCTGTGACAGAAACCTAATACCATATGACTCATTATATTTCTTTGTCCTTATCAGGTAATACATACTCTCCTTGAACAATTATAATATACTAGTGCTCATGTATTAAGGCAATAGGCTCCGCAATGTATTTTGCATTATTCATGACTCTTACCTTCTCTATGTCCATTTATTCTGTTCTCGGCTTCTGAATGGGACTCACCAGATGCGCTAGAAGCACAAACCTCTCGAGGTTTCTCACAGACACTCTGGAGAAAGTAATGCCAATAGTGAGTTGCACAAAGATTTCATCAGTACCTTTATCTCATCACCATATGTCTATTTTTGAAATCATCCCAATTGGAAATTAGATGAGTGCATTTTAAGCAAGAATGGATGCATTAGTTTCACTGCCTTAGGCACCTCAGATTAAGTGAGCCTTATATCATTCTGGCTACTGATTGGATAAAACCAGGATGAGAGACATAGGAACCCTGTTCCCTCAGAATATACACACTGACATTCATATACCCCCAAAACTAGCATCAGCATTTAATCAGTCAACTTTGCACTTCCAGCATTTCTAAGAATGCTGTAGAATTCTTCTTTGAAAGCCTTTTGAGAATGGCCCTTGATGTTCTAGAGCATTCAAATTTTATACCCTGAATGGTCAATATTTTATTCTGAAAGTACGATACTTGGTAAGATGAGAGTTTCAATTCTGTCACCTTGTGTAGGAATGGGAAACTGTTGTTCTTGCTTCATTTGGTTAATCAGAGACTTCCAAAATTTAATGTATTTCAGCAAAATATTTACCAAGTCAAAACTTATTACTTTAAAAAAGTAAAATATAGTGAGGAAAATGTCTGTGTTTAACATGAACATAACAGTTCCACACACAACTTGGGTAGAATATGCAACACTTCCATTGAAGAAGAAAGTTAAGAGGTATTTCAAAAGTAAAGGTGACTCCCATGTCTTAAAAGCTGACTATTTGCAGAGGTGGGAGTCATTTGAACTGGTGCATAGCTGCTTGCTAAAAAAAGAGAAGCTGTGGGAAAACACAGGAGTGACACAATGGAGAGCCTGTGACCAGATGAAACCAAGAAATATTAAGATACTCAAAGAGGAAATGCATTCATGGAGGAAATAGGGTAAAGCCAGGGTAGGGAAAACTAGCTGGCTATGAGAGAGAAATATTCTGACTGGTGATCTGAGGAGAATCTCACCCATCCAATTAGGGAATGGAGAAAAGCACGAGATAGACAGTTCTCAAAACAACAAATACAAGTTCACTATAAATACATGAAAAAAACAAATATTTAGCATTCAGGGAAATACCATCCCAAACTCCATTGATATTTCAGCTCATGCCAGCCAGTTAGGTATTCATCAAGACTCCAAATAATAAGTGCTGGAGAGGATGTGGGTAAAAATGTACAAAGATACACTGTGAGACCGAAAATCGGGACTTCTCATCTGAAAAGTAGTATGGAGAGTCAGCAGAAGACTAGGAATATGAACACCATGTGCCCAGGATTCCCAAGCCTTCTCCTTATTCCCAATTTACAATGGTTCTGTATACACATGAGACACTGGAACTTCAATATTTACAGTGGTTTCTATCACCATTAGAAAGATATGAATGAGCCCAGATGCACATCAACACAAAAATGGATAATAAACACCTAGAAACATGACAATACATTTGAGCAAACTATTTTTTCATGATACACCATCATGTCAAAATGAGTCCTCATATAGCATATTAAAACACTGTCCTAAAAAATTCTAAAATATAAAACTTGTAACACCCAAATCCCTAAGATTATACAAGGATGGCATTTTAAAGCAAAAATGTAGGAAACTTATGTAGACAATTCTAAGGCCAAATACAATCATTTCAGCAAAGGTGAGACTTCTTTTCCCCCCGCAATGTCAAAGAATATTTGATGAAATCCAAACCTTCCAGGCAGAATCTGAGCGTGTGTTTAGGAGCCTCTCCACTCATGTTAGTTTACCTAGGCTTTCTTCCTGGGATATAGAAAAAAACACCACCCAGTTTCTTTTTAGCTATTCAAAGGCTGAACTTGCCATAAAACAGTGGTTTGGAGGTACCCATAACCGCAATCAGGTGAGAGTAGGAGATAAACAGACACAGAGTTGCTGAGAGAGCTGGGCACTTAGAGCATGGCCCTGTAGTCTAGGTGAAGAATAGTAGTTTATGGCACTGTCATGGCATCATAGTGTGACAGCAAGGGCCAAGGGTAACTCTGGTAGACAAAGGGCAGCCTGCAGTACCATAAACATGAAATGAATACTAGGCATGGGCAACCCACCCTGCTGAGAATGATTTAGAACACTTACCCCCATTAACATCACACAGGAAGTTAAAGCCACCCTCTTAAGAATTACAATATTGCCCTGAAGACATGGACTCTCAGTGGTGTCTCCTCAGGAACCACTGCATCCCTTACACCTCCATGATGCAGTAGCCAGGTATCCTCCCAGAATTTTACATGGTTACTCATCATATGGGCTCAGGATAGTGAGTGACAGGCATGTGCTGAAGGCTCTCATCAGGAAGAGGTATGTTGCTGCTGTGGACGTTCTGTAGAGTAGAGGATCACAGAGGCTCGGCCCCTTTCAAACTGGTGCTTTGGGAATAATGATAGTGAGCAAGAAGTTCTAGTTGAGAATTCAAAGGACAGAAGCTTCCAGAAGTGCTGGGGCAGGATCAGGGAGAATGGTATTTTCACTGAGTTCTCAGAAGAAGCCACAGATTCTGAAACCAGGCCATGTCTCTCATGCTCCAAGAGGTTGTAGGAAAAGCCTCAGTGACTTCGAATCATGCACAGTACAAGACCACTGAGTACAGAATTCCATAATTGGAGTCTGCACTACAGATTAGTCTCTAGCCTCCATGCCCACAGGGTTTATTTGGCAATTCCTACATTGGATAGTCCCATGTCTCTGAGCAAAGAATCCAATACTGAGAATGTATTTCCACAATATTTGCATCCCCCAAACCACACAAAGCCTTAGCTTTCCAAAATTAGAAATCCCAGACAGATATTTCTCCATTTCAGTTACATTACTTTCAGGTTTTTGTGAAGATTCCCTTGGTTTTGTTTAAGCCTTTTGTGTAAAGGTAAAATTTCTAAGCTGATTCTAAGCTGCAAAAGCCTGAGTTAAAGTGGAAAAGCCTGGGCATTGTAAAGTCTCTAAATTGCAAGGCCTGGGTTAAAGAGTAAAAGACCAGGTATTGTTACAATTCCTCTGCTACCCCTGGAACCTGGAATCCCTGTAGCTGTTAGGACAATACCTGAACTGCCCAGTAAATATTTCTCCTGGTTCCCTGGTGGTTTAATAGCTAAGGGCTCCAAGTAGCTCCGCAAGTAGGCATCCAGGTCCCAAAACCAATCAGTTTAAATGTGTACCCCGCTTAGGAGTGAACAATCACCCCTGCCCAGACTGTTCCCGCCAATGAATGTACTAATCCTGTCTCAGAGTTGTTGTTCAATTTTCCCGCGCCTCATGATGATTTGTTCTGATGTATGCAAAGCCCCCCGCCCTCTCCAAAAAGTGTACTTAAGCTCTGCTTGACCTCTGCTCTGGGCTCTGGGCTGCTCTATCTTCCTGAGTGAGCCTGGAACCTCAGCATGCTGGATTAATAAATCCCCTTTTGCCAATTGCATGGAGCCAGTCTCTTGTGTGGTCTCTTTCTCCCACTCTCCGCCGGACCCTTACATTTGTTTGGCCTGATATTTCTAAGGGTTTGCCGATTTAGTTATATTTTGTAATATAGTTAATTTTCTAAGATATTTTCACTCATTTTTGTTTTAGTTCTCTGCTTCCTTTTCATTCTCATTTTAAATTCTTTCCTCTTCTCTTTTATATGGAATTTCATCCTCATCTCCTCTTCAGTCTCTGGTTATTATAACCAATTTCATTGTCTTTTCGTTTTAAATTTTGTTATGATGATTTTATTGTCACTGAGGTCTTTTTTTTTTTTTCCATCAAGGTGCCCATTGCTATTTCCTATGAAGTTCGATTAATTAATAAGTATTATAGGAAATCATGTGAAATATACATTTTATTTGTACGATTTGCATGTTTTTCTTTAAGCCTGATTTTTCTCAGAGATTCATCTTTCCCCTTGATGGGAAGCTGGTGACTAAATATGTTAAACATGCTCATTTGGGAACTTGACGCTGAGACTGATGGCCTGACCCGAACACATCCTAAAGAAAAACTTACACACTGAAAGGACACACGCATAACTTTAGAACTAAAATGCTTGCAAAATCTCCTCCTAGGAATGCACGCAACAGGGAAAAGAAAGGGGGGGGGATTATGATACCACCAAATATTGTGTGTCCCCCATAACTGCATCCAAGATCTTTTTACTACTGTTCACTTCAGAGGTAGGATGAACATATTTAGTGATTTTCTTGATTTCTTGCATTAAAAAGTCAATGAACTAGAAAGTTTTGTTTGCATGCTAACAGAATGGATACATCCTGAAAGGATGTGACTTCTTCAACAGGCCCTTTGGTTTCTCATTTAAGCCCGTTTCCTGCCTCAACTTACATAGTGGAGTCAAGGGAGAATGGAAGATTTAAGACCGGCATGGATTAGTGGAAATGGGAAACTAAAATTTTGAGCCTTTGGGAATGATGATCATTTAACAGAAATGTCTTCACTGGCCATTACAGGTTAAGTATTTTCCGAATTTGATTGATCTTTCAGAGTATTAAATTTTTTCCTTATGATATGAGGACGTCACCAAGAAGAAAACTGAAACAATATTCAAAAAATTTTCTCTATTGATATGAAATGAAGGTTACTTTTCAGATTCTGCTTCCTTGATTTCTAAAGCTATTTTCATGTCCTATTACATTCTTTAGACTTAAATATTAAATTATGATGTTTGATTTCCACGTAAGTCTTGTGTGAGGTCATTTTGTTTGGCATAATTTCCCTTCATAAGAAAAAAAGAAAAATAAAACATGAATTAATATTGACACCTTTACATACCTGCAGAGTGGTCTTTTCCATGCCATCAGTCGTATCCTTCTCTCCTGATGATGACATATTGTCATGTGCCCCTGGGGATGAATGCACAGATGTACTTAAATTACTTAAAAGAGTTAGACTGAGTGAATTTCTAGCCAACAAAAACATAATTGTAAGAATCCTAAAATTTTATTTTCACAATATTTTCAAGTGAAGCTTAATGTTAGGTGAATGTTCATGTTGCTTGAATTTTTTTGATTGTTGGGTGAACTTGGTGGTTGTACCCTGAGCCAAGTGTATCCTTGGCAAGAACTGTAGCCCGACCTTCAAATCCCAGGCCTTCAATTTTTTTGGAGACAGAGTGACGGAATATTCCCTGGCTCACTGGAAACCTGACATCAGCCTGTCTCAGCCTCCCACTAAGCTTTTTATTACAGAGGAGTCCTTCTTCCCCCAGGGCATATTGAGTGATTTGGGGAGTAGTTTTACTAATCCAATACTTCAGAGACAATGGAGGTCACTTTGTTCAATGCATATCTCAAAGATTCCACCATTCCAGGAAAAATGATATTTTGTAGAAAAACAATGTTGAAATTACAATGGCAAAAAGAAACTTCACACTGTCTCCTATGGTTTTTCCTAATAATAATTTTTAATGAACCACTGCGTGTAACATTGGTGTCAACAAAATATGTGTGTCTATATGATCACTGTGATATCTTTGACAGTAAACCACATATTCCTTTCCTTCCCTTTGCCTTCATTTCTTCTGTTAGGGTTCACTCTGGTTTTGAAAGGATTCGGGTCTTGGTGCCTGAAATCAACTGGTTTTGCTTCTCTGGTGTTAGCTACCTCAAAACATGACCCCTATGGTACTGGGTAACAACCACTTGACCTGTAAATTATTCCTTCTCTGTCTAGTTCTCAAGGTCCTGGACTTCAGGGGCTACTTTTACAACAAATTGGTTTGAACACCCATAATAAAGTGTCAGGTAAGTGTCTGAGGCAATAACACTTGGCGTGGACGGTGTCTTTTCTAGAGGTAGGGATGAATGGAGACTTGAGGAGTGAGGCCATCGGCCAGAGGCAGAGAATGGTGAAAAAGTGGAAGGCTATATAGCACGACATAGAGACAAGGGTTAAGGGGGATGGCATGTGTCTGATAATACAGAGATTGGTGAAAACTGCCAGAAGTTCATGTCGGTAGCAAACGGGCTAAAGATAGACTGAGGAAGACTTGCATTGTGAAAGATGCCTGGAAATATTAAGGTGCTTGGACATACACATACCAAAGCATGTCATCTATGTCATGGGCACATATATCTCTGGAACCATCTCAATTCTGTGGGCATGTGATCTTGAGGGGCATGTTCATGATTGGAGATGAATAATGAGAATGCAAATTGCACTATGAGGTTGATGCAGGCCTGAATGGAAGGCATGTCTCCAAAAGGATCTGGGTTCTGTTTTTAGCATACAGAGGTAACAAACAAACAACAAGTCAAAGACAAAGAATAATGAGCAAACACTCCATTGGGATGTGGAAGAATTTATGGATTGACTACTCTGAGATAAAATTTCAGGAAAGAGTGTTCACCAGCAAATGTTCACTTTAGAAACAAGGGATAAACTAAAGTACATATGATCATACATCTTATTATTTCTTGCCTCAAACTTCCCACAAGAGTTGTCAAAGTCATGAAATGATGTTGTATATAAAACATCACTCAAGTTTGATGCATTTGGTTGATACACTAGATGTCACAGTAGAGTGCACATTGCCTTATAAATGAGATTTTCCTGTATTTCACAGACTGGCCTTGATATCTCGGCTTCCAAAAAAACTAGAATTCCACTGAATATCAGGATTCTGGACTTCAATCCTTCTCCCCAGACCTATTTTTAAAATTTGGGTGGGAAGAAAAATGAGGCCCACAACCCAACTAAGAGGTGTCATGAATTTAATTGTAGACGCCTATGATAGAGGTGATTTTTAAACAACATTTCCTCAGACATTTACAGAAATATTTTGAAATGTGGATGCAGCAGCAACACAGACCCCATGGGGCAAATCCTCCCAACACATGGCAGAAAATGGATATATCAGGAGTGAGAAGATTGCTATCATTTCCAAGGTTTAAACATAGGTGGTTTTATACAAGCTGTACGGCAACCATTACCTGAGTCCAGTGTTTTTGGTCGATTCTTCCTTTTTGGTTTAATGGGAGCTGTATCTTTGCTTTTGGTGGTCAGCTTGATGTGCATGCAGAGAAGATATTATGTAAGTATTTTACAGTACATTCAGCATACTCTTAATAATATCACATAAACATAGAAGATGAATTACCTTGTAGGAAGCATGTACGTCGTTAGAGACTGAAAAGCAAGTGAAATATATAATCAATAAAACCTGAATATTAAGAAAAACACATTCATGAGTCTATGAAATAAGTAGAGAGCTCAGTCTGAGTGATAACAATTTTCATTTGCGTTGATACAGACTACATTCGCTTAGGGGTTTTGTGTTTGTGGATTTTGTTGAGTACTATGACAAGACTGAAATGTAGTAAATCAATATGGAGAAAATATCTTTAGTAATTAAAACTTGTAGTTAAGTTTCAAATAATACGAACACCTTTGCAACCATCATAAATATTTAGGCAAATTACGTATACAAATGTGAAGATGCACAATCTGGAGACCACAGTGATCTGTATTTAGAGAAGCAAAAGGAAAACCTGAGGACTTCAATTTCAAACCTGAACTAGTCAGATGGCACTACATATGTCAAGTGACCTATGAATTCTTTAATCCATTTTATTATAAGTGAGTATCCTGTACCTCATTTGTCTAATTATTAAAAAGTTTTCATCCAAGATCTGCAGAAATGTACACTTTATTTCTCCTCAAATTGTTTTTTTTTCCTGAATTTATTGTACCAGATATATGCATTTAGAAAAACAGGTAATACATATATGTGTGTTCTTTTCATACCCGTCTGGGACCCTGGGACATCTTCTAATCCTGCTTCCTTTGTTTTAGGCAATAGAATGTTGTCGTTTTCAGCCTCCTTCAATGATACATGTCCTGCATCTGAAAAAAAATGTGAGAAAGCATAAAGAATTTAGATATGGCCATCCACAGCAAACTGGGATCTGAAAGGAAGCAGAATTAACAGATAGGACTGAAGTATTGTGTTTCAAATCTTTTATGTGAACATGTTAGAAAATGTCTTAGTATAGGTGGAATAAATTTCTTAAAGAATTCTGTTTAAAAACATGAGTGTGACATAAAACACCCAGACATGATATCACATATTTTCTGAAAGTACTGAAGAGCAGAATTTGAGGCACCTAGACATCAGAATTAAGCACAGGAATGGAGTTTATTCTTGCAGCACCAGGGACATGGTTTCATTCCAAAGCACCAATATAATATAAAAATTAAAATCATAATCAGTGTCATCATCATCATCATCATATAATACTATAACCATATTAATAATAAGTCACTATCTTTAAAAAAAAAACAGCTTCAGAAACACTAGGTCCCTGATCTAAATCACTCTTATGGATGTCACACACATGGTGGTGTCTGGTACGTGTGCAGGAGGGTTGCCCTGATTTTTGCAGTCCCTACTTGTTTCAATCATCTGTGGACCAGGTATCATCTCACTTTTGGTTTGAAGGCAGGCACACTGAAAAATGCTGAATTGCCTTTTCTCATTTTCCCCTCCAAAATTTCCTTGCTAACTTCTTTATTTTCTCCCACATTTCCCCTTCCTTCTAGCTGATTCAAGCAAAACAACAAACAAAACAACAAACGGACAAACACAAACTTCTGGTGTGGGAGACTTGATTCTTTCCACTATGCATTGTTTGCATGGGTCATTTCAACTCCTTCCTATCTACCAATGTAGAA
The DNA here is from genome assembly GCF_964194105.1 of Spermophilus citellus. Taxonomy (NCBI): domain Eukaryota; kingdom Metazoa; phylum Chordata; class Mammalia; order Rodentia; family Sciuridae; genus Spermophilus; species Spermophilus citellus. The sequence goes on along the minus strand of NC_138182.1, from coordinate 149,361,707 downwards.
AATTAATCTGAGAAAATGATTTCTAAATTTTGGTCTTTTTGTTATCCCCACTACCTAAGAATTATGCTCAGAAGTATAGCAATATTTATCCTGGCGCTTGATCATATTTTCTTCTGGTGTGTAGGATCTACTAGAATGCTCTTTGATGTCCCTCAGGAACATTCATTTCTTGGCTACAAAAATGCTGTTGGCAAACTAGGATCATTGGACTCACCTACGAACATAAAGCTAATGTAGAAGGAAAGAACTACTGAGTCACAAGGAGAATCTCCTGGCCCCAACTGACCATACACTACAGTTTGAGAGCTCCAGTGTAAATGCTGTTCGCATCCAATACCTCTACCTTAAGTTGAACATAACCCTGGGATTCTCCCTAAGATGATCCACTCAAATGGAAGTTTAGAAAAAGGTCTAATCTTTCCAAATTTAATTTTAGCTATCTGGGAATTTGGGGACCAATCCGTAATCATTCCTATTTCTTTCCACTCTCCTAATTGGCGTTTCTGCTCTATAAAATCTTTGTACAGACTAGCAAGGTTTTATGTGTCATTATATTGTATACATGGATAAACAAACCTAGCAATATGGGATTCCTTCTTCACTCCTCAATTTGATTCCAACTGTGACTACGTTAAGAAGGTTGGAAAATTTTCACTCTACACTTCATTGAGTTTTGGACCTGGCAACTCAAATATGCTCCCCAGATTATCAAAAAGCTGCTCTTTTCCCTGCTCATATGTACCTGAGTGTCCTTGACTCCACTGACTACAGCTGCTGCCTCTTTCTTCATTTGATACCCTGTAATTAATTAATGCCTGTCTCAGTGTTCATATCCTCCTCTTCTCTCTGATTTCTACTTTACTTTGATGGAAGCATGTCTCGAAATGCAATTCCTAATTCAGATCCTTTAGCGACATCCCCAGTGTAGCCTGTGACAGAAACCTAATACCATATGACTCATTATATTTCTTTGTCCTTATCAGGTAATACATACTCTCCTTGAACAATTATAATATACTAGTGCTCATGTATTAAGGCAATAGGCTCCGCAATGTATTTTGCATTATTCATGACTCTTACCTTCTCTATGTCCATTTATTCTGTTCTCGGCTTCTGAATGGGACTCACCAGATGCGCTAGAAGCACAAACCTCTCGAGGTTTCTCACAGACACTCTGGAGAAAGTAATGCCAATAGTGAGTTGCACAAAGATTTCATCAGTACCTTTATCTCATCACCATATGTCTATTTTTGAAATCATCCCAATTGGAAATTAGATGAGTGCATTTTAAGCAAGAATGGATGCATTAGTTTCACTGCCTTAGGCACCTCAGATTAAGTGAGCCTTATATCATTCTGGCTACTGATTGGATAAAACCAGGATGAGGGACATAGGAACCCTGTTCCCTCAGAATATACACACTGACATTCATATACCCCCAAAACTAGCATCAGCATTTAATCAGTCAACTTTGCACTTCCAGCATTTCTAAGAATGCTGTAGAATTCTTCTTTGAAAGCCTTTTGAGAATGGCCCTTGATGTTCTAGAGCATTCAAATTTTATACCCTGAATGGTCAATATTTTATTCTGAAAGTACGATACTTGGTAAGATGAGAGTTTCAATTCTGTCACCTTGTGTAGGAATGGGAAACTGTTGTTCTTGCTTCATTTGGTTAATCAGAGACTTCCAAAATTTAATGTATTTCAGCAAAATATTTACCAAGTCAAAACTTATTACTTTAAAAAAGTAAAATATAGTGAGGAAAATGTCTGTGTTTAACATGAACATAACAGTTCCACACACAACTTGGGTAGAATATGCAACACTTCCATTGAAGAAGAAAGTTAAGAGGTATTTCAAAAGTAAAGGTGACTCCCATGTCTTAAAAGCTGACTATTTGCAGAGGTGGGAGTCATTTGAACTGGTGCATAGCTGCTTGCTAAAAAAAGAGAAGCTGTGGGAAAACACAGGAGTGACACAATGGAGAGCCTGTGACCAGATGAAACCAAGAAATATTAAGATACTCAAAGAGGAAATGCATTCATGGAGGAAATAGGGTAAAGCCAGGGTAGGGAAAACTAGCTGGCTATGAGAGAGAAATATTCTGACTGGTGATCTGAGGAGAATCTCACCCATCCAATTAGGAAATGGAGAAAAGCACGAGATAGACAGTTCTCAAAACAACAAATACAAGTTCACTATAAATACATGAAAAAAACAAATATTTAGCATTCAGGGAAATACCATCCCAAACTCCATTGATATTTCAGCTCATGCCAGCCAGTTAGGTATTCATCAAGACTCCAAATAATAAGTGCTGGAGAGGATGTGGGTAAAAATGTACAAAGATACACTGTGAGACCGAAAATCGGGACTTCTCATCTGAAAAGTAGTATGGAGAGTCAGCAGAAGACTAGGAATATGAACACCATGTGCCCAGGATTCCCAAGCCTTCTCCTTATTCCCAATTTACAATGGTTCTGTATACACATGAGACACTGGAACTTCAATATTTACAGTGGTTTCTATCACCATTAGAAAGATATGAATGAGCCCAGATGCACATCAACACAAAAATGGATAATAAACACCTAGAAACATGACAATACATTTGAGCAAACTATTTTTTCATGATACACCATCATGTCAAAATGAGTCCTCATATAGCATATTAAAACACTGTCCTAAAAAATTCTAAAATATAAAACTTGTAACACCCAAATCCCTAAGATTATACAAGGATGGCATTTTAAAGCAAAAATGTAGGAAACTTATGTAGACAATTCTAAGGCCAAATACAATCATTTCAGCAAAGGTGAGACTTCTTTTCCCCCCGCAATGTCAAAGAATATTTGATGAAATCCAAACCTTCCAGGCAGAATCTGAGCGTGTGTTTAGGAGCCTCTCCACTCATGTTAGTTTACCTAGGCTTTCTTCCTGGGATATAGAAAAAAACACCACCCAGTTTCTTTTTAGCTATTCAAAGGCTGAACTTGCCATAAAACAGTGGTTTGGAGGTACCCATAACCGCAATCAGGTGAGAGTAGGAGATAAACAGACACAGAGTTGCTGAGAGAGCTGGGCACTTAGAGCATGGCCCTGTAGTCTAGGTGAAGAATAGTAGTTTATGGCACTGTCATGGCATCATAGTGTGACAGCAAGGGCCAAGGGTAACTCTGGTAGACAAAGGGCAGCCTGCAGTACCATAAACATGAAATGAATACTAGGCATGGGCAACCCACCCTGCTGAGAATGATTTAGAACACTTACCCCCATTAACATCACACAGGAAGTTAAAGCCACCCTCTTAAGAATTACAATATTGCCCTGAAGACATGGACTCTCAGTGGTGTCTCCTCAGGAACCACTGCATCCCTTACACCTCCATGATGCAGTAGCCAGGTATCCTCCCAGAATTTTACATGGTTACTCATCATATGGGCTCAGGATAGTGAGTGACAGGCATGTGCTGAAGGCTCTCATCAGGAAGAGGTATGTTGCTGCTGTGGACGTTCTGTAGAGTAGAGGATCACAGAGGCTCGGCCCCTTTCAAACTGGTGCTTTGGGAATAATGATAGTGAGCAAGAACTTCTAGTTGAGAATTCAAAGGACAGAAGCTTCCAGAAGTGCTGGGGCAGGATCAGGGAGAATGGTATTTTCACTGAGTTCTCAGAAGAAGCCACAGATTCTGAAACCAGGCCATGTCTCTCATGCTCCAAGAGGTTGTAGGAAAAGCCTCAGTGACTTCGAATCATGCACAGTACAAGACCACTGAGTACAGAATTCCATAATTGGAGTCTGCACTACAGATTAGTCTCTAGCCTCCATGCCCACAGGGTTTATTTGGCAATTCCTACATTGGATAGACCCATGTCTCTGAGCAAAGAATCCAATACTGAGAATGTATTTCCACAATATTTGCATCCCCCAAACCACACAAAGCCTTAGCTTTCCAAAATTAGAAATCCCGGACAGATATTTCTCCATTTCAGTTACATTACCTTCAGGTTTTTGTGAAGATTCCCTTGGTTTTGTTTAAGCCTTTTGTGTAAAGGTAAAATTTCTAAGCTGATTCTAAGCTGCAAAAGCCTGAGTTAAAGTGGAAAAGCCTGGGCATTGTAAAGTCTCTAAATTGCAAGGCCTGGGTTAAAGAGTAAAAGACCAGGTATTGTTACAATTCCTCTGCTACCCCTGGAACCTGGAATCCCTGTAGCTGTTAGGACAATACCTGAACTGCCCAGTAAATATTTCTCCTGGTTCCCTGGTGGTTTAATAGCTAAGGGCTCCAAGTAGCTCCGCAAGTAGGCATCCAGGTCCCAAAACCAATCAGTTTAAATGTGTACCCCGCTTAGGAGTGACCAATCACCCCTGCCCAGACTGTTCCCGCCAATGAATGTACTAATCCTGTCTCAGAGTTGTTGTTCAATTTTCCCGTGCCTCATGATGATTTGTTCTGATGTATGCAAAGCCCCCCGCCCTCTCCAAAAAGTGTACTTAAGCTCTGCTTGACCTCTGCTCTGGGCTCTGGGCTGCTCTATCTTCCTGAGTGAGCCTGGAACCTCAGCATGCTGGATTAATAAATCCCCTTTTGCCAATTGCATGGAGCCAGTCTCTTGTGTGGTCTCTTTCTCCCACTCTCCGCCGGACCCTTACATTTGTTTGGCCTGATATTTCTAAGGGTTTGCCGATTTAGTTATATTTTGTAATATAGTTAATTTTCTAAGATATTTTCACTCATTTTTGTTTTAGTTCTCTGCTTCCTTTTCATTCTCATTTTAAATTCTTTCCTCTTCTCTTTTATATGGAATTTCATCCTGATCTCCTCTTCAGTCTCTAGTTATTATAACCAATTTCATTGTCTTTTCATTTTAAATTTTGTTATGATGATTTTATTGTCACTGAGGTCTTTTTTTTTTTTTCCATCAAGGTGCCCATTGCTATTTCCTATGAAGTTCGATTAATTAATAAGTATTATAGGAAATCATGTGAAATATACATTTTATTTGTACGATTTGCATGTTTTTCTTTAAGCCTGATTTTTCTCAGAGATTCATCTTTCCCCTTGATGGGAAGCTGGTGACTAAATATGTTAAACATGCTCATTTGGGAACTTGACGCTGAGACTGATGGCCTGACCCGAACACATCCTAAAGAAAAACTTACACACTGAAAGGACACACGCATAACTTTAGAACTAAAATGCTTGCAAAATCTCCTCCTAGGAATGCACGCAACAGGGAAAAGAAAGGGGGGGGATTATGATACCACCAAATATTGTGTGTCCCCCATAACTGCATCCAAGATCTTTTTACTACTGTTCACTTCAGAGGTAGGATGAACATATTTAGTGATTTTCTTGATTTCTTGCATTAAAAAGTCAATGAACTAGAAAGTTTTGTTTGCATGCTAACAGAATGGATACATCCTGAAAGGATGTGACTCCTTCAACAGGCCCTTTGGTTTCTCATTTAAGCCCGTTTCCTGCCTCAACTTACATAGTGGAGTCAAGGGAGAATGGAAGATTTAAGACCGGCATGGATTAGTGGAAATGGGAAACTAAAATTTTGAGCCTTTGGGAATGATGATCATTTAACAGAAATGTCTTCACTGGCCATTACAGGTTAAGTATTTTCCGAATTTGATTGATCTTTCAGAGTATTAAATTTTTTCCTTATGATATGAGGACGTCACCAAGAAGAAAACTGAAACAATATTCAAAAAATTTTCTCTATTGATATGAAATGAAGGTTACTTTTCAGATTCTGCTTCCTTGATTTCTAAAGCTATTTTCATGTCCTATTACATTCTTTAGACTTAAATATTAAATTATGATGTTTGATTTCCACGTAAGTCTTGTGTGAGGTCATTTTGTTTGGCATAATTTCCCTTCATAAGAAAAAAAGAAAAATAAAACATGAATTAATATTGACACCTTTACATACCTGCAGAGTGGTCTTTTCCATGCCATCAGTCGTATCCTTCTCTCCTGATGATGACATATTGTCATGTGCCCCTGGGGATGAATGCACAGATGTACTTAAATTACTTAAAAGAGTTAGACTGAGTGAATTTCTAGCCAACAAAAACATAATTGTAAGAATCCTAAAATTTTATTTTCACAATATTTTCAAGTGAAGCTTAATGTTAGGTGAATGTTCATGTTGCTTGAATTTTTTTGATTGTTGGGTGAACTTGGTGGTTGTACCCTGAGCCAAGTGTATCCTTGGCAAGAACTGTAGCCCGACCTTCAAATCCCAGGCCTTCAATTTTTTTGGAGACAGAGTGACGGAATATTCCCTGGCTCACTGGAAACCTGACATCAGCCTGTCTCAGCCTCCCACTAAGCTTTTTATTACAGAGGAGTCCTTCTTCCCCCAGGGCATATTGAGTGATTTGGGGAGTAGTTTTACTAATCCAATACTTCAGAGACAATGGAGGTCACTTTGTTCAATGCATATCTCAAAGATTCAACCATTCCAGGAAAAATGATATTTTGTAGAAAAACAATGTTGAAATTACAATGGCAAAAAGAAACTTCACACTGTCTCCTATGTTTTTTCCTAATAATAATTTTTAATGAACCACTGCGTGTAACATTGGTGTCAACAAAATATGTGTGTCTATATGATCACTGTGATATCTTTGACAGTAAACCACATATTCCTTTCCTTCCCTTTGCCTTCATTTCTTCTGTTAGGGTTCACTCTGGTTTTGAAAGGATTCGGGTCTTGGTGCCTGAAATCAACTGGTTTTGCTTCTCTGGTGTTAGCTACCTCAAAACATGACCCCTATGGTACTGGGTAACAACCACTTGACCTGTAAATTATTCCTTCTCTGTCTAGTTCTCAAGGTCCTGGACTTCAGGGGCTACTTTTACAACAAATTGGTTTGAACACCCATAATAAAGTGTCAGGTAAGTGTCTGAGGCAATAACACTTGGCGTGGACGGTGTCTTTTCTAGAGGTAGGGATGAATGGAGACTTGAGGAGTGAGGCCATCGGCCAGAGGCAGAGAATGGTGAAAAAGTGGAAGGCTATATAGCACGACATAGAGACAAGGGTTAAGGGGGATGGCATGTGTCTGATAATACAGAGATTGGTGAAAACTGCCAGAAGTTCATGTCGGTAGCAAACGGGCTAAAGATAGACTGAGGAAGACTTGCATTGTGAAAGATGCCTGGAAATATTAAGGTGCTTGGACATACACATACCAAAGCATGTCATCTATGTCATGGGCACATATATCTCTGGAACCATCTCAATTCTGTGGGCATGTGATCTTGAGGGGCATGTTCATGATTGGAGATGAATAATGAGAATGCAAATTGCACTATGAGGTTGATGCAGGCCTGAATGGAAGGCATGTCTCCAAAAGGATCTGGGTTCTGTTTTTAGCATACAGAGGTAACAAACAAACAACAAGTCAAAGACAAAGAATAATGAGCAAACACTCCATTGGGATGTGGAAGAATTTATGGATTGACTACTCTGAGATAAAATTTCAGGAAAGAGTGTTCACCAGCAAATGTTCACTTTAGAAACAAGGGATAAACTAAAGTACATATGATCATACATCTTATTATTTCTTGCCTCAAACTTCCCACAAGAGTTGTCAAAGTCATGAAATGATGTTGTATATAAAACATCACTCAAGTTTGATGCATTTGGTTGATACACTAGATGTCACAGTAGAGTGCACATTGCCTTATAAATGAGATTTTCCTGTATTTCACAGCCTGGCCTTGATATCTCAGCTTCCAAAAAAACTAGAATTCCACTGAATATCAGGATTCTGGACTTCAATCCTTCTCCACAGACCTATTTTTAAAATTTGGGTGGGAAGAAAAATGAGGCCCACAACCCAACTAAGAGGTGTCATGAATTTAATTGTAGACGCCTATGATAGAGGTGATTTTTAAACAACATTTCCTCAGACATTTACAGAAATATTTTGAAATGTGGATGCAGCAGCAACACAGACCCCATGGGGCAAATCCTCCCAACACATGGCAGAAAATGGATATATCAGGAGTGAGAAGATTGCTATCATTTCCAAGGTTTAAACATAGGTGGTTTTATACAAGCTGTACGGCAACCATTACCTGAGTCCAGTGTTTTTGGTCGATTCTTCCTTTTTGGTTTAATGGGAGCTGTATCTTTGCTTTTGGTGGTCAGCTTGATGTGCATGCAGAGAAGATATTATGTAAGTATTTTACAGTACATTCAGCATACTCTTAATAATATCACATAAACATAGAAGATGAATTACCTTGTAGGAAGCATGTACGTTGTTAGAGACTGAAAAGCAAGTGAAATATATAATCAATAAAACCTGAATATTAAGAAAAACACATTCATGAGTCTATGAAATAAGTAGAGAGCTCAGTCTGAGTGATAACAATTTTCATTTGCGTTGATACAGACTACATTCGCTTAGGGGTTTTGTGTTTGTGGATTTTGTTGAGTACTATGACAAGACTGAAATGTAGTAAATCAATATGGAGAAAATATCTTTAGTAATTAAAACTTGTAGTTAAGTTTCAAATAATACGAACACCTTTGCAACCATCATAAATATTTAGGCAAATTACGTATACAAATGTGAAGATGCACAATCTGGAGACCACAGTGATCTGTATTTAGAGAAGCAAAAGGAAAACCTGAGGACTTCAATTTCAAACCTGAACTAGTCAGATGGCACTACATATGTCAAGTGACCTATGAATTCTTTAATCCATTTTATTATAAGTGAGTATCCTGTACCTCATTTGTCTAATTATTAAAAAGTTTTCATCCAAGATCTGCAGAAATGTACACTTTATTTCTCCTCAAATTGTTTTTTTTTCCTGAATTTATTGTACCAGATATATGCATTTAGAAAAACAGGTAATACATATATGTGTGTTCTTTTCATACCCGTCTGGGACCCTGGGACATCTTCTAATCCTGCTTCCTTTGTTTTAGGCAATAGAATGTTGTCGTTTTCAGCCTCCTTCAATGATACATGTCCTGCATCTGAAAAAAAATGTGAGAAAGCATAAAGAATTTAGATATGGCCATCCACAGCAAACTGGGATCTGAAAGGAAGCAGAATTAACAGATAGGACTGAAGTATTGTGTTTCAAATCTTTTATGTGAACATGTTAGAAAATGTCTTAGTATAGGTGGAATAAATTTCTTAAAGAATTCTGTTTAAAAACATGAGTGTGACATAAAACACCCAGACATGATATCACATATTTTCTGAAAGTACTGAAGAGCAGAATTTGAGGCACCTAGACATCAGAATTAAGCACAGGAATGGAGTTTATTCTTGCAGCACCAGGGACATGGTTTCATTCCAAAGCACCAATATAATATAAAAATTAAAATCATAATCAGTGTCATCATCATCATCATCATATAATACTATAACCATATTAATAATAAGTCACTATCTTTAAAAAAAAACAGCTTCAGAAACACTAGGTCCCTGATCTAAATCACTCTTATGGATGTCACACACATGGTGGTGCCTTGTACGTGTGCAGAAGGGTTGCCCTGATTTTTGCAGTCCCTACTTGTTTCAATCATCTGTGGACCAGGTATCATCTCACTTTTGGTTTGAAGGCAGGCACACTGAAAAATGCTGAATTGCCTTTTCTCATTTTCCCCTCCAAAATTTCCTTGCTAACTTCTTTATTTTCTCCCACATTTCCCCTTCCTTCTAGCTGATTCAAGCAAAACAACAAACAAAACAACAAACGGACAAACACAAACTTCTGGTGTGGGAGACTTGATTCTTTCCACTATGCATTGTTTGCATGGGTCATTTCAACTCCTTCCTATCTACCAATGTAGAAAATTAATCTGAGAAAATGATTTCTAAATTTTGGTCTTTTTGTTATCCCCACTACCTAAGAATTATGCTCAGAAGTATAGCAATATTTATCCTGGCGCTTGATCATATTTTCTTCTGGTGTGTAGGATCTACTAGAATGCTCTTTGATGTCCCTCAGGAACATTCATTTCTTGGCTACAAAAATGCTGTTGGCAAACTAGGATCATTGGACTCACCTACGAACATAAAGCTAATGTAGAAGGAAAGAACTACTGAGTCACAAGGAGAATCTCCTGGCCCCAACTGACCATACACTACAGTTTGAGAGCTCCAGTGTAAATGCTGTTCGCATCCAATACCTCTACCTTAACTTGAACATAACCCTGGGATTCTCCCTAAGATGATCCACTCAAATGGAAGTTTAGAAAAAGGTCTAATCTTTCCAAATTTAATTTTAGCTATCTGGGAATTTGGGGACCAATCCGTAATCATTCCTATTTCTTTCCACTCTCCTAATTGGCGTTTCTGCTCTATAAAATCTTTGTACAGACTAGCAAGGTTTTATGTGTCATTATATTGTATACATGGATAAACAAACCTAGCAATATGGGATTCCTTCTTCACTCCTCAATTTGATTCCAACTGTGACTACGTTAAGAAGGTTGGAAAATTTTCACTCTACACTTCATTGAGTTTTGGACCTGGCAACTCAAATATGCTCCCCAGATTATCAAAAAGCTGCTCTTTTCCCTGCTCATATGTACCTGAGTGTCCTTGACTCCACTGACTACAGCTGCTGCCTCTTTCTTCATTTGATACCCTGTAATTAATTAATGCCTGTCTCAGTGTTCATATCCTCCTCTTCTCTCTGATTTCTACTTTACTTTGATGGAAGCATGTCTCGAAATGCAATTCCTAATTCAGATCCTTTAGCGACATCCCCAGTGTAGCCTGTGACAGAAACCTAATACCATATGACTCATTATATTTCTTTGTCCTTATCAGGTAATACATACTCTCCTTGAACAATTATAATATACTAGTGCTCATGTATTAAGGCAATAGGCTCCGCAATGTATTTTGCATTATTCATGACTCTTACCTTCTCTATGTCCATTTATTCTGTTCTCGGCTTCTGAATGGGACTCACCAGATGCGCTAGAAGCACAAACCTCTCGAGGTTTCTCACAGACACTCTGGAGAAAGTAATGCCAATAGTGAGTTGCACAAAGATTTCATCAGTACCTTTATCTCATCACCTTATGTCTATTTTTGAAATCATCCCAATTGGAAAATAGATGAGTGCATTTTAAGCAAGAATGGATGCATTAGTTTCACTGCCTTAGGCACCTCAGATTAAGTGAGCCTTATATCATTCTGGCTACTGATTGGATAAAACCAGGATGAGGGACATAGGAACCCTGTTCCCTCAGAATATACACACTGACATTCATATACCCCCAAAACTAGCATCAGCATTTAATCAGTCAACTTTGCACTTCCAGCATTTCTAAGAATGCTGTAGAATTCTTCTTTGAAAGCCTTTTGAGAATGGCCCTTGATGTTCTAGAGCATTCAAATTTTATACCCTGAATGGTCAATATTTTATTCTGAAAGTACGATACTTGGTAAGATGAGAGTTTCAATTCTGTCACCTTGTGTAGGAATGGGAAACTGTTGTTCTTGCTTCATTTGGTTAATCAGAGACTTCCAAAATTTAATGTATTTCAGCAAAATATTTACCAAGTCAAAACTTATTACTTTAAAAAAGTAAAATATAGTGAGGAAAATGTCTGTGTTTAACATGAACATAACAGTTCCACACACAACTTGGGTAGAATATGCAACACTTCCATTGAAGAAGAAAGTTAAGAGGTATTTCAAAAGTAAAGGTGACTCCCATGTCTTAAAAGCTGACTATTTGCAGAGGTGGGAGTCATTTGAACTGGTGCATAGCTGCTTGCTAAAAAAAGAGAAGCTGTGGGAAAACACAGGAGTGACACAATGGAGAGCCTGTGACCAGATGAAACCAAGAAATATTAAGATACTCAAAGAGGAAATGCATTCATGGAGGAAATAGGGTAAAGCCAGGGTAGGGAAAACTAGCTGGCTATGAGAGAGAAATATTCTGACTGGTGATCTGAGGAGAATCTCACCCATCCAATTAGGAAATGGAGAAAAGCACGAGATAGACAGTTCTCAAAACAACAAATACAAGTTCACTATAAATACATGAAAAAAACAAATATTTAGCATTCAGGGAAATACCATCCCAAACTCCATTGATATTTCAGCTCATGCCAGCCAGTTAGGTATTCATCAAGACTCCAAATAATAAGTGCTGGAGAGGATGTGGGTAAAAATGTACAAAGATACACTGTGAGACCGAAAATCGGGACTTCTCATCTGAAAAGTAGTATGGAGAGTCAGCAGAAGACTAGGAATATGAACACCATGTGCCCAGGATTCCCAAGCCTTCTCCTTATTCCCAATTTACAATGGTTCTGTATACACATGAGACACTGGAACTTCAATATTTACAGTGGTTTCTATCACCATTAGAAAGATATGAATGAGCCCAGATGCACATCAACACAAAAATGGATAATAAACACCTAGAAACATGACAATACATTTGAGCAAACTATTTTTTCATGATACACCATCATGTCAAAATGAGTCCTCATATAGCATATTAAAACACTGTCCTAAAAAATTCTAAAATATAAAACTTGTAACACCCAAATCCCTAAGATTATACAAGGATGGCATTTTAAAGCAAAAATGTAGGAAACTTATGTAGACAATTCTAAGGCCAAATACAATCATTTCAGCAAAGGTGAGACTTCTTTTCCCCCCGCAATGTCAAAGAATATTTGATGAAATCCAAACCTTCCAGGCAGAATCTGAGCGTGTCTTTAGGAGCCTCTCCACTCATGTTAGTTTACCTAGGCTTTCTTCCTGGGATATAGAAAAAAACACCACCCAGTTTCTTTTTAGCTATTCAAAGGCTGAACTTGCCATAAAACAGTGGTTTGGAGGTACCCATAACCGCAATCAGGTGAGAGTAGGAGATAAACAGACACAGAGTTGCTGAGAGAGCTGGGCACTTAGAGCATGGCCCTGTAGTCTAGGTTAAGAATAGTAGTTTATGGCACTGTCATGGCATCATAGTGTGACAGCAAGGGCCAAGGGTAACTCTGGTAGACAAAGGGCAGCCTGCAGTACCATAAACATGAAATGAATACTAGGCATGGGCAACCCACCCTGCTGAGAATGATTTAGAACACTTACCCCCATTAACATCACACAGGAAGTTAAAGCCACCCTCTTAAGAATTACAATATTGCCCTGAAGACATGGACTCTCAGTGGTGTCTCCTCAGGAACCACTGCATCCCTTACACCTCCATGATGCAGTAGCCAGGTATCCTCCCAGAATTTTACATGGTTACTCATCATATGGGCTCAGGATAGTGAGTGACAGGCATGTGCTGAAGGCTCTCATCAGGAAGAGGTATGTTGCTGCTGTGGACGTTCTGTAGAGTAGAGGATCACAGAGGCTCGGCCCCTTTCAAACTGGTGCTTTGGGAATAATGATAGTGAGCAAGAACTTCTAGTTGAGAATTCAAAGGACAGAAGCTTCCAGAAGTGCTGGGGCAGGATCAGGGAGAATGGTATTTTCACTGAGTTCTCAGAAGAAGCCACAGATTCTGAAACCAGGCCATGTCTCTCATGCTCCAAGAGGTTGTAGGAAAAGCCTCAGTGACTTCGAATCATGCACAGTACAAGACCACTGAGTACAGAATTCCATAATTGGAGTCTGCACTACAGATTAGTCTCTAGCCTCCATGCCCACAGGGTTTATTTGGCAATTCCTACATTGGATAGTCCCATGTCTCTGAGCAAAGAATCCAATACTGAGAATGTATTTCCACAATATTTGCATCCCCCAAACCACACAAAGCCTTAGCTTTCCAAAATTAGAAATCCCGGACAGATATTTCTCCATTTCAGTTACATTACTTTCAGGTTTTTGTGAAGATTCCCTTGGTTTTGTTTAAGCCTTTTGTGTAAAGGTAAAATTTCTAAGCTGATTCTAAGCTGCAAAAGCCTGAGTTAAAGTGGAAAAGCCTGGGCATTGTAAAGTCTCTAAATTGCAAGGCCTGGGTTAAAGAGTAAAAGACCAGGTATTGTTACAATTCCTCTGCTACCCCTGGAACCTGGAATCCCTGTAGCTGTTAGGACAATACCTGAACTGCCCAGTAAATATTTCTCCTGGTTCCCTGGTGGTTTAATAGCTAAGGGCTCCAAGTAGCTCCGCAAGTAGGCATCCAGGTCCCAAAACCAATCAGTTTAAATGTGTACCCCGCTTAGGAGTGACCAATCACCCCTGCCCAGACTGTTCCCGCCAATGAATGTACTAATCCTGTCTCAGAGTTGTTGTTCAATTTTCCCGCGCCTCATGATGATTTGTTCTGATGTATGCAAAGCCCCCCGCCCTCTCCAAAAAGTGTACTTAAGCTCTGCTTGACCTCTGCTCTGGGCTCTGGGCTGCTCTATCTTCCTGAGTGAGCCTGGAACCTCAGCATGCTGGATTAATAAATCCCCTTTTGCCAATTGCATGGAGCCAGTCTCTTGTGTGGTCTCTTTCTCCCACTCTCCGCCGGACCCTTACATTTGTTTGGCCTGATATTTCTAAGGGTTTGCCGATTTAGTTATATTTTGTAATATAGTTAATTTTCTAAGATATTTTCACTCATTTTTGTTTTAGTTCTCTGCTTCCTTTTCATTCTCATTTTAAATTCTTTCCTCTTCTCTTTTATATGGAATTTCATCCTCATCTCCTCTTCAGTCTCTGGTTATTATAACCAATTTCATTGTCTTTTCGTTTTAAATTTTGTTATGATGATTTTATTGTCACTGAGGTCTTTTTTTTTTTTCCATCAAGGTGCCCATTGCTATTTCCTATGAAGTTCGATTAATTAATAAGTATTATAGGAAATCATGTGAAATATACATTTTATTTGTACGATTTGCATGTTTTTCTTTAAGCCTGATTTTTCTCAGAGATTCATCTTTCCCCTTGATGGGAAGCTGGTGACTAAATATGTTAAACATGCTCATTTGGGAACTTGACGCTGAGACTGATGGCCTGACCCGAACACATCCTAAAGAAAAACTTACACACTGAAAGGACACACGCATAACTTTAGAACTAAAATGCTTGCAAAATCTCCTCCTAGGAATGCACGCAACAGGGAAAAGAAAGGGGGGGGGATTATGATACCACCAAATATTGTGTGTCCCCCATAACTGCATCCAAGATCTTTTTACTACTGTTCACTTCAGAGGTAGGATGAACATATTTAGTGATTTTCTTGATTTCTTGCATTAAAAAGTCAATGAACTAGAAAGTTTTGTTTGCATGCTAACAGAATGGATACATCCTGAAAGGATGTGACTCCTTCAACAGGCCTTTGGTTTCTCATTTAAGCCCGTTTCCTGCCTCAACTTACATAGTGGAGTCAAGGGAGAATGGAAGATTTAAGACCGGCATGGATTAGTGGAAATGGGAAACTAAAATTTTGAGCCTTTGGGAATGATGATCATTTAACAGAAATGTCTTCACTGGCCATTACAGGTTAAGTATTTTCCGAATTTGATTGATCTTTCAGAGTATTAAATTTTTTCCTTATGATATGAGGACGTCACCAAGAAGAAAACTGAAACAATATTCAAAAAATTTTCTCTATTGATATGAAATGAAGGTTACTTTTCAGATTCTGCTTCCTTGATTTCTAAAGCTATTTTCATGTCCTATTACATTCTTTAGACTTAAATATTAAATTATGATGTTTGATTTCCACGTAAGTCTTGTGTGAGGTCATTTTGTTTGGCATAATTTCCCTTCATAAGAAAAAAAGAAAAATAAAACATGAATTAATATTGACACCTTTACATACCTGCAGAGTGGTCTTTTCCATGCCATCAGTCGTATCCTTCTCTCCTGATGATGACATATTGTCATGTGCCCCTGGGGATGAATGCACAGATGTACTTAAATTACTTAAAAGAGTTAGACTGAGTGAATTTCTAGCCAACAAAAACATAATTGTAAGAATCCTAAAATTTTATTTTCACAATATTTTCAAGTGAAAATGTTAATGTTAGGTGAATGTTCATGTTGCTTGAATTTTTTTGATTGTTGGGTGAACTTGGTGGTTGTACCCTGAGCCAAGTGTATCCTTGGCAAGAACTGTAGCCCGAACTTCAAATCCCAGGCCTTCAATTTTTTTGGAGACAGAGTGACGGAATATTCCCTGGCTCACTGGAAACCTGACATCAGCCTGTCTCAGCCTCCCACTAAGCTTTTTATTACAGAGGAGTCCTTCTTCCCCCAGGGCATATTGAGTGATTTGGGGAGTAGTTTTCCTAATCCAATACTTCAGAGACAATGGAGGTCACTTTGTTCAATGCATATCTCAAAGATTCCACCATTCCAGGAAAAATGATATTTTGTAGAAAAACAATGTTGAAATTACAATGGAAAAAAGAAACTTCACACTGTCTCCTATGTTTTTTCCTAATAATAATTTTTAATGAACCACTGCGTGTAACATTGGTGTCAACAAAATATGTGTGTCTATATGATCACTGTGATATCTTTGACAGTAAACCACATATTCCTTTCCTTCCCTTTGCCTTCATTTCTTCTGTTAGGGTTCACTCTGGTTTTGAAAGGATTCGGGTCTTGGTGCCTGAAATCAACTGGTTTTGCTTCTCTGGTGTTAGCTACCTCAAAACATGACCCCTATTGTACTGGGTAACAACCACTTGACCTGTAAATTATTCCTTCTCTGTCTAGTTCTCAAGGTCCTGGACTTCAGGGGCTACTTTTACAACAAATTGGTTTGAACACCCATAATAAAGTGTCAGGTAAGTGTCTGAGGCAATAACACTTGGCGTGGACGGTGTCTTTTCTAGAGGTAGGGATGAATGGAGACTTGAGGAGTGAGGCCATCGGCCAGAGGCAGAGAATGGTGAAAAAGTGGAAGGCTATATAGCACGACATAGAGACAAGGGTTAAGGGGGATGGCATGTGTCTGATAATACAGAGATTGGTGAAAACTGCCAGAAGTTCATGTCGGTAGCAAACGGGCTAAAGATAGACTGAGGAAGACTTGCATTGTGAAAGATGCCTGGAAATATTAAGGTGCTTGGACATACACATACCAAAGCATGTCATCTATGTCATGGGCACATATATCTCTGGAACCATCTCAATTCTGTGGGCATGTGATCTTGAGGGGCATGTTCATGATTGGAGATGAATAATGAGAATGCAAATTGCACTATGAGGTTGATGCAGGCCTGAATGGAAGGCATGTCTCCAAAAGGATCTGGGTTCTGTTTTTAGCATACAGAGGTAACAAACAAACAACAAGTCAAAGACAAAGAATAATGAGCAAACACTCCATTGGGATGTGGAAGAATTTATGGATTGACTACTCTGAGATAAAATTTCAGGAAAGAGTGTTCACCAGCAAATGTTCACTTTAGAAACAAGGGATAAACTAAAGTACATATGATCATACATCTTATTATTTCTTGCCTCAAACTTCCCACAAGAGTTGTCAAAGTCATGAAATGATGTTGTATATAAAACATCACTCAAGTTTGATGCATTTGGTTGATACACTAGATGTCACAGTAGAGTGCACATTGCCTTATAAATGAGATTTTCCTGTATTTCACAGACTGGCCTTGATATCTCGGCTTCCAAAAAAACTAGAATTCCACTGAATATCAGGATTCTGGACTTCAATCCTTCTCCCCAGACCTATTTTTAAAATTTGGGTGGGAAGAACAATGAGGCCCACAACCCAACTAAGAGGTGTCATGAATTTAATTGTAGACGCCTATGATAGAGGTGATTTTTAAACAAAATTTCCTCAGACATTTACAGAAATATTTTGAAATGTGGATGCAGCAGCAACACAGACCCCATGGGGCAAATCCTCCCAACACATGGCAGAAAATGGATATATCAGGAGTGAGAAGATTGCTATCATTTCCAAGGTTTAAACATAGGTGGTTTTATACAAGCTGTACGGCAACCATTACCTGAGTCCAGTGTTTTTGGTCGATTCTTCCTTTTTGGTTTAATGGGAGCTGTATCTTTGCTTTTGGTGGTCAGCTTGATGTGCATGCAGAGAAGATATTATGTAAGTATTTTACAGTACATTCAGCATACTCTTAATAATATCACATAAACATAGAAGATGAATTACCTTGTAGGAAGCATGTACGTCGTTAGAGACTGAAAAGCAAGTGAAATATATAATCAATAAAACCTGAATATTAAGAAAAACACATTCATGAGTCTATGAAATAAGTAGAGAGCTCAGTCTGAGTGATAACAATTTTCATTTGCGTTGATACAGACTACATTCGCTTAGGGGTTTTGTGTTTGTGGATTTTGTTGAGTACTATGACAAGACTGAAATGTAGTAAATCAATATGGAGAAAATATCTTTAGTAATTAAAACTTGTAGTTAAGTTTCAAATAATACGAACACCTTTGCAACCATCATAAATATTTAGGCAAATTACGTATACAAATGTGAAGATGCACAATCTGGAGACCACAGTGATCTGTATTTAGAGAAGCAAAAGGAAAACCTGAGGACTTCAATTTCAAACCTGAACTAGTCAGATGGCACTACATATGTCAAGTGACCTATGAATTCTTTAATCCATTTTATTATAAGTGAGTATCCTGTACCTCATTTGTCTAATTATTAAAAAGTTTTCATCCAAGATCTGCAGAAATGTACACTTTATTTCTCCTCAAATTGTTTTTTTTTTCCTGAATTTATTGTACCAGATATATGCATTTAGAAAAACAGGTAATACATATATGTGTGTTCTTTTCATACCCGTCTGGGACCCTGGGACATCTTCTAATCCTGCTTCCTTTGTTTTAGGCAATAGAATGTTGTCGTTTTCAGCCTCCTTCAATGATACATGTCCTGCATCTGAAAAAAAATGTGAGAAAGCATAAAGAATTTAGATATGGCCATCCACAGCAAACTGGGATCTGAAAGGAAGCAGAATTAACAGATAGGACTGAAGTATTGTGTTTCAAATCTTTTATGTGAACATGTTAGAAAATGTCTTAGTATAGGTGGAATAAATTTCTTAAAGAATTCTGTTTAAAAACATGAGTGTGACATAAAACACCCAGACATGATATCACATATTTTCTGAAAGTACTGAAGAGCAGAATTTGAGGCACCTAGACATCAGAATTAAGCACAGGAATGGAGTTTATTCTTGCAGCACCAGGGACATGGTTTCATTCCAAAGCACCAATATAATATAAAAATTAAAATCATAATCAGTGTCATCATCATCATCATCATATAATACTATAACCATATTAATAATAAGTCACTATCTTTAAAAAAAAAAACAGCTTCAGAAACACTAGGTCCCTGATCTAAATCACTCTTATGGATGTCACACACATGGTGGTGTCTGGTACGTGTGCAGGAGGGTTGCCCTGATTTTTGCAGTCCCTACTTGTTTCAATCATCTGTGGACCAGGTATCATCTCACTTTTGGTTTGAAGGCAGGCACACTGAAAAATGCTGAATTGCCTTTTCTCATTTTCCCCTCCAAAATTTCCTTGCTAACTTCTTTATTTTCTCCCACATTTCCCCTTCCTTCTAGCTGATTCAAGCAAAACAACAAACAAAACAACAAACGGACAAACACAAACTTCTGGTGTGGGAGACTTGATTCTTTCCACTATGCATTGTTTGCATGGGTCATTTCAACTCCTTCCTATCTACCAATGTAGAAAATTAATCTGAGAAAATGATTTCTAAATTTTGGTCTTTTTGTTATCCCCACTACCTAAGAATTATGCTCAGAAGTATAGCAATATTTATCCTGGCGCTTGATCATATTTTCTTCTGGTGTGTAGGATCTACTAGAATGCTCTTTGATGTCCCTCAGGAACATTCATTTCTTGGCTACAAAAATGCTGTTGGCAAACTAGGATCATTGGACTCACCTATGAACATAAAGCTAATGTAGAAGGAAAGAACTACTGAGTCACAAGGAGAATCTCCTGGCCCCAACTGACCATACACTACAGTTTGAGAGCTCCAGTGTAAATGCTGTTCGCATCCAATACCTCTACCTTAAGTTGAACATAACCCTGGGATTCTCCCTAAGATGATCCACTCAAATGGAAGTTTAGAAAAAGGTCTAATCTTTCCAAATTTAATTTTAGCTATCTGGGAATTTGGGGACCAATCCGTAATCATTCCTATTTCTTTCCACTCTCCTAATTGGCGTTTCTGCTCTATAAAATCTTTGTACAGACTAGCAAGGTTTTATGTGTCATTATATTGTATACATGGATAAACAAACCTAGCAATATGGGATTCCTTCTTCACTCCTCAATTTGATTCCAACTGTGACTACGTTAAGAAGGTTGGAAAATTTTCACTCTACACTTCATTGAGTTTTGGACCTGGCAACTCAAATATGCTCCCCAGATTATCAAAAAGCTGCTCTTTTCCCTGCTCATATGTACCTGAGTGTCCTTGACTCCACTGACTACAGCTGCTGCCTCTTTCTTCATTTGATACCCTGTAATTAATTAATGCCTGTCTCAGTGTTCATATCCTCCTCTTCTCTCTGATTTCTACTTTACTTTGATGGAAGCATGTCTCGAAATGCAATTCCTAATTCAGATCCTTTAGCGACATCCCCAGTGTAGCCTGTGACAGAAACCTAATACCATATGACTCATTATATTTCTTTGTCCTTATCAGGTAATACATACTCTCCTTGAACAATTATAATATACTAGTGCTCATGTATTAAGGCAATAGGCTCCGCAATGTATTTTGCATTATTCATGACTCTTACCTTCTCTATGTCCATTTATTCTGTTCTCGGCTTCTGAATGGGACTCACCAGATGCGCTAGAAGCACAAACCTCTCGAGGTTTCTCACAGACACTCTGGAGAAAGTAATGCCAATAGTGAGTTGCACAAAGATTTCATCAGTACCTTTATCTCATCACCATATGTCTATTTTTGAAATCATCCGAATTGGAAATTAGATGAGTGCATTTTAAGCAAGAATGGATGCATTAGTTTCACTGCCTTAGGCACCTCAGATTAAGTGAGCCTTATATCATTCTGGCTACTGATTGGATAAAACCAGGATGAGGGACATAGGAACCCTGTTCCCTCAGAATATACACACTGACATTCATATACCCCCAAAACTAGCATCAGCATTTAATCAGTCAACTTTGCACTTCCAGCATTTCTAAGAATGCTGTAGAATTCTTCTTTGAAAGCCTTTTGAGAATGGCTCTTGATGTTCTAGAGCATTCAAATTTTATACCCTGAATGGTCAATATTTTATTCTGAAAGTACGATACTTGGTAAGATGAGAGTTTCAATTCTGTCACCTTGTGTAGGAATGGGAAACTGTTGTTCTTGCTTCATTTGGTTAATCAGAGACTTCCAAAATTTAATGTATTTCAGCAAAATATTTACCAAGTCAAAACTTATTACTTTAAAAAAGTAAAATATAGTGAGGAAAATGTCTGTGTTTAACATGAACATAACAGTTCCACACACAACTTGGGTAGAATATGCAACACTTCCATTGAAGAAGAAAGTTAAGAGGTATTTCAAAAGTAAAGGTGACTCCCATGTCTTAAAAGCTGACTATTTGCAGAGGTGGGAGTCATTTGAACTGGTGCATAGCTGCTTGCTAAAAAAAGAGAAGCTGTGTGAAAACACAGGAGTGACACAATGGAGAGCCTGTGACCAGATGAAACCAAGAAATATTAAGATACTCAAAGAGGAAATGCATTCATGGAGGAAATAGGGTAAAGCCAGGGTAGGGAAAACTAGCTGGCTATGAGAGAGAAATATTCTGACTGGTGATCTGAGGAGAATCTCACCCATCCAATTAGGAAATGGAGAAAAGCACGAGATAGACAGTTCTCAAAACAACAAATACAAGTTCACTATAAATACATGAAAAAAACAAATATTTAGCATTCAGGGAAATACCATCCCAAACTCCATTGATATTTCAGCTCATGCCAGCCAGTTAGGTATTCATCAAGACTCCAAATAATAAGTGCTGGAGAGGATGTGGGTAAAAATGTACAAAGATACACTGTGAGACCGAAAATCGGGACTTCTCATCTGAAAAGTAGTATGGAGAGTCAGCAGAAGACTAGGAATATGAACACCATGTGCCCAGGATTCCCAAGCCTTCTCCTTATTCCCAATTTACAATGGTTCTGTATACACATGAGACACTGGAACTTCAATATTTACAGTGGTTTCTATCACCATTAGAAAGATATGAATGAGCCCAGATGCACATCAACACAAAAATGGATAATAAACACCTAGAAACATGACAATACATTTGAGCAAACTATTTTTTCATGATACACCATCATGTCAAAATGAGTCCTCATATAGCATATTAAAACACTGTCCTAAAAAATTCTAAAATATAAAACTTGTAACACCCAAATCCCTAAGATTATACAAGGATGGCATTTTAAAGCAAAAATGTAGGAAACTTATGTAGACAATTCTAAGGCCAAATACAATCATTTCAGCAAAGGTGAGACTTCTTTTCCCCCCGCAATGTCAAAGAATATTTGATGAAATCCAAACCTTCCAGGCAGAATCTGAGCGTGTCTTTAGGAGCCTCTCCACTCATGTTAGTTTACCTAGGCTTTCTTCCTGGGATATAGAAAAAAACACCACCCAGTTTCTTTTTAGCTATTCAAAGGCTGAACTTGCCATAAAACAGTGGTTTGGAGGTACCCATAACCGCAATCAGGTGAGAGTAGGAGATAAACAGACACAGAGTTGCTGAGAGAGCTGGGCACTTAGAGCATGGCCCTGTAGTCTAGGTTAAGAATAGTAGTTTATGGCACTGTCATGGCATCATAGTGTGACAGCAAGGGCCAAGGGTAACTCTGGTAGACAAAGGGCAGCCTGCAGTACCATAAACATGAAATGAATACTAGGCATGGGCAACCCACCCTGCTGAGAATGATTTAGAACACTTACCCCCATTAACATCACACAGGAAGTTAAAGCCACCCTCTTAAGAATTACAATATTGCCCTGAAGACATGGACTCTCAGTGGTGTCTCCTCAGGAACCACTGCATCCCTTACACCTCCATGATGCAGTAGCCAGGTATCCTCCCAGAATTTTACATGGTTACTCATCATATGGGCTCAGGATAGTGAGTGACAGGCATGTGCTGAAGGCTCTCATCAGGAAGAGGTATGTTGCTGCTGTGGACGTTCTGTAGAGTAGAGGATCACAGAGGCTCGGCCCCTTTCAAACTGGTGCTTTGGGAATAATGATAGTGAGCAAGAACTTCTAGTTGAGAATTCAAAGGACAGAAGCTTCCAGAAGTGCTGGGGCAGGATCAGGGAGAATGGTATTTTCACTGAGTTCTCAGAAGAAGCCACAGATTCTGAAACCAGGCCATGTCTCTCATGCTCCAAGAGGTTGTAGGAAAAGCCTCAGTGACTTCGAATCATGCACAGTACAAGACCACTGAGTACAGAATTCCATAATTGGAGTCTGCACTACAGATTAGTCTCTAGCCTCCATGCCCACAGGGTTTATTTGGCAATTCCTACATTGGATAGACCCATGTCTCTGAGCAAAGAATCCAATACTGAGAATGTATTTCCACAATATTTGCATCCCCCAAACCACACAAAGCCTTAGCTTTCCAAAATTAGAAATCCCGGACAGATATTTCTCCATTTCAGTTACATTACTTTCAGGTTTTTGTGAAGATTCCCTTGGTTTTGTTTAAGCCTGTTGTGTAAAGGTAAAATTTCTAAGCTGATTCTAAGCTGCAAAAGCCTGAGTTAAAGTGGAAAAGCCTGGGCATTGTAAAGTCTCTAAATTGCAAGGCCTGGGTTAAAGAGTAAAAGACCAGGTATTGTTACAATTCCTCTGCTACCCCTGGAACCTGGAATCCCTGTAGCTGTTAGGACAATACCTGAACTGCCCAGTAAATATTTCTCCTGGTTCCCTGGTGGTTTAATAGCTAAGGGCTCCAAGTAGCTCCGCAAGTAGGCATCCAGGTCCCAAAACCAATCAGTTTAAATGTGTACCCCGCTTAGGAGTGACCAATCACCCCTGCCCAGACTGTTCCCGCCAATGAATGTACTAATCCTGTCTCAGAGTTGTTGTTCAATTTTCCCGCGCCTCATGATGATTTGTTCTGATGTATGCAAAGCCCCCCGCCCTCTCCAAAAAGTGTACTTAAGCTCTGCTTGACCTCTGCTCTGGGCTCTGGGCTGCTCTATCTTCCTGAGTGAGCCTGGAACCTCAGCATGCTGGATTAATAAATCCCCTTTTGCCAATTGCATGGAGCCAGTCTCTTGTGTGGTCTCTTTCTCCCACTCTCCGCCGGACCCTTACATTTGTTTGGCCTGATATTTCTAAGGGTTTGCCGATTTAGTTATATTTTGTAATATAGTTAATTTTCTAAGATATTTTCACTCATTTTTGTTTTAGTTCTCTGCTTCCTTTTCATTCTCATTTTAAATTCTTTCCTCTTCTCTTTTATATGGAATTTCATCCTGATCTCCTCTTCAGTCTCTAGTTATTATAACCAATTTCATTGTCTTTTCATTTTAAATTTTGTTATGATGATTTTATTGTCACTGAGGTCTTTTTTTTTTCCATCAAGGTGCCCATTGCTATTTCCTATGAAGTTCGATTAATTAATAAGTATTATAGGAAATCATGTGAAATATACATTTTATTTGTACGATTTGCATGTTTTTCTTTAAGCCTGATTTTTCTCAGAGATTCATCTTTCCCTTTGATGGGAAGCTGGTGACTAAATATGTTAAACATGCTCATTTGGGAACTTGACGCTGAGACTGATGGCCTGACCCGAACACATCCTAAAGAAAAACTTACACACTGAAAGGACACACGCATAACTTTAGAACTAAAATGCTTGCAAAATCTCCTCCTAGGAATGCACGCAACAGGGAAAAGAAAGGGGGGGATTATGATACCACCAAATATTGTGTGTCCCCCATAACTGCATCCAAGATCTTTTTACTACTGTTCACTTCAGAGGTAGGATGAACATATTTAGTGATTTTCTTGATTTCTTGCATTAAAAAGTCAATGAACTAGAAAGTTTTGTTTGCATGCTAACAGAATGGATACATCCTGAAAGGATGTGACTCCTTCAACAGGCCCTTTGGTTTCTCATTTAAGCCCGTTTCCTGCCTCAACTTACATAGTGGAGTCAAGGGAGAATGGAAGATTTAAGACCGGCATGGATTAGTGGAAATGGGAAACTAAAATTTTGAGCCTTTGGGAATGATGATCATTTAACAGAAATGTCTTCACTGGCCATTACAGGTTAAGTATTTTCCGAATTTGATTGATCTTTCAGAGTATTAAATTTTTTCCTTATGATATGAGGACGTCACCAAGAAGAAAACTGAAACAATATTCAAAAAATTTTCTCTATTGATATGAAATGAAGGTTACTTTTCAGATTCTGCTTCCTTGATTTCTAAAGCTATTTTCATGTCCTATTATATTCTTTAGACTTAAATATTAAATTATGATGTTTGATTTCCACGTAAGTCTTGTGTGAGGTCATTTTGTTTGGCATAATTTCCCTTCATAAGAAAAAAAGAAAAATAAAACATGAATTAATATTGACACCTTTACATACCTGCAGAGTGGTCTTTTCCATGCCATCAGTCGTATCCTTCTCTCCTGATGATGACATATTGTCATGTGCCCCTGGGGATGAATGCACAGATGTACTTAAATTACTTAAAAGAGTTAGACTGAGTGAATTTCTAGCCAACAAAAACATAATTGTAAGAATCCTAAAATTTTATTTTCACAATATTTTCAAGTGAAGCTTAATGTTAGGTGAATGTTCATGTTGCTTGAATTTTTTTGATTGTTGGGTGAACTTGGTGGTTGTACCCTGAGCCAAGTGTATCCTTGGCAAGAACTGTAGCCCGACCTTCAAATCCCAGGCCTTCAATTTTTTTGGAGACAGAGTGACAGAATATTCCCTGGCTCACTGGAAACCTGACATCAGCCTGTCTCAGCCTCCCACTAAGCTTTTTATTACAGAGGAGTCCTTCTTCCCCCAGGGCATATTGAGTGATTTGGGGAGTAGTTTTACTAATCCAATACTTCAGAGACAATGGAGGTCACTTTGTTCAATGCATATCTCAAAGATTCAACCATTCCAGGAAAAATGATATTTTGTAGAAAAACAATGTTGAAATTACAATGGCAAAAAGAAACTTCACACTGTCTCCTATGTTTTTTCCTAATAATAATTTTTAATGAACCACTGCGTGTAACATTGGTGTCAACAAAATATGTGTGTCTATATGATCACTGTGATATCTTTGACAGTAAACCACATATTCCTTTCCTTCCCTTTGCCTTCATTTCTTCTGTTAGGGTTCACTCTGGTTTTGAAAGGATTCGGGTCTTGGTGCCTGAAATCAACTGGTTTTGCTTCTCTGGTGTTAGCTACCTCAAAACATGACCCCTATTGTACTGGGTAACAACCACTTGACCTGTAAATTATTCCTTCTCTGTCTAGTTCTCAAGGTCCTGGACTTCAGGGGCTACTTTTACAACAAATTGGTTTGAACACCCATAATAAAGTGTCAGGTAAGTGTCTGAGGCAATAACACTTGGCGTGGACGGTGTCTTTTCTAGAGGTAGGGATGAATGGAGACTTGAGGAGTGAGGCCATCGGCCAGAGGCAGAGAATGGTGAAAAAGTGGAAGGCTATATAGCACGACATAGAGACAAGGGTTAAGGGGGATGGCATGTGTCTGATAATACAGAGATTGGTGAAAACTGCCAGAAGTTCATGTCGGTAGCAAACGGGCTAAAGATAGACTGAGGAAGACTTGCATTGTGAAAGATGCCTGGAAATATTAAGGTGCTTGGACATACACATACCAAAGCATGTCATCTATGTCATGGGCACATATATCTCTGGAACCATCTCAATTCTGTGGGCATGTGATCTTGAGGGGCATGTTCATGATTGGAGATGAATAATGAGAATGCAAATTGCACTATGAGGTTGATGCAGGCCTGAATGGAAGGCATGTCTCCAAAAGGATCTGGGTTCTGTTTTTAGCATACAGAGGTAACAAACAAACAACAAGTCAAAGACAAAGAATAATGAGCAAACACTCCATTGGGATGTGGAAGAATTTATGGATTGACTACTCTGAGATAAAATTTCAGGAAAGAGTGTTCACCAGCAAATGTTCACTTTAGAAACAAGGGATAAACTAAAGTACATATGATCATACATCTTATTATTTCTTGCCTCAAACTTCCCACAAGAGTTGTCAAAGTCATGAAATGATGTTGTATATAAAACATCACTCAAGTTTGATGCATTTGGTTGATACACTAGATGTCACAGTAGAGTGCACATTGCCTTATAAATGAGATTTTCCTGTATTTCACAGCCTGGCCTTGATATCTCAGCTTCCAAAAAAACTAGAATTCCACTGAATATCAGGATTCTGGACTTCAATCCTTCTCCCCAGACCTATTTTTAAAATTTGGGTGGGAAGAAAAATGAGGCCCACAACCCAACTAAGAGGTGTCATGAATTTAATTGTAGACGCCTATGATAGAGGTGATTTTTAAACAACATTTCCTCAGACATTTACAGAAATATTTTGAAATGTGGATGCAGCAGCAACACAGACCCCATGGGGCAAATCCTCCCAACACATGGCAGAAAATGGATATATCAGGAGTGAGAAGATTGCTATCATTTCCAAGGTTTAAACATAGGTGGTTTTATACAAGCTGTACGGCAACCATTACCTGAGTCCAGTGTTTTTGGTCGATTCTTCCTTTTTGGTTTAATGGGAGCTGTATCTTTGCTTTTGGTCGTCAGCTTGATGTGCATGCAGAGAAGATATTATGTAAGTATTTTACAGTACATTCAGCATACTCTTAATAATATCACATAAACATAGAAGATGAATTACCTTGTAGGAAGCATGTACGTCGTTAGAGACTGAAAAGCAAGTGAAATATATAATCAATAAAACCTGAATATTAAGAAAAACACATTCATGAGTCTATGAAATAAGTAGAGAGCTCAGTCTGAGTGATAACAATTTTCATTTGCGTTGATACAGACTACATTCGCTTAGGGGTTTTGTGTTTGTGGATTTTGTTGAGTACTATGACAAGACTGAAATGTAGTAAATCAATATGGAGAAAATATCTTTAGTAATTAAAACTTGTAGTTAAGTTTCAAATAATACGAACACCTTTGCAACCATCATAAATATTTAGGCAAATTACGTATACAAATGTGAAGATGCACAATCTGGAGACCACAGTGATCTGTATTTAGAGAAGCAAAAGGAAAACCTGAGGACTTCAATTTCAAACCTGAACTAGTCAGATGGCAGTACATATGTCAAGTGACCTATGAATTCTTTAATCCATTTTATTATAAGTGAGTATCCTGTACCTCATTTGTCTAATTATTAAAAAGTTTTCATCCAAGATCTGCAGAAATGTACACTTTATTTCTCCTCAAATTGTTTTTTTTTCCTGAATTTATTGTACCAGATATATGCATTTAGAAAAACAGGTAATACATATATGTGTGTTCTTTTCATACCCGTCTGGGACCCTGGGACATCTTCTAATCCTGCTTCCTTTGTTTTAGGCAATAGAATGTTGTCGTTTTCAGCCTCCTTCAATGATACATGTCCTGCATCTGAAAAAAAATGTGAGAAAGCATAAAGAATTTAGATATGGCCATCCACAGCAAACTGGGATCTGAAAGGAAGCAGAATTAACAGATAGGACTGAAGTATTGTGTTTCAAATCTTTTATGTGAACATGTTAGAAAATGTCTTAGTATAGGTGGAATAAATTTCTTAAAGAATTCTGTTTAAAAACATGAGTGTGACATAAAACACCCAGACATGATATCACATATTTTCTGAAAGTACTGAAGAGCAGAATTTGAGGCACCTAGACATCAGAATTAAGCACAGGAATGGAGTTTATTCTTGAAGCACCAGGGACATGGTTTCATTCCAAAGCACCAATATAATATAAAAATTAAAATCATAATCAGTGTCATCATCATCATCATCATATAATACTATAACCATATTAATTATAAGTCACTATCTTTAAAAAAATAGCTTCAGAAACACTAGGTACCTGATCTAAATCACTCTTATGGATGTCACACACATGGTGGTGCCTGGTACGTGTGCAGGATTGTTGCCCTGATTTTTGCAGTCCCTACTTGTTTCAATCATCTGTGGACCAGGTATCATCTCACTTTTGGTTTGAAGGCAGGCACACTGAAAAATGCTGAATTGCCTTTTCTCATTTTTCCCTCCAAAATTTCCTTGCTAACTTCTTTATTTTCTCCCACATTTCCCCTTCCTTCTAGCTGATTCAAGCAAAACAACAAACAAAACAACAAACGGACAAACACAAACTTCTGGTGTGGGAGACTTGATTCTTTCCACTATGCATTGTTTGCATGGGTCATTTCAACTCCTTCCTATCTACCAATGTAGAAAATTAATCTGAGAAAATGATTTCTAAATTTTAGTCTTTTTGTTATCCCCACTACCTAAGAATTATGCTCAGAAGTATAGCAATATTTATCCTGGCGCTTGATCATATTTTCTTCTGGTGTGTAGGATCTACTAGAATGCTCTTTGATGTCCCACAGGAACATTCATTTCTTGGCTACAAAAATGCTGTTGGCAAACTAGGATCATTGGACTCACCTACGAACATAAAGCTAATGTAGAAGGAAAGAACTACTGAGTCACAAGGAGAATCTCCTGGCCCCAACTGACCATACACTACAGTTTGAGAGCTCCAGTGTAAATGCTGTTCGCATCCAATACCTCTACCTTAACTTGAACATAACCCTGGGATTCTCCCTAAGATGATTCACTCAAATGGAAGTTTAGAAAAAGGTCTAATCTTTCCAAATTTAATTTTAGCTATCTGGGAATTTGGGGACCAATCCGTAATCATTCCTATTTCTTTCCACTCTCCTAATTGGCGTTTCTGCTCTATAAAATCTTTGTACAGACTAGCAAGGTTTTATGTGTCATTATATTGTATACATGGATAAACAAACCTAGCAATATGGGATTCCTTCTTCACTCCTCAATTTGATTCCAACTGTGACTACGTTACGAAGGTTGGAAAATTTTCACTCTACACTTCATTGAGTTTTGGACCTGGCAACTCAAATATGCTCCCCAGATTATCAAAAAGCTGCTCTTTTCCCTGCTCATATGTACCTGAGTGTCCTTGACTCCACTGACTACAGCTGCTGCCTCTTTCTTCATTTGATACCCTGTAATTAATTAATGCCTGTCTCAGTGTTCATATCCTCCTCTTCTCTCTGATTTCTACTTTACTTTGATGGAAGCATGTCTCGAAATGCAATTCCTAATTCAGATCCTTTAGCGACATCCCCAGTGTAGCCTGTGACAGAAACCTAATACCATATGACTCATTATATTTCTTTGTCCTTATCAGGTAATACATACTCTCCTTGAACAATTATAATATACTAGTGCTCATGTATTAAGGCAATAGGCTCCGCAATGTATTTTGCATTATTCATGACTCTTACCTTCTCTATGTCCATTTATTCTGTTCTCGGCTTCTGAATGGGACTCACCAGATGCGCTAGAAGCACAAACCTCTCGAGGTTTCTCACAGACACTCTGGAGAAAGTAATGCCAATAGTGAGTTGCACAAAGATTTCATCAGTACCTTTATCTCATCACCATATGTCTATTTTTGAAATCATCCCAATTGGAAATTAGATGAGTGCATTTTAAGCAAGAATGGATGCATTAGTTTCACTGCCTTAGGCACCTCAGATTAAGTGAGCCTTATATCATTCTGGCTACTGATTGGATAAAACCAGGATGAGGGACATAGGAACCCTGTTCCCTCAGAATATACACACTGACATTCATATACCCCCAAAACTAGCATCAGCATTTAATCAGTCAACTTTGCACTTCCAGCATTTCTAAGAATGTTGTAGAATTCTTCTTTGAAAGCCTTTTGAGAATGGCCCTTGATGTTCTAGAGCATTCAAATTTTATACCCTGAATGGTCAATATTTTATTCTGAAAGTACGATACTTGGTAAGATGAGAGTTTCAATTCTGTCACCTTGTGTAGGAATGGGAAACTGTTGTTCTTGCTTCATTTGGTTAATCAGAGACTTCCAAAATTTAATGTATTTCAGCAAAATATTTACCAAGTCAAAACTTATTACTTTAAAAAAGTAAAATATAGTGAGGAAAATGTCTGTGTTTAACATGAACATAACAGTTCCACACACAACTTGGGTAGAATATGCAACACTTCCATTGAAGAAGAAAGTTAAGAGGTATTTCAAAAGTAAAGGTGACTCCCATGTCTTAAAAGCTGACTATTTGCAGAGGTGGGAGTCATTTGAACTGGTGCATAGCTGCTTGCTAAAAAAAGAGAAGCTGTGTGAAAACACAGGAGTGACACAATGGAGAGCCTGTGACCAGATGAAACCAAGAAATATTAAGATACTCAAAGAGGAAATGCATTCATGGAGGAAATAGGGTAAAGCCAGGGTAGGGAAAACTAGCTGGCTATGAGAGAGAAATATTCTGACTGGTGATCTGAGGAGAATCTCACCCATCCAATTAGGAAATGGAGAAAAGCACGAGATAGACAGTTCTCAAAACAACAAATACAAGTTCACTATAAATACATGAAAAAAACAAATATTTAGCATTCAGGGAAATACCATCCCAAACTCCATTGATATTTCAGCTCATGCCAGCCAGTTAGGTATTCATCAAGACTCCAAATAATAAGTGCTGGAGAGGATGTGGGTAAAAATGTACAAAGATACACTGTGAGACCGAAAATCGGGACTTCTCATCTGAAAAGTAGTATGGAGAGTCAGCAGAAGACTAGGAATATGAACACCATGTGCCCAGGATTCCCAAGCCTTCTCCTTATTCCCAATTTACAATGGTTCTGTATACACATGAGACACTGGAACTTCAATATTTACAGTGGTTTCTATCACCATTAGAAAGATATGAATGAGCCCAGATGCACATCAACACAAAAATGGATAATAAACACCTAGAAACATGACAATACATTTGAGCAAACTATTTTTTCATGATACACCATCATGTCAAAATGAGTCCTCATATAGCATATTAAAACACTGTCCTAAAAAATTCTAAAATATAAAACTTGTAACACCCAAATCCCTAAGATTATACAAGGATGGCATTTTAAAGCAAAAATGTAGGAAACTTATGTAGACAATTCTAAGGCCAAATACAATCATTTCAGCAAAGGTGAGACTTCTTTTCCCCCCGCAATGTCAAAGAATATTTGATGAAATCCAAACCTTCCAGGCAGAATCTGAGCGTGTCTTTAGGAGCCTCTCCACTCATGTTAGTTTACCTAGGCTTTCTTCCTGGGATATAGAAAAAAACACCACCCAGTTTCTTTTTAGCTATTCAAAGGCTGAACTTGCCATAAAACAGTGGTTTGGAGGTACCCATAACCGCAATCAGGTGAGAGTAGGAGATAAACAGACACAGAGTTGCTGAGAGAGCTGGGCACTTAGAGCATGGCCCTGTAGTCTAGGTTAAGAATAGTAGTTTATGGCACTGTCATGGCATCATAGTGTGACAGCAAGGGCCAAGGGTAACTCTGGTAGACAAAGGGCAGCCTGCAGTACCATAAACATGAAATGAATACTAGGCATGGGCAACCCACCCTGCTGAGAATGATTTAGAACACTTACCCCCATTAACATCACACAGGAAGTTAAAGCCACCCTCTTAAGAATTACAATATTGCCCTGAAGACATGGACTCTCAGTGGTGTCTCCTCAGGAACCACTGCATCCCTTACACCTCCATGATGCAGTAGCCAGGTATCCTCCCAGAATTTTACATGGTTACTCATCATATGGGCTCAGGATAGTGAGTGACAGGCATGTGCTGAAGGCTCTCATCAGGAAGAGGTATGTTGCTGCTGTGGACGTTCTGTAGAGTAGAGGATCACAGAGGCTCGGCCCCTTTCAAACTGGTGCTTTGGGAATAATGATAGTGAGCAAGAACTTCTAGTTGAGAATTCAAAGGACAGAAGCTTCCAGAAGTGCTGGGGCAGGATCAGGGAGAATGGTATTTTCACTGAGTTCTCAGAAGAAGCCACAGATTCTGAAACCAGGCCATGTCTCTCATGCTCCAAGAGGTTGTAGGAAAAGCCTCAGTGACTTCGAATCATGCACAGTACAAGACCACTGAGTACAGAATTCCATAATTGGAGTCTGCACTACAGATTAGTCTCTAGCCTCCATGCCCACAGGGTTTATTTGGCAATTCCTACATTGGATAGACCCATGTCTCTGAGCAAAGAATCCAATACTGAGAATGTATTTCCACAATATTTGCATCCCCCAAACCACACAAAGCCTTAGCTTTCCAAAATTAGAAATCCCGGACAGATATTTCTCCATTTCAGTTACATTACTTTCAGGTTTTTGTGAAGATTCCCTTGGTTTTGTTTAAGCCTGTTGTGTAAAGGTAAAATTTCTAAGCTGATTCTAAGCTGCAAAAGCCTGAGTTAAAGTGGAAAAGCCTGGGCATTGTAAAGTCTCTAAATTGCAAGGCCTGGGTTAAAGAGTAAAAGACCAGGTATTGTTACAATTCCTCTGCTACCCCTGGAACCTGGAATCCCTGTAGCTGTTAGGACAATACCTGAACTGCCCAGTAAATATTTCTCCTGGTTCCCTGGTGGTTTAATAGCTAAGGGCTCCAAGTAGCTCCGCAAGTAGGCATCCAGGTCCCAAAACCAATCAGTTTAAATGTGTACCCCGCTTAGGAGTGACCAATCACCCCTGCCCAGACTGTTCCCGCCAATGAATGTACTAATCCTGTCTCAGAGTTGTTGTTCAATTTTCCCGCGCCTCATGATGATTTGTTCTGATGTATGCAAAGCCCCCCGCCCTCTCCAAAAAGTGTACTTAAGCTCTGCTTGACCTCTGCTCTGGGCTCTGGGCTGCTCTATCTTCCTGAGTGAGCCTGGAACCTCAGCATGCTGGATTAATAAATCCCCTTTTGCCAATTGCATGGAGCCAGTCTCTTGTGTGGTCTCTTTCTCCCACTCTCCGCCGGACCCTTACATTTGTTTGGCCTGATATTTCTAAGGGTTTGCCGATTTAGTTATATTTTGTAATATAGTTAATTTTCTAAGATATTTTCACTCATTTTTGTTTTAGTTCTCTGCTTCCTTTTCATTCTCATTTTAAATTCTTTCCTCTTCTCTTTTATATGGAATTTCATCCTGATCTCCTCTTCAGTCTCTAGTTATTATAACCAATTTCATTGTCTTTTCATTTTAAATTTTGTTATGATGATTTTATTGTCACTGAGGTCTTTTTTTTTTCCATCAAGGTGCCCATTGCTATTTCCTATGAAGTTCGATTAATTAATAAGTATTATAGGAAATCATGTGAAATATACATTTTATTTGTACGATTTGCATGTTTTTCTTTAAGCCTGATTTTTCTCAGAGATTCATCTTTCCCTTTGATGGGAAGCTGGTGACTAAATATGTTAAACATGCTCATTTGGGAACTTGACGCTGAGACTGATGGCCTGACCCGAACACATCCTAAAGAAAAACTTACACACTGAAAGGACACACGCATAACTTTAGAACTAAAATGCTTGCAAAATCTCCTCCTAGGAATGCACGCAACAGGGAAAAGAAAGGGGGGGATTATGATACCACCAAATATTGTGTGTCCCCCATAACTGCATCCAAGATCTTTTTACTACTGTTCACTTCAGAGGTAGGATGAACATATTTAGTGATTTTCTTGATTTCTTGCATTAAAAAGTCAATGAACTAGAAAGTTTTGTTTGCATGCTAACAGAATGGATACATCCTGAAAGGATGTGACTCCTTCAACAGGCCCTTTGGTTTCTCATTTAAGCCCGTTTCCTGCCTCAACTTACATAGTGGAGTCAAGGGAGAATGGAAGATTTAAGACCGGCATGGATTAGTGGAAATGGGAAACTAAAATTTTGAGCCTTTGGGAATGATGATCATTTAACAGAAATGTCTTCACTGGCCATTACAGGTTAAGTATTTTCCGAATTTGATTGATCTTTCAGAGTATTAAATTTTTTCCTTATGATATGAGGACGTCACCAAGAAGAAAACTGAAACAATATTCAAAAAATTTTCTCTATTGATATGAAATGAAGGTTACTTTTCAGATTCTGCTTCCTTGATTTCTAAAGCTATTTTCATGTCCTATTACATTCTTTAGACTTAAATATTAAATTATGATGTTTGATTTCCACGTAAGTCTTGTGTGAGGTCATTTTGTTTGGCATAATTTCCCTTCATAAGAAAAAAAGAAAAATAAAACATGAATTAATATTGACACCTTTACATACCTGCAGAGTGGTCTTTTCCATGCCATCAGTCGTATCCTTCTCTCCTGATGATGACATATTGTCATGTGCCCCTGGGGATGAATGCACAGATGTACTTAAATTACTTAAAAGAGTTAGACTGAGTGAATTTCTAGCCAACAAAAACATAATTGTAAGAATCCTAAAATTTTATTTTCACAATATTTTCAAGTGAAGCTTAATGTTAGGTGAATGTTCATGTTGCTTGAATTTTTTTGATTGTTGGGTGAACTTGGTGGTTGTACCCTGAGCCAAGTGTATCCTTGGCAAGAACTGTAGCCCGACCTTCAAATCCCAGGCCTTCAATTTTTTTGGAGACAGAGTGACAGAATATTCCCTGGCTCACTGGAAACCTGACATCAGCCTGTCTCAGCCTCCCACTAAGCTTTTTATTACAGAGGAGTCCTTCTTCCCCCAGGGCATATTGAGTGATTTGGGGAGTAGTTTTACTAATCCAATACTTCAGAGACAATGGAGGTCACTTTGTTCAATGCATATCTCAAAGATTCAACCATTCCAGGAAAAATGATATTTTGTAGAAAAACAATGTTGAAATTACAATGGCAAAAAGAAACTTCACACTGTCTCCTATGTTTTTTCCTAATAATAATTTTTAATGAACCACTGCGTGTAACATTGGTGTCAACAAAATATGTGTGTCTATATGATCACTGTGATATCTTTGACAGTAAACCACATATTCCTTTCCTTCCCTTTGCCTTCATTTCTTCTGTTAGGGTTCACTCTGGTTTTGAAAGGATTCGGGTCTTGGTGCCTGAAATCAACTGGTTTTGCTTCTCTGGTGTTAGCTACCTCAAAACATGACCCCTATTGTACTGGGTAACAACCACTTGACCTGTAAATTATTCCTTCTCTGTCTAGTTCTCAAGGTCCTGGACTTCAGGGGCTACTTTTACAACAAATTGGTTTGAACACCCATAATAAAGTGTCAGGTAAGTGTCTGAGGCAATAACACTTGGCGTGGACGGTGTCTTTTCTAGAGGTAGGGATGAATGGAGACTTGAGGAGTGAGGCCATCGGCCAGAGGCAGAGAATGGTGAAAAAGTGGAAGGCTATATAGCACGACATAGAGACAAGGGTTAAGGGGGATGGCATGTGTCTGATAATACAGAGATTGGTGAAAACTGCCAGAAGTTCATGTCGGTAGCAAACGGGCTAAAGATAGACTGAGGAAGACTTGCATTGTGAAAGATGCCTGGAAATATTAAGGTGCTTGGACATACACATACCAAAGCATGTCATCTATGTCATGGGCACATATATCTCTGGAACCATCTCAATTCTGTGGGCATGTGATCTTGAGGGGCATGTTCATGATTGGAGATGAATAATGAGAATGCAAATTGCACTATGAGGTTGATGCAGGCCTGAATGGAAGGCATGTCTCCAAAAGGATCTGGGTTCTGTTTTTAGCATACAGAGGTAACAAACAAACAACAAGTCAAAGACAAAGAATAATGAGCAAACACTCCATTGGGATGTGGAAGAATTTATGGATTGACTACTCTGAGATAAAATTTCAGGAAAGAGTGTTCACCAGCAAATGTTCACTTTAGAAACAAGGGATAAACTAAAGTACATATGATCATACATCTTATTATTTCTTGCCTCAAACTTCCCACAAGAGTTGTCAAAGTCATGAAATGATGTTGTATATAAAACATCACTCAAGTTTGATGCATTTGGTTGATACACTAGATGTCACAGTAGAGTGCACATTGCCTTATAAATGAGATTTTCCTGTATTTCACAGCCTGGCCTTGATATCTCAGCTTCCAAAAAAACTAGAATTCCACTGAATATCAGGATTCTGGACTTCAATCCTTCTCCCCAGACCTATTTTTAAAATTTGGGTGGGAAGAAAAATGAGGCCCACAACCCAACTAAGAGGTGTCATGAATTTAATTGTAGACGCCTATGATAGAGGTGATTTTTAAACAACATTTCCTCAGACATTTACAGAAATATTTTGAAATGTGGATGCAGCAGCAACACAGACCCCATGGGGCAAATCCTCCCAACACATGGCAGAAAATGGATATATCAGGAGTGAGAAGATTGCTATCATTTCCAAGGTTTAAACATAGGTGGTTTTATACAAGCTGTACGGCAACCATTACCTGAGTCCAGTGTTTTTGGTCGATTCTTCCTTTTTGGTTTAATGGGAGCTGTATCTTTGCTTTTGGTGGTCAGCTTGATGTGCATGCAGAGAAGATATTATGTAAGTATTTTACAGTACATTCAGCATACTCTTAATAATATCACATAAACATAGAAGATGAATTACCTTGTAGGAAGCATGTACGTCGTTAGAGACTGAAAAGCAAGTGAAATATATAATCAATAAAACCTGAATATTAAGAAAAACACATTCATGAGTCTATGAAATAAGTAGAGAGCTCAGTCTGAGTGATAACAATTTTCATTTGCGTTGATACAGACTACATTCGCTTAGGGGTTTTGTGTTTGTGGATTTTGTTGAGTACTATGACAAGACTGAAATGTAGTAAATCAATATGGAGAAAATATCTTTAGTAATTAAAACTTGTAGTTAAGTTTCAAATAATACGAACACCTTTGCAACCATCATAAATATTTAGGCAAATTACGTATACAAATGTGAAGATGCACAATCTGGAGACCACAGTGATCTGTATTTAGAGAAGCAAAAGGAAAACCTGAGGACTTCAATTTCAAACCTGAACTAGTCAGATGGCAGTACATATGTCAAGTGACCTATGAATTCTTTAATCCATTTTATTATAAGTGAGTATCCTGTACCTCATTTGTCTAATTATTAAAAAGTTTTCATCCAAGATCTGCAGAAATGTACACTTTATTTCTCCTCAAATTGTTTTTTTTTCCTGAATTTATTGTACCAGATATATGCATTTAGAAAAACAGGTAATACATATATGTGTGTTCTTTTCATACCCGTCTGGGACCCTGGGACATCTTCTAATCCTGCTTCCTTTGTTTTAGGCAATAGAATGTTGTCGTTTTCAGCCTCCTTCAATGATACATGTCCTGCATCTGAAAAAAAATGTGAGAAAGCATAAAGAATTTAGATATGGCCATCCACAGCAAACTGGGATCTGAAAGGAAGCAGAATTAACAGATAGGACTGAAGTATTGTGTTTCAAATCTTTTATGTGAACATGTTAGAAAATGTCTTAGTATAGGTGGAATAAATTTCTTAAAGAATTCTGTTTAAAAACATGAGTGTGACATAAAACACCCAGACATGATATCACATATTTTCTGAAAGTACTGAAGAGCAGAATTTGAGGCACCTAGACATCAGAATTAAGCACAGGAATGGAGTTTATTCTTGAAGCACCAGGGACATGGTTTCATTCCAAAGCACCAATATAATATAAAAATTAAAATCATAATCAGTGTCATCATCATCATCATCATATAATACTATAACCATATTAATTATAAGTCACTATCTTTAAAAAAATAGCTTCAGAAACACTAGGTCCCTGATCTAAATCACTCTTATGGATGTCACACACATGGTGGTGCCTGGTACGTGTGCAGGATTGTTGCCCTGATTTTTGCAGTCCCTACTTGTTTCAATCATCTGTGGACCAGGTATCATCTCACTTTTGGTTTGAAGGCAGGCACACTGAAAAATGCTGAATTGCCTTTTCTCATTTTTCCCTCCAAAATTTCCTTGCTAACTTCTTTATTTTCTCCCACATTTCCCCTTCCTTCTAGCTGATTCAAGCAAAACAACAAACAAAACAACAAACGGACAAACACAAACTTCTGGTGTGGGAGACTTGATTCTTTCCACTATGCATTGTTTGCATGGGTCATTTCAACTCCTTCCTATCTACCAATGTAGAAAATTAATCTGAGAAAATGATTTCTAAATTTTAGTCTTTTTGTTATCCCCACTACCTAAGAATTATGCTCAGAAGTATAGCAATATTTATCCTGGCGCTTGATCATATTTTCTTCTGGTGTGTAGGATCTACTAGAATGCTCTTTGATGTCCCACAGGAACATTCATTTCTTGGCTACAAAAATGCTGTTGGCAAACTAGGATCATTGGACTCACCTACGAACATAAAGCTAATGTAGAAGGAAAGAACTACTGAGTCACAAGGAGAATCTCCTGGCCCCAACTGACCATACACTACAGTTTGAGAGCTCCAGTGTAAATGCTGTTCGCATCCAATACCTCTACCTTAACTTGAACATAACCCTGGGATTCTCCCTAAGATGATTCACTCAAATGGAAGTTTAGAAAAAGGTCTAATCTTTCCAAATTTAATTTTAGCTATCTGGGAATTTGGGGACCAATCCGTAATCATTCCTATTTCTTTCCACTCTCCTAATTGGCGTTTCTGCTCTATAAAATCTTTGTACAGACTAGCAAGGTTTTATGTGTCATTATATTGTATACATGGATAAACAAACCTAGCAATATGGGATTCCTTCTTCACTCCTCAATTTGATTCCAACTGTGACTACGTTACGAAGGTTGGAAAATTTTCACTCTACACTTCATTGAGTTTTGGACCTGGCAACTCAAATATGCTCCCCAGATTATCAAAAAGCTGCTCTTTTCCCTGCTCATATGTACCTGAGTGTCCTTGACTCCACTGACTACAGCTGCTGCCTCTTTCTTCATTTGATACCCTGTAATTAATTAATGCCTGTCTCAGTGTTCATATCCTCCTCTTCTCTCTGATTTCTACTTTACTTTGATGGAAGCATGTCTCGAAATGCAATTCCTAATTCAGATCCTTTAGCGACATCCCCAGTGTAGCCTGTGACAGAAACCTAATACCATATGACTCATTATATTTCTTTGTCCTTATCAGGTAATACATACTCTCCTTGAACAATTATAATATACTAGTGCTCATGTATTAAGGCAATAGGCTCCGCAATGTATTTTGCATTATTCATGACTCTTACCTTCTCTATGTCCATTTATTCTGTTCTCGGCTTCTGAATGGGACTCACCAGATGCGCTAGAAGCACAAACCTCTCGAGGTTTCTCACAGACACTCTGGAGAAAGTAATGCCAATAGTGAGTTGCACAAAGATTTCATCAGTACCTTTATCTCATCACCATATGTCTATTTTTGAAATCATCCCAATTGGAAATTAGATGAGTGCATTTTAAGCAAGAATGGATGCATTAGTTTCACTGCCTTAGGCACCTCAGATTAAGTGAGCCTTATATCATTCTGGCTACTGATTGGATAAAACCAGGATGAGGGACATAGGAACCCTGTTCCCTCAGAATATACACACTGACATTCATATACCCCCAAAACTAGCATCAGCATTTAATCAGTCAACTTTGCACTTCCAGCATTTCTAAGAATGCTGTAGAATTCTTCTTTGAAAGCCTTTTGAGAATGGCCCTTGATGTTCTAGAGCATTCAAATTTTATACCCTGAATGGTCAATATTTTATTCTGAAAGTACGATACTTGGTAAGATGAGAGTTTCAATTCTGTCACCTTGTGTAGGAATGGGAAACTGTTGTTCTTGCTTCATTTGGTTAATCAGAGACTTCCAAAATTTAATGTATTTCAGCAAAATATTTACCAAGTCAAAACTTATTACTTTAAAAAAGTAAAATATAGTGAGGAAAATGTCTGTGTTTAACATGAACATAACAGTTCCACACACAACTTGGGTAGAATATGCAACACTTCCATTGAAGAAGAAAGTTAAGAGGTATTTCAAAAGTAAAGGTGACTCCCATGTCTTAAAAGCTGACTATTTGCAGAGGTGGGAGTCATTTGAACTGGTGCATAGCTGCTTGCTAAAAAAAGAGAAGCTGTGTGAAAACACAGGAGTGACACAATGGAGAGCCTGTGACCAGATGAAACCAAGAAATATTAAGATACTCAAAGAGGAAATGCATTCATGGAGGAAATAGGGTAAAGCCAGGGTAGGGAAAACTAGCTGGCTATGAGAGAGAAATATTCTGACTGGTGATCTGAGGAGAATCTCACCCATCCAATTAGGAAATGGAGAAAAGCACGAGATAGACAGTTCTCAAAACAACAAATACAAGTTCACTATAAATACATGAAAAAAACAAATATTTAGCATTCAGGGAAATACCATCCCAAACTCCATTGATATTTCAGCTCATGCCAGCCAGTTAGGTATTCATCAAGACTCCAAATAATAAGTGCTGGAGAGGATGTGGGTAAAAATGTACAAAGATACACTGTGAGACCGAAAATCGGGACTTCTCATCTGAAAAGTAGTATGGAGAGTCAGCAGAAGACTAGGAATATGAACACCATGTGCCCAGGATTCCCAAGCCTTCTCCTTATTCCCAATTTACAATGGTTCTGTATACACATGAGACACTGGAACTTCAATATTTACAGTGGTTTCTATCACCATTAGAAAGATATGAATGAGCCCAGATGCACATCAACACAAAAATGGATAATAAACACCTAGAAACATGACAATACATTTGAGCAAACTATTTTTTCATGATACACCATCATGTCAAAATGAGTCCTCATATAGCATATTAAAACACTGTCCTAAAAAATTCTAAAATATAAAACTTGTAACACCCAAATCCCTAAGATTATACAAGGATGGCATTTTAAAGCAAAAATGTAGGAAACTTATGTAGACAATTCTAAGGCCAAATACAATCATTTCAGCAAAGGTGAGACTTCTTTTCCCCCCGCAATGTCAAAGAATATTTGATGAAATCCAAACCTTCCAGGCAGAATCTGAGCGTGTCTTTAGGAGCCTCTCCACTCATGTTAGTTTACCTAGGCTTTCTTCCTGGGATATAGAAAAAAACACCACCCAGTTTCTTTTTAGCTATTCAAAGGCTGAACTTGCCATAAAACAGTGGTTTGGAGGTACCCATAACCGCAATCAGGTGAGAGTAGGAGATAAACAGACACAGAGTTGCTGAGAGAGCTGGGCACTTAGAGCATGGCCCTGTAGTCTAGGTTAAGAATAGTAGTTTATGGCACTGTCATGGCATCATAGTGTGACAGCAAGGGCCAAGGGTAACTCTGGTAGACAAAGGGCAGCCTGCAGTACCATAAACATGAAATGAATACTAGGCATGGGCAACCCACCCTGCTGAGAATGATTTAGAACACTTACCCCCATTAACATCACACAGGAAGTTAAAGCCACCCTCTTAAGAATTACAATATTGCCCTGAAGACATGGACTCTCAGTGGTGTCTCCTCAGGAACCACTGCAT
This sequence comes from Spermophilus citellus, assembly GCF_964194105.1. Classification (NCBI taxonomy): domain Eukaryota; kingdom Metazoa; phylum Chordata; class Mammalia; order Rodentia; family Sciuridae; genus Spermophilus; species Spermophilus citellus. The sequence goes on along the minus strand of NC_138182.1, from coordinate 149,318,968 downwards.
CCCTTACACCTCCATGATGCAGTAGCCAGGTATCCTCCCAGAATTTTACATGGTTACTCATCATATGGGCTCAGGATAGTGAGTGACAGGCATGTGCTGAAGGCTCTCATCAGGAAGAGGTATGTTGCTGCTGTGGACGTTCTGTAGAGTAGAGGATCACAGAGGCTCGGCCCCTTTCAAACTGGTGCTTTGGGAATAATGATAGTGAGCAAGAACTTCTAGTTGAGAATTCAAAGGACAGAAGCTTCCAGAAGTGCTGGGGCAGGATCAGGGAGAATGGTATTTTCACTGAGTTCTCAGAAGAAGCCACAGATTCTGAAACCAGGCCATGTCTCTCATGCTCCAAGAGGTTGTAGGAAAAGCCTCAGTGACTTCGAATCATGCACAGTACAAGACCACTGAGTACAGAATTCCATAATTGGAGTCTGCACTACAGATTAGTCTCTAGCCTCCATGCCCACAGGGTTTATTTGGCAATTCCTACATTGGATAGACCCATGTCTCTGAGCAAAGAATCCAATACTGAGAATGTATTTCCACAATATTTGCATCCCCCAAACCACACAAAGCCTTAGCTTTCCAAAATTAGAAATCCCGGACAGATATTTCTCCATTTCAGTTACATTACTTTCAGGTTTTTGTGAAGATTCCCTTGGTTTTGTTTAAGCCTTTTGTGTAAAGGTAAAATTTCTAAGCTGATTCTAAGCTGCAAAAGCCTGAGTTAAAGTGGAAAAGCCTGGGCATTGTAAAGTCTCTAAATTGCAAGGCCTGGGTTAAAGAGTAAAAGACCAGGTATTGTTACAATTCCTCTGCTACCCCTGGAACCTGGAATCCCTGTAGCTGTTAGGACAATACCTGAACTGCCCAGTAAATATTTCTCCTGGTTCCCTGGTGGTTTAATAGCTAAGGGCTCCAAGTAGCTCCGCAAGTAGGCATCCAGGTCCCAAAACCAATCAGTTTAAATGTGTACCCCGCTTAGGAGTGACCAATCACCCCTGCCCAGACTGTTCCCGCCAATGAATGTACTAATCCTGTCTCAGAGTTGTTGTTCAATTTTCCCGTGCCTCATGATGATTTGTTCTGATGTATGCAAAGCCCCCCGCCCTCTCCAAAAAGTGTACTTAAGCTCTGCTTGACCTCTGCTCTGGGCTCTGGGCTGCTCTATCTTCCTGAGTGAGCCTGGAACCTCAGCATGCTGGATTAATAAATCCCCTTTTGCCAATTGCATGGAGCCAGTCTCTTGTGTGGTCTCTTTCTCCCACTCTCCGCCGGACCCTTACATTTGTTTGGCCTGATATTTCTAAGGGTTTGCCGATTTAGTTATATTTTGTAATATAGTTAATTTTCTAAGATATTTTCACTCATTTTTGTTTTAGTTCTCTGCTTCCTTTTCATTCTCATTTTAAATTCTTTCCTCTTCTCTTTTATATGGAATTTCATCCTCATCTCCTCTTCAGTCTCTAGTTATTATAACCAATTTCATTGTCTTTTCGTTTTAAATTTTGTTATGATGATTTTATTGTCACTGAGGTCTTTTTTTTTTTTTCCATCAAGGTGCCCATTGGTATTTCCTATGAAGTTCGATTAATTAATAAGTATTATAGGAAATCATGTGAAATATACATTTTATTTGTATGATTTGCATGTTTTTCTTTAAGCCTGATTTTTCTCAGAGATTCATCTTTCCCCTTGATGGGAAGCTGGTGACTAAATATGTTAAACATGCTCATTTGGGAACTTGACGCTGAGACTGATGGCCTGACCCGAACACATCCTAAAGAAAAACTTACACACTGAAAGGACACACGCATAACTTTAGAACTAAAATGCTTGCAAAATCTCCTCCTAGGAATGCACGCAACAGGGAAAAGAAAGGGGGGGGATTATGATACCACCAAATATTGTGTGTCCCCCATAACTGCATCCAAGATCTTTTTACTACTGTTCACTTCAGAGGTAGGATGAACATATTTAGTGATTTTCTTGATTTCTTGCATTAAAAAGTCAATGAACTAGAAAGTTTTGTTTGCATGCTAACAGAATGGATACATCCTGAAAGGATGTGACTCCTTCAACAGGCCCTTTGGTTTCTCATTTAAGCCCGTTTCCTGCCTCAACTTACATAGTGGAGTCAAGGGAGAATGGAAGATTTAAGACCGGCATGGATTAGTGGAAATGGGAAACTAAAATTTTGAGCCTTTGGGAATGATGATCATTTAACAGAAATGTCTTCACTGGCCATTACAGGTTAAGTATTTTCCGAATTTGATTGATCTTTCAGAGTATTAAATTTTTTCCTTATGATATGAGGACGTCACCAAGAAGAAAACTGAAACAATATTCAAAAAATTTTCTCTATTGATATGAAATGAAGGTTACTTTTCAGATTCTGCTTCCTTGATTTCTAAAGCTATTTTCATGTCCTATTACATTCTTTAGACTTAAATATTAAATTATGATGTTTGATTTCCACGTAAGTCTTGTGTGAGGTCATTTTGTTTGGCATAATTTCCCTTCATAAGAAAAAAAGAAAAATAAAACATGAATTAATATTGACACCTTTACATACCTGCAGAGTGGTCTTTTCCATGCCATCAGTCGTATCCTTCTCTCCTGATGATGACATATTGTCATGTGCCCCTGGGGATGAATGCACAGATGTACTTAAATTACTTAAAAGAGTTAGACTGAGTGAATTTCTAGCCAACAAAAACATAATTGTAAGAATCCTAAAATTTTATTTTCACAATATTTTCAAGTGAAGCTTAATGTTAGGTGAATGTTCATGTTGCTTGAATTTTTTTGATTGTTGGGTGAACTTGGTGGTTGTACCCTGAGCCAAGTGTATCCTTGGCAAGAACTGTAGCCCGACCTTCAAATCCCAGGCCTTCAATTTTTTTGGAGACAGAGTGACAGAATATTCCCTGGCTCACTGGAAACCTGACATCAGCCTGTCTCAGCCTCCCACTAAGCTTTTTATTACAGAGGAGTCCTTCTTCCCCCAGGGCATATTGAGTGATTTGGGGAGTAGTTTTACTAATCCAATACTTCAGAGACAATGGAGGTCACTTTGTTCAATGCATATCTCAAAGATTCAACCATTCCAGGAAAAATGATATTTTGTAGAAAAACAATGTTGAAATTACAATGGCAAAAAGAAACTTCACACTGTCTCCTATGTTTTTTCCTAATAATAATTTTTAATGAACCACTGCGTGTAACATTGGTGTCAACAAAATATGTGTGTCTATATGATCACTGTGATATCTTTGACAGTAAACCACATATTCCTTTCCTTCCCTTTGCCTTCATTTCTTCTGTTAGGGTTCACTCTGGTTTTGAAAGGATTCGGGTCTTGGTGCCTGAAATCAACTGGTTTTGCTTCTCTGGTGTTAGCTACCTCAAAACATGACCCCTATGGTACTGGGTAACAACCACTTGACCTGTAAATTATTCCTTCTCTGTCTAGTTCTCAAGGTCCTGGACTTCAGGGGCTACTTTTACAACAAATTGGTTTGAACACCCATAATAAAGTGTCAGGTAAGTGTCTGAGGCAATAACACTTGGCGTGGACGGTGTCTTTTCTAGAGGTAGGGATGAATGGAGACTTGAGGAGTGAGGCCATCGGCCAGAGGCAGAGAATGGTGAAAAAGTGGAAGGCTATATAGCACGACATAGAGACAAGGGTTAAGGGGGATGGCATGTGTCTGATAATACAGAGATTGGTGAAAACTGCCAGAAGTTCATGTCGGTAGCAAATGGGCTAAAGATAGACTGAGGAAGACTTGCATTGTGAAAGATGCCTGGAAATATTAAGGTGCTTGGACATACACATACCAAAGCATGTCATCTATGTCATGGGCACATATATCTCTGGAACCATCTCAATTCTGTGGGCATGTGATCTTGAGGGGCATGTTCATGATTGGAGATGAATAATGAGAATGCAAATTGCACTATGAGGTTGATGCAGGCCTGAATGGAAGGCATGTCTCCAAAAGGATCTGGGTTCTGTTTTTAGCATACAGAGGTAACAAACAAACAACAAGTCAAAGACAAAGAATAATGAGCAAACACTCCATTGGGATGTGGAAGAATTTATGGATTGACTACTCTGAGATAAAATTTCAGGAAAGAGTGTTCACCAGCAAATGTTCACTTTAGAAACAAGGGATAAACTAAAGTACATATGATCATACATCTTATTATTTCTTGCCTCAAACTTCCCACAAGAGTTGTCAAAGTCATGAAATGATGTTGTATATAAAACATCACTCAAGTTTGATGCATTTGGTTGATACACTAGATGTCACAGTAGAGTGCACATTGCCTTATAAATGAGATTTTCCTGTATTTCACAGCCTGGCCTTGATATCTCGGCTTCCAAAAAAACTAGAATTCCACTGAATATCAGGATTCTGGACTTCAATCCTTCTCCCCAGACCTATTTTTAAAATTTGGGTGGGAAGAAAAATGAGGCCCACAACCCAACTAAGAGGTGTCATGAATTTAATTGTAGACGCCTATGATAGAGGTGATTTTTAAACAACATTTCCTCAGACATTTACAGAAATATTTTGAAATGTGGATGCAGCAGCAACACAGACCCCATGGGGCAAATCCTCCCAACACATGGCAGAAAATGGATATATCAGGAGTGAGAAGATTGCTATCATTTCCAAGGTTTAAACATAGGTGGTTTTATACAAGCTGTACGGCAACCATTACCTGAGTCCAGTGTTTTTGGTCGATTCTTCCTTTTTGGTTTAATGGGAGCTGTATCTTTGCTTTTGGTGGTCAGCTTGATGTGCATGCAGAGAAGATATTATGTAAGTATTTTACAGTACATTCAGCATACTCTTAATAATATCACATAAACATAGAAGATGAATTACCTTGTAGGAAGCATGTACGTCGTTAGAGCCTGAAAAGCAAGTGAAATATATAATCAATAAAACCTGAATATTAAGAAAAACACATTCATGAGTCTATGAAATAAGTAGAGAGCTCAGTCTGAGTGATAACAATTTTCATTTGCGTTGATACAGACTACATTCGCTTAGGGGTTTTGTGTTTGTGGATTTTGTTGAGTACTATGACAAGACTGAAATGTAGTAAATCAATATGGAGAAAATATCTTTAGTAATTAAAACTTGTAGTTAAGTTTCAAATAATACGAACACCTTTGCAACCATCATAAATATTTAGGCAAATTACGTATACAAATGTGAAGATGCACAATCTGGAGACCACAGTGATCTGTATTTAGAGAAGCAAAAGGAAAACCTGAGGACTTCAATTTCAAACCTGAACTAGTCAGATGGCAGTACATATGTCAAGTGACCTATGAATTCTTTAATCCATTTTATTATAAGTGAGTATCCTGTACCTCATTTGTCTAATTATTAAAAAGTTTTCATCCAAGATCTGCAGAAATGTACACTTTATTTCTCCTCAAATTGTTTTTTTTTCCTGAATTTATTGTACCAGATATATGCATTTAGAAAAACAGGTAATACATATATGTGTGTTCTTTTCATACCCGTCTGGGACCCTGGGACATCTTCTAATCCTGCTTCCTTTGTTTTAGGCAATAGAATGTTGTCGTTTTCAGCCTCCTTCAATGATACATGTCCTGCATCTGAAAAAAAATGTGAGAAAGCATAAAGAATTTAGATATGGCCATCCACAGCAAACTGGGATCTGAAAGGAAGCAGAATTAACAGATAGGACTGAAGTATTGTGTTTCAAATCTTTTATGTGAACATGTTAGAAAATGTCTTAGTATAGGTGGAATAAATTTCTTAAAGAATTCTGTTTAAAAACATGAGTGTGACATAAAACACCCAGACATGATATCACATATTTTCTGAAAGTACTGAAGAGCAGAATTTGAGGCACCTAGACATCAGAATTAAGCACAGGAATGGAGTTTATTCTTGCAGCACCAGGGACATGGTTTCATTCCAAAGCACCAATATAATATAAAAATTAAAATCATAATCAGTGTCATCATCATCATCATCATATAATACTATAACCATATTAATTATAAGTCACTATCTTTAAAAAAATAGCTTCAGAAACACTAGGTCCCTGATCTAAATCACTCTTATGGATGTCACACACATGGTGGTGCCTGGTACGTGTGCAGGATTGTTGCCCTGATTTTTGCAGTCCCTACTTGTTTCAATCATCTGTGGACCAGGTATCATCTCACTTTTGGTTTGAAGGCAGGCACACTGAAAAATGCTGAATTGCCTTTTCTCATTTTTCCCTCCAAAATTTCCTTGCTAACTTCTTTATTTTCTCCCACATTTCCCCTTCCTTCTAGCTGATTCAAGCAAAACAACAAACAAAACAACAAACGGACAAACACAAACTTCTGGTGTGGGAGACTTGATTCTTTCCACTATGCATTGTTTGCATGGGTCATTTCAACTCCTTCCTATCTACCAATGTAGAAAATTAATCTGAGAAAATGATTTCTAAATTTTAGTCTTTTTGTTATCCCCACTACCTAAGAATTATGCTCAGAAGTATAGCAATATTTATCCTGGCGCTTGATCATATTTTCTTCTGGTGTGTAGGATCTACTAGAATGCTCTTTGATGTCCCACAGGAACATTCATTTCTTGGCTACAAAAATGCTGTTGGCAAACTAGGATCATTGGACTCACCTACGAACATAAAGCTAATGTAGAAGGAAAGAACTACTGAGTCACAAGGAGAATCTCCTGGCCCCAACTGACCATACACTACAGTTTGAGAGCTCCAGTGTAAATGCTGTTCGCATCCAATACCTCTACCTTAAGTTGAACATAACCCTGGGATTCTCCCTAAGATGATCCACTCAAATGGAAGTTTAGAAAAAGGTCTAATCTTTCCAAATTTAATTTTAGCTATCTGGGAATTTGGGGACCAATCCGTAATCATTCCTATTTCTTTCCACTCTCCTAATTGGCGTTTCTGCTCTATAAAATCTTTGTACAGACTAGCAAGGTTTTATGTGTCATTATATTGTATACATGGATAAACAAACCTAGCAATATGGGATTCCTTCTTCACTCCTCAATTTGATTCCAACTGTGACTACGTTAAGAAGGTTGGAAAATTTTCACTCTACACTTCATTGAGTTTTGGACCTGGCAACTCAAATATGCTCCCCAGATTATCAAAAAGCTGCTCTTTTCCCTGCTCATATGTACCTGAGTGTCCTTGACTCCACTGACTACAGCTGCTGCCTCTTTCTTCATTTGATACCCTGTAATTAATTAATGCCTGTCTCAGTGTTCATATCCTCCTCTTCTCTCTGATTTCTACTTTACTTTGATGGAAGCATGTCTCGAAATGCAATTCCTAATTCAGATCCTTTAGCGACATCCCCAGTGTAGCCTGTGACAGAAACCTAATACCATATGACTCATTATATTTCTTTGTCCTTATCAGGTAATACATACTCTCCTTGAACAATTATAATATACTAGTGCTCATGTATTAAGGCAATAGGCTCCGCAATGTATTTTGCATTATTCATGACTCTTACCTTCTCTATGTCCATTTATTCTGTTCTCGGCTTCTGAATGGGACTCACCAGATGCGCTAGAAGCACAAACCTCTCGAGGTTTCTCACAGACACTCTGGAGAAAGTAATGCCAATAGTGAGTTGCACAAAGATTTCATCAGTACCTTTATCTCATCACCATATGTCTATTTTTGAAATCATCCCAATTGGAAAATAGATGAGTGCATTTTAAGCAAGAATGGATGCATTAGTTTCACTGCCTTAGGCACCTCAGATTAAGTGAGCCTTATATCATTCTGGCTACTGATTGGATAAAACCAGGATGAGGGACATAGAAACCCTGTTCCCTCAGAATATACACACTGACATTCATATACCCCCAAAACTAGCATCAGCATTTAATCAGTCAACTTTGCACTTCCAGCATTTCTAAGAATGCTGTAGAATTCTTCTTTGAAAGCCTTTTGAGAATGGCCCTTGATGTTCTAGAGCATTCAAATTTTATACCCTGAATGGTCAATATTTTATTCTGAAAGTACGATACTTGGTAAGATGAGAGTTTCAATTCTGTCACCTTGTGTAGGAATGGGAAACTGTTGTTCTTGCTTCATTTGGTTAATCAGAGACTTCCAAAATTTAATGTATTTCAGCAAAATATTTACCAAGTCAAAACTTATTACTTTAAAAAAGTAAAATATAGTGAGGAAAATGTCTGTGTTTAACATGAACATAACAGTTCCACACACAACTTGGGTAGAATATGCAACACTTCCATTGAAGAAGAAAGTTAAGAGGTATTTCAAAAGTAAAGGTGACTCCCATGTCTTAAAAGCTGACTATTTGCAGAGGTGGGAGTCATTTGAACTGGTGCATAGCTGCTTGCTAAAAAAAGAGAAGCTGTGTGAAAACACAGGAGTGACACAATGGAGAGCCTGTGACCAGATGAAACCAAGAAATATTAAGATACTCAAAGAGGAAATGCATTCATGGAGGAAATAGGGTAAAGCCAGGGTAGGGAAAACTAGCTGGCTATGAGAGAGAAATATTCTGACTGGTGATCTGAGGAGAATCTCACCCATCCAATTAGGGAATGGAGAAAAGCACGAGATAGACAGTTCTCAAAACAACAAATACAAGTTCACTATAAATACATGAAAAAAACAAATATTTAGCATTCAGGGAAATACCATCCCAAACTCCATTGATATTTCAGCTCATGCCAGCCAGTTAGGTATTCATCAAGACTCCAAATAATAAGTGCTGGAGAGGATGTGGGTAAAAATGTACAAAGATACACTGTGAGACCGAAAATCGGGACTTCTCATCTGAAAAGTAGTATGGAGAGTCAGCAGACGACTAGGAATATGAACACCATGTGCCCAGGATTCCCAAGCCTTCTCCTTATTCCCAATTTACAATGGTTCTGTATACACATGAGACACTGGATCTTCAATATTTACAGTGGTTTCTATCACCATTAGAAAGATATGAATGAGCCCAGATGCACATCAACACAAAAATGGATAATAAACACCTAGAAACATGACAATACATTTGAGCAAACTATTTTTTCATGATACACCATCATGTCAAAATGAGTCCTCATATAGCATATTAAAACACTGTCCTAAAAAATTCTAAAATATAAAACTTGTAACACCCAAATCCCTAAGATTATACAAGGATGGCATTTTAAAGCAAAAATGTAGGAAACTTATGTAGACAATTCTAAGGCCAAATACAATCATTTCAGCAAAGGTGAGACTTCTTTTCCCCCCGCAATGTCAAAGAATATTTGATGAAATCCAAACCTTCCAGGCAGAATCTGAGCGTGTGTTTAGGAGCCTCTCCACTCATGTTAGTTTACCTAGGCTTTCTTCCTGGGATATAGAAAAAAACACCACCCAGTTTCTTTTTAGCTATTCAAAGGCTGAACTTGCCATAAAACAGTGGTTTGGAGGTACCCATAACCGCAATCAGGTGAGAGTAGGAGATAAACAGACACAGAGTTGCTGAGAGAGCTGGGCACTTAGAGCATGGCCCTGTAGTCTAGGTTAAGAATAGTAGTTTATGGCACTGTCATGGCATCATAGTGTGACAGCAAGGGCCAAGGGTAACTCTGGTAGACAAAGGGCAGCCTGCAGTACCATAAACATGAAATGAATACTAGGCATGGGCAACCCACCCTGCTGAGAATGATTTAGAACACTTACCCCCATTAACATCACACAGGAAGTTAAAGCCACCCTCTTAAGAATTACAATATTGCCCTGAAGACATGGACTCTCAGTGGTGTCTCCTCAGGAACCACTGCATCCCTTACACCTCCATGATGCAGTAGCCAGGTATCCTCCCAGAATTTTACATGGTTACTCATCATATGGGCTCAGGATAGTGAGTGACAGGCATGTGCTGAAGGCTCTCATCAGGAAGAGGTATGTTGCTGCTGTGGACGTTCTGTAGAGTAGAGGATCACAGAGGCTCGGCCCCTTTCAAACTGGTGCTTTGGGAATAATGATAGTGAGCAAGAACTTCTAGTTGAGAATTCAAAGGACAGAAGCTTCCAGAAGTGCTGGGGCAGGATCAGGGAGAATGGTATTTTCACTGAGTTCTCAGAAGAAGCCACAGATTCTGAAACCAGGCCATGTCTCTCATGCTCCAAGAGGTTGTAGGAAAAGCCTCAGTGACTTCGAATCATGCACAGTACAAGACCACTGAGTACAGAATTCCATAATTGGAGTCTGCACTACAGATTAGTCTCTAGCCTCCATGCCCACAGGGTTTATTTGGCAATTCCTACATTGGATAGACCCATGTCTCTGAGCAAAGAATCCAATACTGAGAATGTATTTCCACAATATTTGCATCCCCCAAACCACACAAAGCCTTAGCTTTCCAAAATTAGAAATCCCGGACAGATATTTCTCCATTTCAGTTACATTACTTTCAGGTTTTTGTGAAGATTCCCTTGGTTTTGTTTAAGCCTGTTGTGTAAAGGTAAAATTTCTAAGCTGATTCTAAGCTGCAAAAGCCTGAGTTAAAGTGGAAAAGCCTGGGCATTGTAAAGTCTCTAAATTGCAAGGCCTGGGTTAAAGAGTAAAAGACCAGGTATTGTTACAATTCCTCTGCTACCCCTGGAACCTGGAATCCCTGTAGCTGTTAGGACAATACCTGAACTGCCCAGTAAATATTTCTCCTGGTTCCCTGGTGGTTTAATAGCTAAGGGCTCCAAGTAGCTCCGCAAGTAGGCATCCAGGCCCCAAAACCAATCAGTTTAAATGTGTACCCCGCTTAGGAGTGACCAATCACCCCTGCCCAGACTGTTCCCGCCAATGAATGTACTAATCCTGTCTCAGAGTTGTTGTTCAATTTTCCCGCGCCTCATGATGATTTGTTCTGATGTATGCAAAGCCCCCCGCCCTCTCCAAAAAGTGTACTTAAGCTCTGCTTGACCTCTGCTCTGGGCTCTGGGCTGCTCTATCTTCCTGAGTGAGCCTGGAACCTCAGCATGCTGGATTAATAAATCCCCTTTTGCCAATTGCATGGAGCCAGTCTCTTGTGTGGTCTCTTTCTCCCACTCTCCGCCGGACCCTTACATTTGTTTGGCCTGATATTTCTAAGGGTTTGCCGATTTAGTTATATTTTGTAATATAGTTAATTTTCTAAGATATTTTCACTCATTTTTGTTTTAGTTCTCTGCTTCCTTTTCATTCGCATTTTAAATTCTTTCCTCTTCTCTTTTATATGGAATTTTATCCTGATCTCCTCTTCAGTCTCTAGTTATTATAACCAATTTCATTGTCTTTTCGTTTTAAATTTTGTTATGATGATTTTATTGTCACTGAGGTCTTTTTTTTTTTCCATCAAGGTGCCCATTGCTATTTCCTATGAAGTTCGATTAATTAATAAGTATTATAGGAAATCATGTGAAATATACATTTTATTTGTACGATTTGCATGTTTTTCTTTAAGCCTGATTTTTCTCAGAGATTCATCTTTCCCTTTGATGGGAAGCTGGTGACTAAATATGTTAAACATGCTCATTTGGGAACTTGACGCTGAGACTGATGGCCTGACCCGAACACATCCTAAAGAAAAACTTACACACTGAAAGGACACACGCATAACTTTAGAACTAAAATGCTTGCAAAATCTCCTCCTAGGAATGCACGCAACAGGGAAAAGAAAGGGGGGGGATTATGATACCACCAAATATTGTGTGTCCCCCATAACTGCATCCAAGATCTTTTTACTACTGTTCACTTCAGAGGTAGGATGAACATATTTAGTGATTTTCTTGATTTCTTGCATTAAAAAGTCAATGAACTAGAAAGTTTTGTTTGCATGCTAACAGAATGGATACATCCTGAAAGGATGTGACTCCTTCAACAGGCCCTTTGGTTTCTCATTTAAGCCCGTTTCCTGCCTCAACTTACATAGTGGAGTCAAGGGAGAATGGAAGATTTAAGACCGGCATGGATTAGTGGAAATGGGAAACTAAAATTTTGAGCCTTTGGGAATGATGATCATTTAACAGAAATGTCTTCACTGGCCATTACAGGTTAAGTATTTTCCGAATTTGATTGATCTTTCAGAGTATTAAATTTTTTCCTTATGATATGAGGACGTCACCAAGAAGAAAACTGAAACAATATTCAAAAAATTTTCTCTATTGATATGAAATGAAGGTTACTTTTCAGATTCTGCTTCCTTGATTTCTAAAGCTATTTTCATGTCCTATTACATTCTTTAGACTTAAATATTAAATTATGATGTTTGATTTCCACGTAAGTCTTGTGTGAGGTCATTTTGTTTGGCATAATTTCCCTTCATAAGAAAAAAAGAAAAATAAAACATGAATTAATATTGACACCTTTACATACCTGCAGAGTGGTCTTTTCCATGCCATCAGTCGTATCCTTCTCTCCTGATGATGACATATTGTCATGTGCCCCTGGGGATGAATGCACAGATGTACTTAAATTACTTAAAAGAGTTAGACTGAGTGAATTTCTAGCCAACAAAAACATAATTGTAAGAATCCTAAAATTTTATTTTCACAATATTTTCAAGTGAAGCTTAATGTTAGGTGAATGTTCATGTTGCTTGAATTTTTTTGATTGTTGGGTGAACTTGGTGGTTGTACCCTGAGCCAAGTGTATCCTTGGCAAGAACTGTAGCCCGACCTTCAAATCCCAGGCCTTCAATTTTTTTGGAGACAGAGTGACGGAATATTCCCTGGCTCACTGGAAACCTGACATCAGCCTGTCTCAGCCTCCCACTAAGCTTTTTATTACAGAGGAGTCCTTCTTCCCCCAGGGCATATTGAGTGATTTGGGGAGTAGTTTTACTAATCCAATACTTCAGAGACAATGGAGGTCACTTTGTTCAATGCATATCTCAAAGATTCCACCATTCCAGGAAAAATGATATTTTGTAGAAAAACAATGTTGAAATTACAATGGCAAAAAGAAACTTCACACTGTCTCCTATGTTTTTTCCTAATAATAATTTTTAATGAACCACTGCGTGTAACATTGGTGTCAACAAAATATGTGTGTCTATATGATCACTGTGATATCTTTGACAGTAAACCACATATTCCTTTCCTTCCCTTTGCCTTCATTTCTTCTGTTAGGGTTCACTCTGGTTTTGAAAGGATTCGGGTCTTGGTGCCTGAAATCAACTGGTTTTGCTTCTCTGGTGTTAGCTACCTCAAAACATGACCCCTATTGTACTGGGTAACAACCACTTGACCTGTAAATTATTCCTTCTCTGTCTAGTTCTCAAGGTCCTGGACTTCAGGGGCTACTTTTACAACAAATTGGTTTGAACACCCATAATAAAGTGTCAGGTAAGTGTCTGAGGCAATAACACTTGGCGTGGACGGTGTCTTTTCTAGAGGTAGGGATGAATGGAGACTTGAGGAGTGAGGCCATCGGCCAGAGGCAGAGAATGGTGAAAAAGTGGAAGGCTATATAGCACGACATAGAGACAAGGGTTAAGGGGGATGGCATGTGTCTGATAATACAGAGATTGGTGAAAACTGCCAGAAGTTCATGTCGGTAGCAAACGGGCTAAAGATAGACTGAGGAAGACTTGCATTGTGAAAGATGCCTGGAAATATTAAGGTGCTTGGACATACACATACCAAAGCATGTCATCTATGTCATGGGCACATATATCTCTGGAACCATCTCAATTCTGTGGGCATGTGATCTTGAGGGGCATGTTCATGATTGGAGATGAATAATGAGAATGCAAATTGCACTATGAGGTTGATGCAGGCCTGAATGGAAGGCATGTCTCCAAAAGGATCTGGGTTCTGTTTTTAGCATACAGAGGTAACAAACAAACAACAAGTCAAAGACAAAGAATAATGAGCAAACACTCCATTGGGATGTGGGAGAATTTATGGATTGACTACTCTGAGATAAAATTTCAGGAAAGAGTGTTCACCAGCAAATGTTCACTTTAGAAACAAGGGATAAACTAAAGTACATATGATCATACATCTTATTATTTCTTGCCTCAAACTTCCCACAAGAGTTGTCAAAGTCATGAAATGATGTTGTATATAAAACATCACTCAAGTTTGATGCATTTGGTTGATACACTAGATGTCACAGTAGAGTGCACATTGCCTTATAAATAAGATTTTCCTGTATTTCACAGCCTGGCCTTGATATCTCGGCTTCCAAAAAAACTAGAATTCCACTGAATATCAGGATTCTGGACTTCAATCCTTCTCCCCAGACCTATTTTTAAAATTTGGGTGGGAAGAAAAATGAGGCCCACAACCCAACTAAGAGGTGTCATGAATTTAATTGTAGACGCCTATGATAGAGGTGATTTTTAAACAACATTTCCTCAGACATTTACAGAAATATTTTGAAATGTGGATGCAGCAGCAACACAGACCCCATGGGGCAAATCCTCCCAACACATGGCAGAAAATGGATATATCAGGAGTGAGAAGATTGCTATCATTTCCAAGGTTTAAACATAGGTGGTTTTATACAAGCTGTACGGCAACCATTACCTGAGTCCAGTGTTTTTGGTCGATTCTTCCTTTTTGGTTTAATGGGAGCTGTATCTTTGCTTTTGGTGGTCAGCTTGATGTGCATGCAGAGAAGATATTATGTAAGTATTTTACAGTACATTCAGCATACTCTTAATAATATCACATAAACATAGAAGATGAATTACCTTGTAGGAAGCATGTACGTCGTTAGAGACTGAAAAGCAAGTGAAATATATAATCAATAAAACCTGAATATTAAGAAAAACACATTCATGAGTCTATGAAATAAGTAGAGAGCTCAGTCTGAGTGATAACAATTTTCATTTGCGTTGATACAGACTACATTCGCTTAGGGGTTTTGTGTTTGTGGATTTTGTTGAGTACTATGACAAGACTGAAATGTAGTAAATCAATATGGAGAAAATATCTTTAGTAATTAAAACTTGTAGTTAAGTTTCAAATAATACGAACACCTTTGCAACCATCATAAATATTTAGGCAAATTACGTATACAAATGTGAAGATGCACAATCTGGAGACCACAGTGATCTGTATTTAGAGAAGCAAAAGGAAAACCTGAGGACTTCAATTTCAAACCTGAACTAGTCAGATGGCACTACATATGTCAAGTGACCTATGAATTCTTTAATCCATTTTATTATAAGTGAGTATCCTGTACCTCATTTGTCTAATTATTAAAAAGTTTTCATCCAAGATCTGCAGAAATGTACACTTTATTTCTCCTCAAATTGTTTTTTTTTTCCTGAATTTATTGTACCAGATATATGCATTTAGAAAAACAGGTAATACATATATGTGTGTTCTTTTCATACCCGTCTGGGACCCTGGGACATCTTCTAATCCTGCTTCCTTTGTTTTAGGCAATAGAATGTTGTCGTTTTCAGCCTCCTTCAATGATACATGTCCTGCATCTGAAAAAAAATGTGAGAAAGCATAAAGAATTTAGATATGGCCATCCACAGCAAACTGGGATCTGAAAGGAAGCAGAATTAACAGATAGGACTGAAGTATTGTGTTTCAAATCTTTTATGTGAACATGTTAGAAAATGTCTTAGTATAGGTGGAATAAATTTCTTAAAGAATTCTGTTTAAAAACATGAGTGTGACATAAAACACCAAGACATGATATCACATATTTTCTGAAAGTACTGAAGAGCAGAATTTGAGGCACCTAGACATCAGAATTAAGCACAGGAATGGAGTTTATTCTTGCAGCACCAGGGACATGGTTTCATTCCAAAGCACCAATATAATATAAAAATTAAAATCATAATCAGTGTCATCATCATCATCATCATATAATACTATAACCATATTAATAATAAGTCACTATCTTTAAAAAAAAACAGCTTCAGAAACACTAGGTCCCTGATCTAAATCACTCTTATGGATGTCACACACATGGTGGTGTCTGGTACGTGTGCAGGAGGGTTGCCCTGATTTTTGCAGTCCCTACTTGTTTCAATCATCTGTGGACCAGGTATCATCTCACTTTTGGTTTGAAGGCAGGCACACTGAAAAATGCTGAATTGCCTTTTCTCATTTTCCCCTCCAAAATTTCCTTGCTAACTTCTTTATTTTCTCCCACATTTCCCCTTCCTTCTAGCTGATTCAAGCAAAACAACAAACAAAACAACAAACGGACAAACACAAACTTCTGGTGTGGGAGACTTGATTCTTTCCACTATGCATTGTTTGCATGGGTCATTTCAACTCCTTCCTATCTACCAATGTAGAAAATTTATCTGAGAAAATGATTTCTAAATTTTGGTCTTTTTGTTATCCCCACTACCTAAGAATTATGCTCAGAAGTATAGCAATATTTATCCTGGCGCTTGATCATATTTTCTTCTGGTGTGTAGGATCTACTAGAATGCTCTTTGATGTCCCTCAGGAACATTCATTTCTTGGCTACAAAAATGCTGTTGGCAAACTAGGATCATTGGACTCACCTACGAACATAAAGCTAATGTAGAAGGAAAGAACTACTGAGTCACAAGGAGAATCTCCTGGCCCCAACTGACCATACACTACAGTTTGAGAGCTCCAGTGTAAATGCTGTTCGCATCCAATACCTCTACCTTAACTTGAACATAACCCTGGGATTCTCCCTAAGATGATCCACTCAAATGGAAGTTTAGAAAAAGGTCTAATCTTTCCAAATTTAATTTTAGCTATCTGGGAATTTGGGGACCAATCCGTATCATTCCTATTTCTTTCCACTCTCCTAATTGGCGTTTCTGCTCTATAAAATCTTTGTACAGACTAGCAAGGTTTTATGTGTCATTATATTGTATACATGGATAAACAAACCTAGCAATATGGGATTCCTTCTTCACTCCTCAATTTGATTCCAACTGTGACTACGTTAAGAAGGTTGGAAAATTTTC
This sequence comes from Spermophilus citellus, assembly GCF_964194105.1. Taxonomy (NCBI): domain Eukaryota; kingdom Metazoa; phylum Chordata; class Mammalia; order Rodentia; family Sciuridae; genus Spermophilus; species Spermophilus citellus. Next base: position 149,302,008 of record NC_138182.1, on the reverse strand, counting down.
ACTCTACACTTCATTGAGTTTTGGACCTGGCAACTCAAATATGCTCCCCAGATTATCAAAAAGCTGCTCTTTTCCCTGCTCATATGTACCTGAGTGTCCTTGACTCCACTGACTACAGCTGCTGCCTCTTTCTTCATTTGATACCCTGTAATTAATTAATGCCTGTCTCAGTGTTCATATCCTCCTCTTCTCTCTGATTTCTACTTTACTTTGATGGAAGCATGTCTCGAAATGCAATTCCTAATTCAGATCCTTTAGCGACATCCCCAGTGTAGCCTGTGACAGAAACCTAATACCATATGACTCATTATATTTCTTTGTCCTTATCAGGTAATACATACTCTCCTTGAACAATTATAATATACTAGTGCTCATGTATTAAGGCAATAGGCTCCGCAATGTATTTTGCATTATTCATGACTCTTACCTTCTCTATGTCCATTTATTCTGTTCTCGGCTTCTGAATGGGACTCACCAGATGCGCTAGAAGCACAAACCTCTCGAGGTTTCTCACAGACACTCTGGAGAAAGTAATGCCAATAGTGAGTTGCACAAAGATTTCATCAGTACCTTTATCTCATCACCATATGTCTATTTTTGAAATCATCCCAATTGGAAAATAGATGAGTGCATTTTAAGCAAGAATGGATGCATTAGTTTCACTGCCTTAGGCACCTCAGATTAAGTGAGCCTTATATCATTCTGGCTACTGATTGGATAAAACCAGGATGAGGGACATAGGAACCCTGTTCCCTCAGAATATACACACTGACATTCATATACCCCCAAAACTAGCATCAGCATTTAATCAGTCAACTTTGCACTTCCAGCATTTCTAAGAATGCTGTAGAATTCTTCTTTGAAAGCCTTTTGAGAATGGCCCTTGATGTTCTAGAGCATTCAAATTTTATACCCTGAATGGTCAATATTTTATTCTGAAAGTACGATACTTGGTAAGATGAGAGTTTCAATTCTGTCACCTTGTGTAGGAATGGGAAACTGTTGTTCTTGCTTCATTTGGTTAATCAGAGACTTCCAAAATTTAATGTATTTCAGCAAAATATTTACCAAGTCAAAACTTATTACTTTAAAAAAGTAAAATATAGTGAGGAAAATGTCTGTGTTTAACATGAACATAACAGTTCCACACACAACTTGGGTAGAATATGCAACACTTCCATTGAAGAAGAAAGTTAAGAGGTATTTCAAAAGTAAAGGTGACTCCCATGTCTTAAAAGCTGACTATTTGCAGAGGTGGGAGTCATTTGAACTGGTGCATAGCTGCTTGCTAAAAAAAGAGAAGCTGTGGGAAAACACAGGAGTGACACAATGGAGAGCCTGTGACCAGATGAAACCAAGAAATATTAAGATACTCAAAGAGGAAATGCATTCATGGAGGAAATAGGGTAAAGCCAGGGTAGGGAAAACTAGCTGGCTATGAGAGAGAAATATTCTGACTGGTGATCTGAGGAGAATCTCACCCATCCAATTAGGGAATGGAGAAAAGCACGAGATAGACAGTTCTCAAAACAACAAATACAAGTTCACTATAAATACATGAAAAAAACAAATATTTAGCATTCAGGGAAATACCATCCCAAACTCCATTGATATTTCAGCTCATGCCAGCCAGTTAGGTATTCATCAAGACTCCAAATAATAAGTGCTGGAGAGGATGTGGGTAAAAATGTACAAAGATACACTGTGAGACCGAAAATCGGGACTTCTCATCTGAAAAGTAGTATGGAGAGTCAGCAGAAGACTAGGAATATGAACACCATGTGCCCAGGATTCCCAAGCCTTCTCCTTATTCCCAATTTACAATGGTTCTGTATACACATGAGACACTGGAACTTCAATATTTACAGTGGTTTCTATCACCATTAGAAAGATATGAATGAGCCCAGATGCACATCAACACAAAAATGGATAATAAACACCTAGAAACATGACAATACATTTGAGCAAACTATTTTTCATGATACACCATCATGTCAAAATGAGTCCTCATATAGCATATTAAAACACTGTCCTAAAAAATTCTAAAATATAAAACTTGTAACACCCAAATCCCTAAGATTATACAAGGATGGCATTTTAAAGCAAAAATGTAGGAAACTTATGTAGACAATTCTAAGGCCAAATACAATCATTTCAGCAAAGGTGAGACTTCTTTTCCCCCCGCAATGTCAAAGAATATTTGATGAAATCCAAACCTTCCAGGCAGAATCTGAGCGTGTCTTTAGGAGCCTCTCCACTCATGTTAGTTTACCTAGGCTTTCTTCCTGGGATATAGAAAAAAACACCACCCAGTTTCTTTTTAGCTATTCAAAGGCTGAACTTGCCATAAAACAGTGGTTTGGAGGTACCCATAACCGCAATCAGGTGAGAGTAGGAGATAAACAGACACAGAGTTGCTGAGAGAGCTGGGCACTTAGAGCATGGCCCTGTAGTCTAGGTTAAGAATAGTAGTTTATGGCACTGTCATGGCATCATAGTGTGACAGCAAGGGCCAAGGGTAACTCTGGTAGACAAAGGGCAGCCTGCAGTACCATAAACATGAAATGAATTCTAGGCATGGGCAACCCACCCTGCTGAGAATGATTTAGAACACTTACCCCCATTAACATCACACAGGAAGTTAAAGCCACCCTCTTAAGAATTACAATATTGCCCTGAAGACATGGACTCTCAGTGGTGTCTCCTCAGGAACCACTGCATCCCTTACACCTCCATGATGCAGTAGCCAGGTATCCTCCCAGAATTTTACATGGTTACTCATCATATGGGCTCAGGATAGTGAGTGACAGGCATGTGCTGAAGGCTCTCATCAGGAAGAGGTATGTTGCTGCTGTGGACGTTCTGTAGAGTAGAGGATCACAGAGGCTCGGCCCCTTTCAAACTGGTGCTTTGGGAATAATGATAGTGAGCAAGAACTTCTAGTTGAGAATTCAAAGGACAGAAGCTTCCAGAAGTGCTGGGGCAGGATCAGGGAGAATGGTATTTTCACTGAGTTCTCAGAAGAAGCCACAGATTCTGAAACCAGGCCATGTCTCTCATGCTCCAAGAGGTTGTAGGAAAAGCCTCAGTGACTTCGAATCATGCACAGTACAAGACCACTGAGTACAGAATTCCATAATTGGAGTCTGCACTACAGATTAGTCTCTAGCCTCCATGCCCACAGGGTTTATTTGGCAATTCCTACATTGGATAGACCCATGTCTCTGAGCAAAGAATCCAATACTGAGAATGTATTTCCACAATATTTGCATCCCCCAAACCACACAAAGCCTTAGCTTTCCAAAATTAGAAATCCCGGACAGATATTTCTCCATTTCAGTTACATTACTTTCAGGTTTTTGTGAAGATTCCCTTGGTTTTGTTTAAGCCTTTTGTGTAAAGGTAAAATTTCTAAGCTGATTCTAAGCTGCAAAAGCCTGAGTTAAAGTGGAAAAGCCTGGGCATTGTAAAGTCTCTAAATTGCAAGGCCTGGGTTAAAGAGTAAAAGACCAGGTATTGGTACAATTCCTCTGCTACCCCTGGAACCTGGAATCCCTGTAGCTGTTAGGACAATACCTGAACTGCCCAGTAAATATTTCTCCTGGTTCCCTGGTGGTTTAATAGCTAAGGGCTCCAAGTAGCTCCGCAAGTAGGCATCCAGGTCCCAAAACCAATCAGTTTAAATGTGTACCCCGCTTAGGAGTGACCAATCACCCCTGCCCAGACTGTTCCCGCCAATGAATGTACTAATCCTGTCTCAGAGTTGTTGTTCAATTTTCCCGCGCCTCATGATGATTTGTTCTGATGTATGCAAAGCCCCCCGCCCTCTCCAAAAAGTGTACTTAAGCTCTGCTTGACCTCTGCTCTGGGCTCTGGGCTGCTCTATCTTCCTGAGTGAGCCTGGAACCTCAGCATGCTGGATTAATAAATCCCCTTTTGCCAATTGCATGGAGCCAGTCTCTTGTGTGGTCTCTTTCTCCCACTCTCCGCCGGACCCTTACATTTGTTTGGCCTGATATTTCTAAGGGTTTGCCGATTTAGTTATATTTTGTAATATAGTTAATTTTCTAAGATATTTTCACTCATTTTTGTTTTAGTTCTCTGCTTCCTTTTCATTCTCATTTTAAATTCTTTCCTCTTCTCTTTTATATGGAATTTCATCCTCATCTCCTCTTCAGTCTCTAGTTATTATAACCAATTTCATTGTCTTTTCATTTTAAATTTTGTTATGATGATTTTATTGTCACTGAGGTCTTTTTTTTTTTTTTCCATCAAGGTGCCCATTGGTATTTCCTATGAAGTTCGATTAATTAATAAGTATTATAGGAAATCATGTGAAATATACATTTTATTTGTATGATTTGCATGTTTTTCTTTAAGCCTGATTTTTCTCAGAGATTCATCTTTCCCCTTGATGGGAAGCTGGTGACTAAATATGTTAAACATGCTCATTTGGGAACTTGACGCTGAGACTGATGGCCTGACCCGAACACATCCTAAAGAAAAACTTACACACTGAAAGGACACACGCATAACTTTAGAACTAAAATGCTTGCAAAATCTCCTCCTAGGAATGCACACAACAGGGAAAAGAAAGGGGGGGGATTATGATACCACCAAATATTGTGTGTCCCCCATAACTGCATCCAAGATCTTTTTACTACTGTTCACTTCAGAGGTAGGATGAACATATTTAGTGATTTTCTTGATTTCTTGCATTAAAAAGTCAATGAACTAGAAAGTTTTGTTTGCATGCTAACAGAATGGATACATCCTGAAAGGATGTGACTCCTTCAACAGGCCCTTTGGTTTCTCATTTAAGCCCGTTTCCTGCCTCAACTTACATAGTGGAGTCAAGGGAGAATGGAAGATTTAAGACCGGCATGGATTAGTGGAAATGGGAAACTAAAATTTTGAGCCTTTGGGAATGATGATCATTTAACAGAAATGTCTTCACTGGCCATTACAGGTTAAGTATTTTCTGAATTTGATTGATCTTTCAGAGTATTAAATTTTTTCCTTATGATATGAGGACGTCACCAAGAAGAAAACTGAAACAATATTCAAAAAATTTTCTCTATTGATATGAAATGAAGGTTACTTTTCAGATTCTGCTTCCTTGATTTCTAAAGCTATTTTCATGTCCTATTACATTCTTTAGACTTAAATATTAAATTATGATGTTTGATTTCCACGTAAGTCCTGTGTGAGGTCATTTTGTTTGGCATAATTTCCCTTCATAAGAAAAAAAGAAAAATAAAACATGAATTAATATTGACACCTTTACATACCTGCAGAGTGGTCTTTTCCATGCCATCAGTCGTATCCTTCTCTCCTGATGATGACATATTGTCATGTGCCCCTGGGGATGAATGCACAGATGTACTTAAATTACTTAAAAGAGTTAGACTGAGTGAATTTCTAGCCAACAAAAACATAATTGTAAGAATCCTAAAATTTTATTTTCACAATATTTTCAAGTGAAGCTTAATGTTAGGTGAATGTTCATGTTGCTTGAATTTTTTTGATTGTTGGGTGAACTTGGTGGTTGTACCCTGAGCCAAGTGTATCCTTGGCAAGAACTGTAGCCCGACCTTCAAATCCCAGGCCTTCAATTTTTTTGGAGACAGAGTGACGGAATATTCCCTGGCTCACTGGAAACCTGACATCAGCCTGTCTCAGCCTCCCACTAAGCTTTTTATTACAGAGGAGTCCTTCTTCCCCCAGGGCATATTGAGTGATTTGGGGAGTAGTTTTACTAATCCAATACTTCAGAGACAATGGAGGTCACTTTGTTCAATGCATATCTCAAAGATTCCACCATTCCAGGAAAAATGATATTTTGTAGAAAAACAATGTTGAAATTACAATGGAAAAAAGAAACTTCACACTGTCTCCTATGTTTTTTCCTAATAATAATTTTTAATGAACCACTGCGTGTAACATTGGTGTCAACAAAATATGTGTGTCTATATGATCACTGTGATATCTTTGACAGTAAACCACATATTCCTTTCCTTCCCTTTGCCTTCATTTCTTCTGTTAGGGTTCACTCTGGTTTTGAAAGGATTCGGGTCTTGGTGCCTGAAATCAACTGGTTTTGCTTCTCTGGTGTTAGCTACCTCAAAACATGACCCCTATTGTACTGGGTAACAACCACTTGACCTGTAAATTATTCCTTCTCTGTCTAGTTCTCAAGGTCCTGGACTTCAGGGGCTACTTTTACAACAAATTGGTTTGAACACCCATAATAAAGTGTCAGGTAAGTGTCTGAGGCAATAACACTTGGCGTGGACGGTGTCTTTTCTAGAGGTAGGGATGAATGGAGACTTGAGGAGTGAGGCCATCGGCCAGAGGCAGAGAATGGTGAAAAAGTGGAAGGCTATATAGCACGACATAGAGACAAGGGTTAAGGGGGATGGCATGTGTCTGATAATACAGAGATTGGTGAAAACTGCCAGAAGTTCATGTCGGTAGCAAACGGGCTAAAGATAGACTGAGGAAGACTTGCATTGTGAAAGATGCCTGGAAATATTAAGGTGCTTGGACATACACATACCAAAGCATGTCATCTATGTCATGGGCACATATATCTCTGGAACCATCTCAATTCTGTGGGCATGTGATCTTGAGGGGCATGTTCATGATTGGAGATGAATAATGAGAATGCAAATTGCACTATGAGGTTGATGCAGGCCTGAATGGAAGGCATGTCTCCAAAAGGATCTGGGTTCTGTTTTTAGCATACAGAGGTAACAAACAAACAACAAGTCAAAGACAAAGAATAATGAGCAAACACTCCATTGGGATGTGGAAGAATTTATGGATTGACTACTCTGAGATAAAATTTCAGGAAAGAGTGTTCACCAGCAAATGTTCACTTTAGAAACAAGGGATAAACTAAAGTACATATGATCATACATCTTATTATTTCTTGCCTCAAACTTCCCACAAGAGTTGTCAAAGTCATGAAATGATGTTGTATATAAAACATCACTCAAGTTTGATGCATTTGGTTGATACACTAGATGTCACAGTAGAGTGCACATTGCCTTATAAATGAGATTTTCCTGTATTTCACAGACTGGCCTTGATATCTCGGCTTCCAAAAAAACTAGAATTCCACTGAATATCAGGATTCTGGACTTCAATCCTTCTCCCCAGACCTATTTTTAAAATTTGGGTGGGAAGAACAATGAGGCCCACAACCCAACTAAGAGGTGTCATGAATTTAATTGTAGACGCCTATGATAGAGGTGATTTTTAAACAACATTTCCTCAGACGTTTACAGAAATATTTTGAAATGTGGATGCAGCAGCAACACAGACCCCATGGGGCAAATCCTCCCAACACATGGCAGAAAATGGATATATCAGGAGTGAGAAGATTGCTATCATTTCCAAGGTTTAAACATAGGTGGTTTTATACAAGCTGTACGGCAACCATTACCTGAGTCCAGTGTTTTTGGTCGATTCTTCCTTTTTGGTTTAATGGGAGCTGTATCTTTGCTTTTGGTGGTCAGCTTGATGTGCATGCAGAGAAGATATTATGTAAGTATTTTACAGTACATTCAGCATACTCTTAATAATATCACATAAACATAGAAGATGAATTACCTTGTAGGAAGCATGTACGTCGTTAGAGACTGAAAAGCAAGTGAAATATATAATCAATAAAACCTGAATATTAAGAAAAACACATTCATGAGTCTATGAAATAAGTAGAGAGCTCAGTCTGAGTGATAACAATTTTCATTTGCGTTGATACAGACTACATTCGCTTAGGGGTTTTGTGTTTGTGGATTTTGTTGAGTACTATGACAAGACTGAAATGTAGTAAATCAATATGGAGAAAATATCTTTAGTAATTAAAACTTGTAGTTAAGTTTCAAATAATACGAACACCTTTGCAACCATCATAAATATTTAGGCAAATTACGTATACAAATGTGAAGATGCACAATCTGGAGACCACAGTGATCTGTATTTAGAGAAGCAAAAGGAAAACCTGAGGACTTCAATTTCAAACCTGAACTAGTCAGATGGCACTACATATGTCAAGTGACCTATGAATTCTTTAATCCATTTTATTATAAGTGAGTATCCTGTACCTCATTTGTCTAATTATTAAAAAGTTTTCATCCAAGATCTGCAGAAATGTACACTTTATTTCTCCTCAAATTGTTTTTTTTTCCTGAATTTATTGTACCAGATATATGCATTTAGAAAAACAGGTAATACATATATGTGTGTTCTTTTCATACCCGTCTGGGACCCTGGGACATCTTCTAATCCTGCTTCCTTTGTTTTAGGCAATAGAATGTTGTCGTTTTCAGCCTCCTTCAATGATACATGTCCTGCATCTGAAAAAAAATGTGAGAAAGCATAAAGAATTTAGATATGGCCATCCACAGCAAACTGGGATCTGAAAGGAAGCAGAATTAACAGATAGGACTGAAGTATTGTGTTTCAAATCTTTTATGTGAACATGTTAGAAAATGTCTTAGTATAGGTGGAATAAATTTCTTAAAGAATTCTGTTTAAAAACATGAGTGTGACATAAAACACCCAGACATGATATCACATATTTTCTGAAAGTACTGAAGAGCAGAATTTGAGGCACCTAGACATCAGAATTAAGCACAGGAATGGAGTTTATTCTTGCAGCACCAGGGACATGGTTTCATTCCAAAGCACCAATATAATATAAAAATTAAAATCATAATCAGTGTCATCATCATCATCATCATATAATACTATAACCATATTAATAATAAGTCACTATCTTTAAAAAAAAACAGCTTCAGAAACACTAGGTCCCTGATCTAAATCACTCTTATGGATGTCACACACATGGTGGTGCCTTGTACGTGTGCAGAAGGGTTGCCCTGATTTTTGCAGTCCCTACTTGTTTCAATCATCTGTGGACCAGGTATCATCTCACTTTTGGTTTGAAGGCAGGCACACTGAAAAATGCTGAATTGCCTTTTCTCATTTTCCCCTCCAAAATTTCCTTGCTAACTTCTTTATTTTCTCCCACATTTCCCCTTCCTTCTAGCTGATTCAAGCAAAACAACAAACAAAACAACAAACGGACAAACACAAACTTCTGGTGTGGGAGACTTGATTCTTTCCACTATGCATTGTTTGCATGGGTCATTTCAACTCCTTCCTATCTACCAATGTAGAAAATTTATCTGAGAAAATGATTTCTAAATTTTGGTCTTTTTGTTATCCCCACTACCTAAGAATTATGCTCAGAAGTATAGCAGTATTTATCCTGGCGCTTGATCATATTTTCTTCTGGTGTGTAGGATCTACTAGAATGCTCTTTGATGTCCCTCAGGAACATTCATTTCTTGGCTACAAAAATGCTGTTGGCAAACTAGGATCATTGGACTCACCTACGAACATAAAGCTAATGTAGAAGGAAAGAACTACTGAGTCACAAGGAGAATCTCCTGGCCCCAACTGACCATACACTACAGTTTGAGAGCTCCAGTGTAAATGCTGTTCGCATCCAATACCTCTACCTTAACTTGAACATAACCCTGGGATTCTCCCTAAGATGATCCACTCAAATGGAAGTTTAGAAAAAGGTCTAATCTTTCCAAATTTAATTTTAGCTATCTGGGAATTTGGGGACCAATCCGTAATCATTCCTATTTCTTTCCACTCTCCTAATTGGCGTTTCTGCTCTATAAAATCTTTGTACAGACTAGCAAGGTTTTATGTGTCATTATATTGTATACATGGATAAACAAACCTAGCAATATGGGATTCCTTCTTCACTCCTCAATTTGATTCCAACTGTGACTACGTTAAGAAGGTTGGAAAATTTTCACTCTACACTTCATTGAGTTTTGGACCTGGCAACTCAAATATGCTCCCCAGATTATCAAAAAGCTGCTCTTTTCCCTGCTCATATGTACCTGAGTGTCCTTGACTCCACTGACTACAGCTGCTGCCTCTTTCTTCATTTGATACCCTGTAATTAATTAATGCCTGTCTCAGTGTTCATATCCTCCTCTTCTCTCTGATTTCTACTTTACTTTGATGGAAGCATGTCTCGAAATGCAATTCCTAATTCAGATCCTTTAGCGACATCCCCAGTGTAGCCTGTGACAGAAACCTAATACCATATGACTCATTATATTTCTTTGTCCTTATCAGGTAATACATACTCTCCTTGAACAATTATAATATACTAGTGCTCATGTATTAAGGCAATAGGCTCCGCAATGTATTTTGCATTATTCATGACTCTTACCTTCTCTATGTCCATTTATTCTGTTCTCGGCTTCTGAATGGGACTCACCAGATGCGCTAGAAGCACAAACCTCTCGAGGTTTCTCACAGACACTCTGGAGAAAGTAATGCCAATAGTGAGTTGCACAAAGATTTCATCAGTACCTTTATCTCATCACCATATGTCTATTTTTGAAATCATCCCAATTGGAAAATAGATGAGTGCATTTTAAGCAAGAATGGATGCATTAGTTTCACTGCCTTAGGCACCTCAGATTAAGTGAGCCTTATATCATTCTGGCTACTGATTGGATAAAACCAGGATGAGGGACATAGGAACCCTGTTCCCTCAGAATATACACACTGACATACATATACCCCCAAAACTAGCATCAGCATTTAATCAGTCAACTTTGCACTTCCAGCATTTCTAAGAATGCTGTAGAATTCTTCTTTGAAAGCCTTTTGAGAATGGCCCTTGATGTTCTAGAGCATTCAAATTTTATACCCTGAATGGTCAATATTTTATTCTGAAAGTACGATACTTGGTAAGATGAGAGTTTCAATTCTGTCACCTTGTGTAGGAATGGGAAACTGTTGTTCTTGCTTCATTTGGTTAATCAGAGACTTCCAAAATTTAATGTATTTCAGCAAAATATTTACCAAGTCAAAACTTATTACTTTAAAAAAGTAAAATATAGTGAGGAAAATGTCTGTGTTTAACATGAACATAACAGTTCCACACACAACTTGGGTAGAATATGCAACACTTCCATTGAAGAAGAAAGTTAAGAGGTATTTCAAAAGTAAAGGTGACTCCCATGTCTTAAAAGCTGACTATTTGCAGAGGTGGGAGTCATTTGAACTGGTGCATAGCTGCTTGCTAAAAAAAGAGAAGCTGTGGGAAAACACAGGAGTGACACAATGGAGAGCCTGTGACCAGATGAAACCAAGAAATATTAAGATACTCAAAGAGGAAATGCATTCATGGAGGAAATAGGGTAAAGCCAGGGTAGGGAAAACTAGCTGGCTATGAGAGAGAAATATTCTGACTGGTGATCTGAGGAGAATCTCACCCATCCAATTAGGAAATGGAGAAAAGCACGAGATAGACAGTTCTCAAAACAACAAATACAAGTTCACTATAAATACATGAAAAAAACAAATATTTAGCATTCAGGGAAATACCATCCCAAACTCCATTGATATTTCAGCTCATGCCAGCCAGTTAGGTATTCATCAAGACTCCAAATAATAAGTGCTGGAGAGGATGTGGGTAAAAATGTACAAAGATACACTGTGAGACCGAAAATCGGGACTTCTCATCTGAAAAGTAGTATGGAGAGTCAGCAGAAGACTAGGAATATGAACACCATGTGCCCAGGATTCCCAAGCCTTCTCCTTATTCCCAATTTACAATGGTTCTGTATACACATGAGACACTGGAACTTCAATATTTACAGTGGTTTCTATCACCATTAGAAAGATATGAATGAGCCCAGATGCACATCAACACAAAAATGGATAATAAACACCTAGAAACATGACAATACATTTGAGCAAACTATTTTTTCATGATACACCATCATGTCAAAATGAGTCCTCATATAGCATATTAAAACACTGTCCTAAAAAATTCTAAAATATAAAACTTGTAACACCCAAATCCCTAAGATTATACAAGGATGGCATTTTAAAGCAAAAATGTAGGAACCTTATGTAGACAATTCTAAGGCCAAATACAATCATTTCAGCAAAGGTGAGACTTCTTTTCCCCCCGCAATGTCAAAGAATATTTGATGAAATCCAAACCTTCCAGGCAGAATCTGAGCGAGTCTTTAGGAGCCTCTCCACTCATGTTAGTTTACTTAGGCTTTCTTCCTGGGATATAGAAAAAAACACCACCCAGTTTCTTTTTAGCTATTCAAAGGCTGAACTTGCCATAAAACAGTGGTTTGGAGGTACCCATAACTGCAATCAGGTGAGAGTAGGAGATAAACAGACACAGAGTTGCTGAGAGAGCTGGGCACTTAGAGCATGGCCCTGTAGTCTAGGTTAAGAATAGTAGTTTATGGCACTGTCATGGCATCATAGTGTGACAGCAAGGGCCAAGGGTAACTCTGGTAGACAAAGGGCAGCCTGCAGTACCATAAACATGAAATGAATACTAGGCATGGGCAACCCACCCTGCTGAGAATGATTTAGAACACTTACCCCCATTAACATCACACAGGAAGTTAAAGCCACCCTCTTAAGAATTACAATATTGCCCTGAAGACATGGACTCTCAGTGGTGTCTCCTCAGGAACCACTGCATCCCTTACACCTCCATGATGCAGTAGCCAGGTATCCTCCCAGAATTTTACATGGTTACTCATCATATGGGCTCAGGATAGTGAGTGACAGGCATGTGCTGAAGGCTCTCATCAGGAAGAGGTATGTTGCTGCTGTGGACGTTCTGTAGAGTAGAGGATCACAGAGGCTCGGCCCCTTTCAAACTGGTGCTTTGGGAATAATGATAGTGAGCAAGAAGTTCTAGTTGAGAATTCAAAGGACAGAAGCTTCCAGAAGTGCTGGGGCAGGATCAGGGAGAATGGTATTTTCACTGAGTTCTCAGAAGAAGCCACAGATTCTGAAACCAGGCCATGTCTCTCATGCTCCAAGAGGTTGTAGGAAAAGCCTCAGTGACTTCGAATCATGCACAGTACAAGACCACTGAGTACAGAATTCCATAATTGGAGTCTGCACTACAGATTAGTCTCTAGCCTCCATGCCCACAGGGTTTATTTGGCAATTCCTACATTGGATAGACCCATGTCTCTGAGCAAAGAATCCAATACTGAGAATGTATTTCCACAATATTTGCATCCCCCAAACCACACAAAGCCTTAGCTTTCCAAAATTAGAAATCCCGGACAGATATTTCTCCATTTCAGTTACATTACTTTCAGGTTTTTGTGAAGATTCCCTTGGTTTTGTTTAAGCCTTTTGTGTAAAGGTAAAATTTCTAAGCTGATTCTAAGCTGCAAAAGCCTGAGTTAAAGTGGAAAAGCCTGGGCATTGTAAAGTCTCTAAATTGCAAGGCCTGGGTTAAAGAGTAAAAGACCAGGTATTGTTACAATTCCTCTGCTACCCCTGGAACCTGGAATCCCTGTAGCTGTTAGGACAATACCTGAACTGCCCAGTAAATATTTCTCCTGGTTCCCTGGTGGTTTAATAGCTAAGGGCTCCAAGTAGCTCCGCAAGTAGGCATCCAGGTCCCAAAACCAATCAGTTTAAATGTGTACCCCGCTTAGGAGTGACCAATCACCCCTGCCCAGACTGTTCCCGCCAATGAATGTACTAATCCTGTCTCAGAGTTGTTGTTCAATTTTCCCGCGCCTCATGATGATTTGTTCTGATGTATGCAAAGCCCCCCGCCCTCTCCAAAAAGTGTACTTAAGCTCTGCTTGACCTCTGCTCTGGGCTCTGGGCTGCTCTATCTTCCTGAGTGAGCCTGGAACCTCAGCATGCTGGATTAATAAATCCCCTTTTGCCAATTGCATGGAGCCAGTCTCTTGTGTGGTCTCTTTCTCCCACTCTCCGCCGGACCCTTACATTTGTTTGGCCTGATATTTCTAAGGGTTTGCCGATTTAGTTATATTTTGTAATATAGTTAATTTTCTAAGATATTTTCACTCATTTTTGTTTTAGTTCTCTGCTTCCTTTTCATTCTCATTTTAAATTCTTTCCTCTTCTCTTTTATATGGAATTTCATCCTCATCTCCTCTTCAGTCTCTAGTTATTATAACCAATTTCATTGTCTTTTCGTTTTAAATTTTGTTATGATGATTTTATTGTCACTGAGGTCTTTTTTTTTTTTCCATCAAGGTGCCCATTGCTATTTCCTATGAAGTTCGATTAATTAATAAGTATTATAGGAAATCATGTGAAATATACATTTTATTTGTACGATTTGCATGTTTTTCTTTAAGCCTGATTTTTCTCAGAGATTCATCTTTCCCCTTGATGGGAAGCTGGTGACTAAATATGTTAAACATGCTCATTTGGGAACTTGACGCTGAGACTGATGGCCTGACCCGAACACATCCTAAAGAAAAACTTACACACTGAAAGGACACACGCATAACTTTAGAACTAAAATGCTTGCAAAATCTCCTCCTAGGAATGCACGCAACAGGGAAAAGAAAGGGGGGGGATTATGATACCACCAAATATTGTGTGTCCCCCATAACTGCATCCAAGATCTTTTTACTACTGTTCACTTCAGAGGTAGGATGAACATATTTAGTGATTTTCTTGATTTCTTGCATTAAAAAGTCAATGAACTAGAAAGTTTTGTTTGCATGCTAACAGAATGGATACATCCTGAAAGGATGTGACTCCTTCAACAGGCCCTTTGGTTTCTCATTTAAGCCCGTTTCCTGCCTCAACTTACATAGTGGAGTCAAGGGAGAATGGAAGATTTAAGACCGGCATGGATTAGTGGAAATGGGAAACTAAAATTTTGAGCCTTTGGGAGTGATGATCATTTAACAGAAATGTCTTCACTGGCCATTACAGGTTAAGTATTTTCCGAATTTGATTGATCTTTCAGAGTATTAAATTTTTTCCTTATGATATGAGGACGTCACCAAGAAGAAAACTGAAACAATATTCAAAAAATTTTCTCTATTGATATGAAATGAAGGTTACTTTTCAGATTCTGCTTCCTTGATTTCTAAAGCTATTTTCATGTCCTATTACATTCTTTAGACTTAAATATTAAATTATGATGTTTGATTTCCACGTAAGTCTTGTGTGAGGTCATTTTGTTTGGCATAATTTCCCTTCATAAGAAAAAAAGAAAAATAAAACATGAATTAATATTGACACCTTTACATACCTGCAGAGTGGTCTTTTCCATGCCATCAGTCGTATCCTTCTCTCCTGATGATGACATATTGTCATGTGCCCCTGGGGATGAATGCACAGATGTACTTAAATTACTTAAAAGAGTTAGACTGAGTGAATTTCTAGCCAACAAAAACATAATTGTAAGAATCCTAAAATTTTATTTTCACAATATTTTCAAGTGAAGCTTAATGTTAGGTGAATGTTCATGTTGCTTGAATTTTTTTGATTGTTGGGTGAACTTGGTGGTTGTACCCTGAGCCAAGTGTATCCTTGGCAAGAACTGTAGCCCGACCTTCAAATCCCAGGCCTTCAATTTTTTTGGAGACAGAGTGACGGAATATTCCCTGGCTCACTGGAAACCTGACATCAGCCTGTCTCAGCCTCCCACTAAGCTTTTTATTACAGAGGAGTCCTTCTTCCCCCAGGGCATATTGAGTGATTTGGGGAGTAGTTTTACTAATCCAATACTTCAGAGACAATGGAGGTCACTTTGTTCAATGCATATCTCAAAGATTCCACCATTCCAGGAAAAATGATATTTTGTAGAAAAACAATGTTGAAATTACAATGGCAAAAAGAAACTTCACACTGTCTCCTATGGTTTTTCCTAATAATAATTTTTAATGAACCACTGCGTGTAACATTGGTGTCAACAAAATATGTGTGTCTATATGATCACTGTGATATCTTTGACAGTAAACCACATATTCCTTTCCTTCCCTTTGCCTTCATTTCTTCTGTTAGGGTTCACTCTGGTTTTGAAAGGATTCGGGTCTTGGTGCCTGAAATCAACTGGTTTTGCTTCTCTGGTGTTAGCTACCTCAAAACATGACCCCTATTGTACTGGGTAACAACCACTTGACCTGTAAATTATTCCTTCTCTGTCTAGTTCTCAAGGTCCTGGACTTCAGGGGCTACTTTTACAACAAATTGGTTTGAACACCCATAATAAAGTGTCAGGTAAGTGTCTGAGGCAATAACACTTGGCGTGGACGGTGTCTTTTCTAGAGGTAGGGATGAATGGAGACTTGAGGAGTGATGCCATCGGCCAGAGGCAGAGAATGGTGAAAAAGTGGAAGGCTATATAGCACGACATAGAGACAAGGGTTAAGGGGGATGGCATGTGTCTGATAATACAGAGATTGGTGAAAACTGCCAGAAGTTCATGTCGGTAGCAAACGGGCTAAAGATAGACTGAGGAAGACTTGCATTGTGAAAGATGCCTGGAAATATTAAGGTGCTTGGACATACACATACCAAAGCATGTCATCTATGTCATGGGCACATATATCTCTGGAACCATCTCAATTCTGTGGGCATGTGATCTTGAGGGGCATGTTCATGATTGGAGATGAATAATGAGAATGCAAATTGCACTATGAGGTTGATGCAGGCCTGAATGGAAGGCATGTCTCCAAAAGGATCTGGGTTCTGTTTTTAGCATACAGAGGTAACAAACAAACAACAAGTCAAAGACAAAGAATAATGAGCAAACACTCCATTGGGATGTGGAAGAATTTATGGATTGACTACTCTGAGATAAAATTTCAGGAAAGAGTGTTCACCAGCAAATGTTCACTTTAGAAACAAGGGATAAACTAAAGTACATATGATCATACATCTTATTATTTCTTGCCTCAAACTTCCCACAAGAGTTGTCAAAGTCATGAAATGATGTTGTATATAAAACATCACTCAAGTTTGATGCATTTGGTTGATACACTAGATGTCACAGTAGAGTGCACATTGCCTTATAAATGAGATTTTCCTGTATTTCACAGACTGGCCTTGATATCTCGGCTTCCAAAAAAACTAGAATTCCACTGAATATCAGGATTCTGGACTTCAATCCTTCTCCCCAGACCTATTTTTAAAATTTGGGTGGGAAGAAAAATGAGGCCCACAACCCAACTAAGAGGTGTCATGAATTTAATTGTAGACGCCTATGATAGAGGTGATTTTTAAACAACATTTCCTCAGACATTTACAGAAATATTTTGAAATGTGGATGCAGCAGCAACACAGACCCCATGGGGCAAATCCTCCCAACACATGGCAGAAAATGGATATATCAGGAGTGAGAAGATTGCTATCATTTCCAAGGTTTAAACATAGGTGGTTTTATACAAGCTGTACGGCAACCATTACCTGAGTCCAGTGTTTTTGGTCGATTCTTCCTTTTTGGTTTAATGGGAGCTGTATCATTGCTTTTGGTGGTCAGCTTGATGTGCATGCAGAGAAGATATTATGTAAGTATTTTACAGTACATTCAGCATACTCTTAATAATATCACATAAACATAGAAGATGAATTACCTTGTAGGAAGCATGTATGTCGTTAGAGACTGAAAAGCAAGTGAAATATATAATCAATAAAACCTGAATATTAAGAAAAACACATTCATGAGTCTATGAAATAAGTAGAGAGCTCAGTCTGAGTGATAACAATTTTCATTTGCGTTGATACAGACTACATTCGCTTAGGGGTTTTGTGTTTGTGGATTTTGTTGAGTACTATGACAAGACTGAAATGTAGTAAATCAATATGGAGAAAATATCTTTAGTAATTAAAACTTGTAGTTAAGTTTCAAATAATACGAACACCTTTGCAACCATCATAAATATTTAGGCAAATTACGTATACAAATGTGAAGATGCACAATCTGGAGACCACAGTGATCTGTATTTAGAGAAGCAAAAGGAAAACCTGAGGACTTCAATTTCAAACCTGAACTAGTCAGATGGCAGTACATATGTCAAGTGACCTATGAATTCTTTAATCCATTTTATTATAAGTGAGTATCCTGTACCTCATTTGTCTAATTATTAAAAAGTTTTCATCCAAGATCTGCAGAAATGTACACTTTATTTCTCCTCAAATTGTTTTTTTTTCCTGAATTTATTGTACCAGATATATGCATTTAGAAAAACAGGTAATACATATATGTGTGTTCTTTTCATACCCGTCTGGGACCCTGGGACATCTTCTAATCCTGCTTCCTTTGTTTTAGGCAATAGAATGTTGTCGTTTTCAGCCTCCTTCAATGATACATGTCCTGCATCTGAAAAAAAATGTGAGAAAGCATAAAGAATTTAGATATGGCCATCCACAGCAAACTGGGATCTGAAAGGAAGCAGAATTAACAGATAGGACTGAAGTATTGTGTTTCAAATCTTTTATGTGAACATGTTAGAAAATGTCTTAGTATAGGTGGAATAAATTTCTTAAAGAATTCTGTTTAAAAACATGAGTGTGACATAAAACACCCAGACATGATATCACATATTTTCTGAAAGTACTGAAGAGCAGAATTTGAGGCACCTAGACATCAGAATTAAGCACAGGAATGGAGTTTATTCTTGCAGCACCAGGGACATGGTTTCATTCCAAAGCACCAATATAATATAAAAATTAAAATCATAATCAGTGTCATCATCATCATCATCATATAATACTATAACCATATTAATAATAAGTCACTATCTTTAAAAAAAATAGCTTCAGAAACACTAGGTCCCTGATCTAAATCACTCTTATGGATGTCACACACATGGTGGTGCCTGGTACGTGTGCAGGATTGTTGCCCTGATTTTTGCAGTCCCTACTTGTTTCAATCATCTGTGGACCAGGTATCATCTCACTTTTGGTTTGAAGGCAGGCACACTGAAAAATGCTGAATTGCCTTTTCTCATTTTCCCCTCCAAAATTTCCTTGCTAACTCCTTAATTTTCTCCCACATTTCCCCTTCCTTCTAGCTGATTCAAGCAAAACAACAAACAAAACAACAAACGGACAAACACAAACTTCTGGTGTGGGAGACTTGATTCTTTCCACTATGCATTGTTTGCATGGGTCATTTCAACTCCTTCCTATCTACCAATGTAGAAAATTAATCTGAGAAAATGATTTCTAAATTTTGGTCTTTTTGTTATCCCCACTACCTAAGAATTATGCTCAGAAGTATAGCAGTATTTATCCTGGCGCTTGATCATATTTTCTTCTGGTGTGTAGGATCTACTAGAATGCTCTTTGATGTCCCTCAGGAACATTCATTTCTTGGCTACAAAAATGCTGTTGGCAAACTAGGATCATTGGACTCACCTACGAACATAAAGCTAATGTAGAAGGAAAGAACTACTGAGTCACAAGGAGAATCTCCTGGCCCCAACTGACCATACACTACAGTTTGAGAGCTCCAGTGTAAATGCTGTTCGCATCCAATACCTCTACCTTAAGTTGAACATAACCCTGGGATTCTCCCTAAGATGATCCACTCAAATGGAAGTTTAGAAAAAGGTCTAATCTTTCCAAATTTAATTTTAGCTATCTGGGAATTTGGGGACCAATCCGTAATCATTCCTATTTCTTTCCACTCTCCTAATTGGTGTTTCTGCTCTATAAAATCTTTGTACAGACTAGCAAGGTTTTATGTGTCATTATATTGTATACATGGATAAACAAACCTAGCAATATGGGATTCCTTCTTCACTCCTCAATTTGATTCCAACTGTGACTACGTTAAGAAGGTTGGAAAATTTTCACTCTACACTTCATTGAGTTTTGGACCTGGCAACTCAAATATGCTCCCCAGATTATCAAAAAGCTGCTCTTTTCCCTGCTCATATGTACCTGAGTGTCCTTGACTCCACTGACTACAGCTGCTGCCTCTTTCTTCATTTGATACCCTGTAATTAATTAATGCCTGTCTCAGTGTTCATATCCTCCTCTTCTCTCTGATTTCTACTTTACTTTGATGGAAGCATGTCTCGAAATGCAATTCCTAATTCAGATCCTTTAGCGACATCCCCAGTGTAGCCTGTGACAGAAACCTAATACCATATGACTCCTTATATTTCTTTGTCCTTATCAGGTAATACATACTCTCCTTGAACAATTATAATATACTAGTGCTCATGTATTAAGGCAATAGGCTCCGCAATGTATTTTGCATTATTCATGACTCTTACCTTCTCTATGTCCATTTATTCTGTTCTCGGCTTCTGAATGGGACTCACCAGATGCGCTAGAAGCACAAACCTCTCGAGGTTTCTCACAGACACTCTGGAGAAAGTAATGCCAATAGTGAGTTGCACAAAGATTTCATCAGTACCTTTATCTCATCACCTTATGTCTATTTTTGAAATCATCCCAATTGGAAATTAGATGAGTGCATTTTAAGCAAGAATGGATGCATTAGTTTCACTGCCTTAGGCACCTCAGATTAAGTGAGCCTTATATCATTCTGGCTACTGATTGGATAAAACCAGGATGAGGGACATAGGAACCCTGTTCCCTCAGAATATACACACTGACATTCATATACCCCCAAAACTAGCATCAGCATTTAATCAGTCAACATTGCAGTTCCAGCATTTCTAAGAATGCTGTAGAATTCTTCTTTGAAAGCCTTTTGAGAATGGCCCTTGATGTTCTAGAGCATTCAAATTTTATACCCTGAATGGTCAATATTTTATTCTGAAAGTACGATACTTGGTAAGATGAGACTTTCAATTCTGTCACCTTGTGTAGGAATGGGAAACTGTTGTTCTTGCTTCATTTGGTTAATCAGAGACTTCCAAAATTTAATGTATTTCAGCAAAATATTTACCAAGTCAAAACTTATTACTTTAAAAAGTAAAATATAGTGAGGAAAATGTCTGTGTTTAACATGAACATAACAGTTCCACACACAACTTGGGTAGAATATGCAACACTTCCATTGAAGAAGAAAGTTAAGAGGTATTTCAAAAGTAAAGGTGACTCCCATGTCTTAAAAGCTGACTATTTGCAGAGGTGGGAGTCATTTGAACTGGTGCATAGCTGCTTGCTAAAAAAAGAGAAGCTGTGGGAAAACACAGGAGTGACACAATGGAGAGCCTGTGACCAGATGAAACCAAGAAATATTAAGATACTCAAAGAGGAAATGCATTCATGGAGGAAATAGGGTAAAGCCAGGGTAGGGAAAACTAGCTGGCTATGAGAGAGAAATATTCTGACTGGTGATCTGAGGAGAATCTCACCCATCCAATTAGGAAATGGAGAAAAGCACGAGATAGACAGTTCTCAAAACAACAAATACAAGTTCACTATAAATACATGAAAAAAACAAATATTTAGCATTCAGGGAAATACCATCCCAAACTCCATTGATATTTCAGCTCATGCCAGCCAGTTAGGTATTCATCAAGACTCCAAATAATAAGTGCTGGAGAGGATGTGGGTAAAAATGTACAAAGATACACTGTGAGACCGAAAATCGGGACTTCTCATCTGAAAAGTAGTATGGAGAGTCAGCAGAAGACTAGGAATATGAACACCATGTGCCCAGGATTCCCAAGCCTTCTCCTTATTCCCAATTTACAATGGTTCTGTATACACATGAGACACTGGAACTTCAATATTTACAGTGGTTTCTATCACCATTAGAAAGATATGAATGAGCCCAGATGCACATCAACACAAAAATGGATAATAAACACCTAGAAACATGACAATACATTTGAGCAAACTATTTTTTCATGATACACCATCATGTCAAAATGAGTCCTCATATAGCATATTAAAACACTGTCCTAAAAATTCTAAAATATAAAACTTGTAACACCCAAATCCCTAAGATTATACAAGGATGGCATTTTAAAGCAAAAATGTAGGAAACTTATGTAGACAATTCTAAGGCCAAATACAATCATTTCAGCAAAGGTGAGACTTCTTTTCCCCCCGCAATGTCAAAGAATATTTGATGAAATCCAAACCTTCCAGGCAGAATCTGAGCGTGTGTTTAGGAGCCTCTCCATTCATGTTAGTTTACCTAGGCTTTCTTCCTGGGATATAGAAAAAAACACCACCCAGTTTCTTTTTAGCTATTCAAAGGCTGAACTTGCCATAAAACAGTGGTTTGGAGGTACCCATAACTGCAATCAGGTGAGAGTAGGAGATAAACAGACACAGAGTTGCTGAGAGAGCTGGGCACTTAGAGCATGGCCCTGTAGTCTAGGTTAAGAATAGTAGTTTATGGCACTGTCATGGCATCATAGTGTGACAGCAAGGGCCAAGGGTAACTCTGGTAGACAAAGGGCAGCCTGCAGTACCATAAACATGAAATGAATACTAGGCATGGGCAACCCACCCTGCTGAGCATGATTTAGAACACTTACCCCCATTAACATCACACAGGAAGTTAAAGCCACCCTCTTAAGAATTACAATATTGCCCTGAAGACATGGACTCTCAGTGGTGTCTCCTCAGGAACCACTGCATCCCTTACACCTCCATGATGCAGTAGCCAGGTATCCTCCCAGAATTTTACATGGTTACTCATCATATGGGCTCAGGATAGTGAGTGACAGGCATGTGCTGAAGGCTCTCATCAGGAAGAGGTATTTTGCTGCTGTGGACGTTCTGTAGAGTAGAGGATCACAGAGGCTCGGCCCCTTTCAAACTGGTGCTTTGGGAATAATGATAGTGAGCAAGAACTTCTAGTTGAGAATTCAAAGGACAGCAGCTTCCAGAAGTGCTGGGGCAGGATCAGGGAGAATGGTATTTTCACTGAGTTCTCAGAAGAAGCCACAGATTCTGAAACCAGGCCATGTCTCTCATGCTCCAAGAGGTTGTAGGAAAAGCCTCAGTGACTTCGAATCATGCACAGTACAAGACCACTGAGTACAGAATTCCATAATTGGAGTCTGCACTACAGATTAGTCTCTAGCCTCCATGCCCACAGGGTTTATTTGGCAATTCCTACATTGGATAGACCCATGTCTCTGAGCAAAGAATCCAATACTGAGAATGTATTTCCACAATATTTGCATCCCCCAAACCACACAAAGCCTTAGCTTTCCAAAATTAGAAATCCCGGACAGATATTTCTCCATTTCAGTTACATTACTTTCAGGTTTTTGTGAAGATTCCCTTGGTTTTGTTTAAGCCTTTTGTGTAAAGGTAAAATTTCTAAGCTGATTCTAAGCTGCAAAAGCCTGAGTTAAAGTGGAAAAGCCTGGGCATTGTAAAGTCTCTAAATTGCAAGGCCTGGGTTAAAGAGTAAAAGACCAGGTATTGTTACAATTCCTCTGCTACCCCTGGAACCTGGAATCCCTGTAGCTGTTAGGACAATACCTGAACTGCCCAGTAAATATTTCTCCTGGTTCCCTGGTGGTTTAATAGCTAAGGGCTCCAAGTAGCTCCGCAAGTAGGCATCCAGGTCCCAAAACCAATCAGTTTAAATGTGTACCCCGCTTAGGAGTGACCAATCACCCCTGCCCAGACTGTTCCCGCCAATGAATGTACTAATCCTGTCTCAGAGTTGTTGTTCAATTTTCCCGCGCCTCATGATGATTTGTTCTGATGTATGCAAAGCCCCCCGCCCTCTCCAAAAAGTGTACTTAAGCTCTGCTTGACCTCTGCTCTGGGCTCTGGGCTGCTCTATCTTCCTGAGTGAGCCTGGAACCTCAGCATGCTGGATTAATAAATCCCCTTTTGCCAATTGCATGGAGCCAGTCTCTTGTGTGGTCTCTTTCTCCCACTCTCCGCCGGACCCTTACATTTGTTTGGCCTGATATTTCTAAGGGTTTGCCGATTTAGTTATATTTTGTAATATAGTTAATTTTCTAAGATATTTTCACTCATTTTTGTTTTAGTTCTCTGCTTCCTTTTCATTCTCATTTTAAATTCTTTCCTCTTCTCTTTTATATGGAATTTCATCCTCATCTCCTCTTCAGTCTCTAGTTATTATAACCAATTTCATTGTCTTTTCGTTTTAAATTTTGTTATGATGATTTTATTGTCACTGAGGTCTTTTTTTTTTTCCATCAAGGTGCCCATTGCTATTTCCTATGAAGTTCGATTAATTAATAAGTATTATAGGAAATCATGTGAAATATACATTTTATTTGTACGATTTGCATGTTTTTCTTTAAGCCTGATTTTTCTCAGAGATTCATCTTTCCCCTTGATGGGAAGCTGGTGACTAAATATGTTAAACATGCTCATTTGGGAACTTGACGCTGAGACTGATGGCCTGACCCGAACACATCCTAAAGAAAAACTTACACACTGAAAGGACACACGCATAACTTTAGAACTAAAATGCTTGCAAAATCTCCTCCTAGGAATGCACGCAACAGGGAAAAGAAAGGGGGGGGATTATGATACCACCAAATATTGTGTGTCCCCCATAACTGCATCCAAGATCTTTTTACTACTGTTCACTTCAGAGGTAGGATGAACATATTTAGTGATTTTCTTGATTTCTTGCATTAAAAAGTCAATGAACTAGAAAGTTTTGTTTGCATGCTAACAGAATGGATACATCCTGAAAGGATGTGACTCCTTCAACAGGCCCTTTGGTTTCTCATTTAAGCCCGTTTCCTGCCTCAACTTACATAGTGGAGTCAAGGGAGAATGGAAGATTTAAGACCGGCATGGATTAGTGGAAATGGGAAACTAAAATTTTGAGCCTTTGGGAATGATGATCATTTAACAGAAATGTCTTCACTGGCCATTACAGGTTAAGTATTTTCCGAATTTGATTGATCTTTCAGAGTATTAAATTTTTTCCTTATGATATGAGGACGTCACCAAGAAGAAAACTGAAACAATATTCAAAAAATTTTCTCTATTGATATGAAATGAAGGTTACTTTTCAGATTCTGCTTCCTTGATTTCTAAAGCTATTTTCATGTCCTATTACATTCTTTAGACTTAAATATTAAATTATGATGTTTGATTTCCACGTAAGTCTTGTGTGAGGTCATTTTGTTTGGCATAATTTCCCTTCATAAGAAAAAAAGAAAAATAAAACATGAATTAATATTGACACCTTTACATACCTGCAGAGTGGTCTTTTCCATGCCATCAGTCGTATCCTTCTCTCCTGATGATGACATATTGTCATGTGCCCCTGGGGATGAATGCACAGATGTACTTAAATTACTTAAAAGAGTTAGACTGAGTGAATTTCTAGCCAACAAAAACATAATTGTAAGAATCCTAAAATTTTATTTTCACAATATTTTCAAGTGAAGCTTAATGTTAGGTGAATGTTCATGTTGCTTGAATTTTTTTGATTGTTGGGTGAACTTGGTGGTTGTACCCTGAGCCAAGTGTATCCTTGGCAAGAACTGTAGCCCGACCTTCAAATCCCAGGCCTTCAATTTTTTTGGAGACAGAGTGACGGAATATTCCCTGGCTCACTGGAAACCTGACATCAGCCTGTCTCAGCCTCCCACTAAGCTTTTTATTACAGAGGAGTCCTTCTTCCCCCAGGGCATATTGAGTGATTTGGGGAGTAGTTTTACTAATCCAATACTTCAGAGACAATGGAGGTCACTTTGTTCAATGCATATCTCAAAGATTCCACCATTCCAGGAAAAATGATATTTTGTAGAAAAACAATGTTGAAATTACAATGGAAAAAAGAAACTTCACACTGTCTCCTATGTTTTTTCCTAATAATAATTTTTAATGAACCACTGCGTGTAACATTGGTGTCAACAAAATATGTGTGTCTATATGATCACTGTGATATCTTTGACAGTAAACCACATATTCCTTTCCTTCCCTTTGCCTTCATTTCTTCTGTTAGGGTTCACTCTGGTTTTGAAAGGATTCGGGTCTTGGTGCCTGAAATCAACTGGTTTTGCTTCTCTGGTGTTAGCTACCTCAAAACATGACCCCTATTGTACTGGGTAACAACCACTTGACCTGTAAATTATTCCTTCTCTGTCTAGTTCTCAAGGTCCTGGACTTCAGGGGCTACTTTTACAACAAATTGGTTTGAACACCCATAATAAAGTGTCAGGTAAGTGTCTGAGGCAATAACACTTGGCGTGGACGGTGTCTTTTCTAGAGGTAGGGATGAATGGAGACTTGAGGAGTGAGGCCATCGGCCAGAGGCAGAGAATGATGAAAAAGTGGAAGGCTATATAGCACGACATAGAGACAAGGGTTAAGGGGGATGGCATGTGTCTGATAATACAGAGATTGGTGAAAACTGCCAGAAGTTCATGTCGGTAGCAAACGGGCTAAAGATAGACTGAGGAAGACTTGCATTGTGAAAGATGCCTGGAAATATTAAGGTGCTTGGACATACACATACCAAAGCATGTCATCTATGTCATGGGCACATATATCTCTGGAACCATCTCAATTCTGTGGGCATGTGATCTTGAGGGGCATGTTCATGATTGGAGATGAATAATGAGAATGCAAATTGCACTATGAGGTTGATGCAGGCCTGAATGGAAGGCATGTCTCCAAAAGGATCTGGGTTCTGTTTTTAGCATACAGAGGTAACAAACAAACAACAAGTCAAAGACAAAGAATAATGAGCAAACACTCCATTGGGATGTGGAAGAATTTATGGATTGACTACTCTGAGATAAAATTTCAGGAAAGAGTGTTCACCAGCAAATGTTCACTTTAGAAACAAGGGATAAACTAAAGTACATATGATCATACATCTTATTATTTCTTGCCTCAAACTTCCCACAAGAGTTGTCAAAGTCATGAAATGATGTTGTATATAAAACATCACTCAAGTTTGATGCATTTGGTTGATACACTAGATGTCACAGTAGAGTGCACATTGCCTTATAAATGAGATTTTCCTGTATTTCACAGACTGGCCTTGATATCTCGGCTTCCAAAAAAACTAGAATTCCACTGAATATCAGGATTCTGGACTTCAATCCTTCTCCCCAGACCTATTTTTAAAATTTGGGTGGGAAGAACAATGAGGCCCACAACCCAACTAAGAGGTGTCATGAATTTAATTGTAGACGCCTATGATAGAGGTGATTTTTAAACAACATTTCCTCAGACGTTTACAGAAATATTTTGAAATGTGGATGCAGCAGCAACACAGACCCCATGGGGCAAATCCTCCCAACACATGGCAGAAAATGGATATATCAGGAGTGAGAAGATTGCTATCATTTCCAAGGTTTAAACATAGGTGGTTTTATACAAGCTGTACGGCAACCATTACCTGAGTCCAGTGTTTTTGGTCGATTCTTCCTTTTTGGTTTAATGGGAGCTGTATCTTTGCTTTTGGTGGTCAGCTTGATGTGCATGCAGAGAAGATATTATGTAAGTATTTTACAGTACATTCAGCATACTCTTAATAATATCACATAAACATAGAAGATGAATTACCTTGTAGGAAGCATGTACGTCGTTAGAGACTGAAAAGCAAGTGAAATATATAATCAATAAAACCTGAATATTAAGAAAAACACATTCATGAGTCTATGAAATAAGTAGAGAGCTCAGTCTGAGTGATAACAATTTTCATTTGCGTTGATACAGACTACATTCGCTTAGGGGTTTTGTGTTTGTGGATTTTGTTGAGTACTATGACAAGACTGAAATGTAGTAAATCAATATGGAGAAAATATCTTTAGTAATTAAAACTTGTAGTTAAGTTTCAAATAATACGAACACCTTTGCAACCATCATAAATATTTAGGCAAATTACGTATACAAATGTGAAGATGCACAATCTGGAGACCACAGTGATCTGTATTTAGAGAAGCAAAAGGAAAACCTGAGGACTTCAATTTCAAACCTGAACTAGTCAGATGGCACTACATATGTCAAGTGACCTATGAATTCTTTAATCCATTTTATTATAAGTGAGTATCCTGTACCTCATTTGTCTAATTATTAAAAAGTTTTCATCCAAGATCTGCAGAAATGTACACTTTATTTCTCCTCAAATTGTTTTTTTTTCCTGAATTTATTGTACCAGATATATGCATTTAGAAAAACAGGTAATACATATATGTGTGTTCTTTTCATACCCGTCTGGGACCCTGGGACATCTTCTAATCCTGCTTCCTTTGTTTTAGGCAATAGAATGTTGTCGTTTTCAGCCTCCTTCAATGATACATGTCCTGCATCTGAAAAAAAATGTGAGAAAGCATAAAGAATTTAGATATGGCCATCCACAGCAAACTGGGATCTGAAAGGAAGCAGAATTAACAGATAGGACTGAAGTATTGTGTTTCAAATCTTTTATGTGAACATGTTAGAAAATGTCTTAGTATAGGTGGAATAAATTTCTTAAAGAATTCTGTTTAAAAACATGAGTGTGACATAAAACACCCAGACATGATATCACATATTTTCTGAAAGTACTGAAGAGCAGAATTTGAGGCACCTAGACATCAGAATTAAGCACAGGAATGGAGTTTATTCTTGCAGCACCAGGGACATGGTTTCATTCCAAAGCACCAATATAATATAAAAATTAAAATCATAATCAGTGTCATCATCATCATCATCATATAATACTATAACCATATTAATAATAAGTCACTATCTTTAAAAAAAAACAGCTTCAGAAACACTAGGTCCCTGATCTAAATCACTCTTATGGATGTCACACACATGGTGGTGCCTTGTACGTGTGCAGAAGGGTTGCCCTGATTTTTGCAGTCCCTACTTGTTTCAATCATCTGTGGACCAGGTATCATCTCACTTTTGGTTTGAAGGCAGGCACACTGAAAAATGCTGAATTGCCTTTTCTCATTTTCCCCTCCAAAATTTCCTTGCTAACTTCTTTATTTTCTCCCACATTTCCCCTTCCTTCTAGCTGATTCAAGCAAAACAACAAACAAAACAACAAACGGACAAACACAAACTTCTGGTGTGGGAGACTTGATTCTTTCCACTATGCATTGTTTGCATGGGTCATTTCAACTCCTTCCTATCTACCAATGTAGAAAATTTATCTGAGAAAATGATTTCTAAATTTTGGTCTTTTTGTTATCCCCACTACCTAAGAATTATGCTCAGAAGTATAGCAGTATTTATCCTGGCGCTTGATCATATTTTCTTCTGGTGTGTAGGATCTACTAGAATGCTCTTTGATGTCCCTCAGGAACATTCATTTCTTGGCTACAAAAATGCTGTTGGCAAACTAGGATCATTGGACTCACCTACGAACATAAAGCTAATGTAGAAGGAAAGAACTACTGAGTCACAAGGAGAATCTCCTGGCCCCAACTGACCATACACTACAGTTTGAGAGCTCCAGTGTAAATGCTGTTCGCATCCAATACCTCTACCTTAACTTGAACATAACCCTGGGATTCTCCCTAAGATGATCCACTCAAATGGAAGTTTAGAAAAAGGTCTAATCTTTCCAAATTTAATTTTAGCTATCTGGGAATTTGGGGACCAATCCGTAATCATTCCTATTTCTTTCCACTCTCCTAATTGGCGTTTCTGCTCTATAAAATCTTTGTACAGACTAGCAAGGTTTTATGTGTCATTATATTGTATACATGGATAAACAAACCTAGCAATATGGGATTCCTTCTTCACTCCTCAATTTGATTCCAACTGTGACTACGTTAAGAAGGTTGGAAAATTTTCACTCTACACTTCATTGAGTTTTGGACCTGGCAACTCAAATATGCTCCCCAGATTATCAAAAAGCTGCTCTTTTCCCTGCTCATATGTACCTGAGTGTCCTTGACTCCACTGACTACAGCTGCTGCCTCTTTCTTCATTTGATACCCTGTAATTAATTAATGCCTGTCTCAGTGTTCATATCCTCCTCTTCTCTCTGATTTCTACTTTACTTTGATGGAAGCATGTCTCGAAATGCAATTCCTAATTCAGATCCTTTAGCGACATCCCCAGTGTAGCCTGTGACAGAAACCTAATACCATATGACTCATTATATTTCTTTGTCCTTATCAGGTAATACATACTCTCCTTGAACAATTATAATATACTAGTGCTCATGTATTAAGGCAATAGGCTCCGCAATGTATTTTGCATTATTCATGACTCTTACCTTCTCTATGTCCATTTATTCTGTTCTCGGCTTCTGAATGGGACTCACCAGATGCGCTAGAAGCACAAACCTCTCGAGGTTTCTCACAGACACTCTGGAGAAAGTAATGCCAATAGTGAGTTGCACAAAGATTTCATCAGTACCTTTATCTCATCACCATATGTCTATTTTTGAAATCATCCCAATTGGAAAATAGATGAGTGCATTTTAAGCAAGAATGGATGCATTAGTTTCACTGCCTTAGGCACCTCAGATTAAGTGAGCCTTATATCATTCTGGCTACTGATTGGATAAAACCAGGATGAGGGACATAGGAACCCTGTTCCCTCAGAATATACACACTGACATACATATACCCCCAAAACTAGCATCAGCATTTAATCAGTCAACTTTGCACTTCCAGCATTTCTAAGAATGCTGTAGAATTCTTCTTTGAAAGCCTTTTGAGAATGGCCCTTGATGTTCTAGAGCATTCAAATTTTATACCCTGAATGGTCAATATTTTATTCTGAAAGTACGATACTTGGTAAGATGAGAGTTTCAATTCTGTCACCTTGTGTAGGAATGGGAAACTGTTGTTCTTGCTTCATTTGGTTAATCAGAGACTTCCAAAATTTAATGTATTTCAGCAAAATATTTACCAAGTCAAAACTTATTACTTTAAAAAAGTAAAATATAGTGAGGAAAATGTCTGTGTTTAACATGAACATAACAGTTCCACACACAACTTGGGTAGAATATGCAACACTTCCATTGAAGAAGAAAGTTAAGAGGTATTTCAAAAGTAAAGGTGACTCCCATGTCTTAAAAGCTGACTATTTGCAGAGGTGGGAGTCATTTGAACTGGTGCATAGCTGCTTGCTAAAAAAAGAGAAGCTGTGGGAAAACACAGGAGTGACACAATGGAGAGCCTGTGACCAGATGAAACCAAGAAATATTAAGATACTCAAAGAGGAAATGCATTCATGGAGGAAATAGGGTAAAGCCAGGGTAGGGAAAACTAGCTGGCTATGAGAGAGAAATATTCTGACTGGTGATCTGAGGAGAATCTCACCCATCCAATTAGGGAATGGAGAAAAGCACGAGATAGACAGTTCTCAAAACAACAAATACAAGTTCACTATAAATACATGAAAAAAACAAATATTTAGCATTCAGGGAAATACCATCCCAAACTCCATTGATATTTCAGCTCATGCCAGCCAGTTAGGTATTCATCAAGACTCCAAATAATAAGTGCTGGAGAGGATGTGGGTAAAAATGTACAAAGATACACTGTGAGACCGAAAATCGGGACTTCTCATCTGAAAAGTAGTATGGAGAGTCAGCAGAAGACTAGGAATATGAACACCATGTGCCCAGGATTCCCAAGCCTTCTCCTTATTCCCAATTTACAATGGTTCTGTATACACATGAGACACTGGAACTTCAATATTTACAGTGGTTTCTATCACCATTAGAAAGATATGAATGAGCCCAGATGCACATCAACACAAAAATGGATAATAAACACCTAGAAACATGACAATACATTTGAGCAAACTATTTTTTCATGATACACCATCATGTCAAAATGAGTCCTCATATAGCATATTAAAACACTGTCCTAAAAAATTCTAAAATATAAAACTTGTAACACCCAAATCCCTAAGATTATACAAGGATGGCATTTTAAAGCAAAAATGTAGGAAACTTATGTAGACAATTCTAAGGCCAAATACAATCATTTCAGCAAAGGTGAGACTTCTTTTCCCCCCGCAATGTCAAAGAATATTTGATGAAATCCAAACCTTCCAGGCAGAATCTGAGCGTGTCTTTAGGAGCCTCTCCACTCATGTTAGTTTACCTAGGCTTTCTTCCTGGGATATAGAAAAAAACACCACCCAGTTTCTTTTTAGCTATTCAAAGGCTGAACTTGCCATAAAACAGTGGTTTGGAGGTACCCATAACTGCAATCAGGTGAGAGTAGGAGATAAACAGACACAGAGTTGCTGAGAGAGCTGGGCACTTAGAGCATGGCCCTGTAGTCTAGGTTAAGAATAGTAGTTTATGGCACTGTCATGGCATCATAGTGTGACAGCAAGGGCCAAGGGTAACTCTGGTAGACAAAGGGCAGCCTGCAGTACCATAAACATGAAATGAATACTAGGCATGGGCAACCCACCCTGCTGAGAATGATTTAGAACACTTACCCCCATTAACATCACACAGGAAGTTAAAGCCACCCTCTTAAGAATTACAATATTGCCCTGAAGACATGGACTCTCAGTGGTGTCTCCTCAGGAACCACTGCATCCCTTACACCTCCATGATGCAGTAGCCAGGTATCCTCCCAGAATTTTACATGGTTACTCATCATATGGGCTCAGGATAGTGAGTGACAGGCATGTGCTGAAGGCTCTCATCAGGAAGAGGTATGTTGCTGCTGTGGACGTTCTGTAGAGTAGAGGATCACAGAGGCTCGGCCCCTTTCAAACTGGTGCTTTGGGAATAATGATAGTGAGCAAGAAGTTCTAGTTGAGAATTCAAAGGACAGAAGCTTCCAGAAGTGCTGGGGCAGGATCAGGGAGAATGGTATTTTCACTGAGTTCTCAGAAGAAGCCACAGATTCTGAAACCAGGCCATGTCTCTCATGCTCCAAGAGGTTGTAGGAAAAGCCTCAGTGACTTCGAATCATGCACAGTACAAGACCACTGAGTACAGAATTCCATAATTGGAGTCTGCACTACAGATTAGTCTCTAGCCTCCATGCCCACAGGGTTTATTTGGCAATTCCTACATTGGATAGACCCATGTCTCTGAGCAAAGAATCCAATACTGAGAATGTATTTCCACAATATTTGCATCCCCCAAACCACACAAAGCCTTAGCTTTCCAAAATTAGAAATCCCGGACAGATATTTCTCCATTTCAGTTACATTACTTTCAGGTTTTTGTGAAGATTCCCTTGGTTTTGTTTAAGCCTTTTGTGTAAAGGTAAAATTTCTAAGCTGATTCTAAGCTGCAAAAGCCTGAGTTAAAGTGGAAAAGCCTGGGCATTGTAAAGTCTCTAAATTGCAAGGCCTGGGTTAAAGAGTAAAAGACCAGGTATTGTTACAATTCCTCTGCTACCCCTGGAACCTGGAATCCCTGTAGCTGTTAGGACAATACCTGAACTGCCCAGTAAATATTTCTCCTGGTTCCCTGGTGGTTTAATAGCTAAGGGCTCCAAGTAGCTCCGCAAGTAGGCATCCAGGTCCCAAAACCAATCAGTTTAAATGTGTACCCCGCTTAGGAGTGACCAATCACCCCTGCCCAGACTGTTCCCGCCAATGAATGTACTAATCCTGTCTCAGAGTTGTTGTTCAATTTTCCCGCGCCTCATGATGATTTGTTCTGATGTATGCAAAGCCCCCCGCCCTCTCCAAAAAGTGTACTTAAGCTCTGCTTGACCTCTGCTCTGGGCTCTGGGCTGCTCTATCTTCCTGAGTGAGCCTGGAACCTCAGCATGCTGGATTAATAAATCCCCTTTTGCCAATTGCATGGAGCCAGTCTCTTGTGTGGTCTCTTTCTCCCACTCTCCGCCGGACCCTTACATTTGTTTGGCCTGATATTTCTAAGGGTTTGCCGATTTAGTTATATTTTGTAATATAGTTAATTTTCTAAGATATTTTCACTCATTTTTGTTTTAGTTCTCTGCTTCCTTTTCATTCTCATTTTAAATTCTTTCCTCTTCTCTTTTATATGGAATTTCATCCTCATCTCCTCTTCAGTCTCTAGTTATTATAACCAATTTCATTGTCTTTTCGTTTTAAATTTTGTTATGATGATTTTATTGTCACTGAGGTCTTTTTTTTTTTTCCATCAAGGTGCCCATTGCTATTTCCTATGAAGTTCGATTAATTAATAAGTATTATAGGAAATCATGTGAAATATACATTTTATTTGTACGATTTGCATGTTTTTCTTTAAGCCTGATTTTTCTCAGAGATTCATCTTTCCCCTTGATGGGAAGCTGGTGACTAAATATGTTAAACATGCTCATTTGGGAACTTGACGCTGAGACTGATGGCCTGACCCGAACACATCCTAAAGAAAAACTTACACACTGAAAGGACACACGCATAACTTTAGAACTAAAATGCTTGCAAAATCTCCTCCTAGGAATGCACGCAACAGGGAAAAGAAAGGGGGGGGATTATGATACCACCAAATATTGTGTGTCCCCCATAACTGCATCCAAGATCTTTTTACTACTGTTCACTTCAGAGGTAGGATGAACATATTTAGTGATTTTCTTGATTTCTTGCATTAAAAAGTCAATGAACTAGAAAGTTTTGTTTGCATGCTAACAGAATGGATACATCCTGAAAGGATGTGACTCCTTCAACAGGCCCTTTGGTTTCTCATTTAAGCCCGTTTCCTGCCTCAACTTACATAGTGGAGTCAAGGGAGAATGGAAGATTTAAGACCGGCATGGATTAGTGGAAATGGGAAACTAAAATTTTGAGCCTTTGGGAGTGATGATCATTTAACAGAAATGTCTTCACTGGCCATTACAGGTTAAGTATTTTCCGAATTTGATTGATCTTTCAGAGTATTAAATTTTTTCCTTATGATATGAGGACGTCACCAAGAAGAAAACTGAAACAATATTCAAAAAATTTTCTCTATTGATATGAAATGAAGGTTACTTTTCAGATTCTGCTTCCTTGATTTCTAAAGCTATTTTCATGTCCTATTACATTCTTTAGACTTAAATATTAAATTATGATGTTTGATTTCCACGTAAGTCTTGTGTGAGGTCATTTTGTTTGGCATAATTTCCCTTCATAAGAAAAAAAGAAAAATAAAACATGAATTAATATTGACACCTTTACATACCTGCAGAGTGGTCTTTTCCATGCCATCAGTCGTATCCTTCTCTCCTGATGATGACATATTGTCATGTGCCCCTGGGGATGAATGCACAGATGTACTTAAATTACTTAAAAGAGTTAGACTGAGTGAATTTCTAGCCAACAAAAACATAATTGTAAGAATCCTAAAATTTTATTTTCACAATATTTTCAAGTGAAGCTTAATGTTAGGTGAATGTTCATGTTGCTTGAATTTTTTTGATTGTTGGGTGAACTTGGTGGTTGTACCCTGAGCCAAGTGTATCCTTGGCAAGAACTGTAGCCCGACCTTCAAATCCCAGGCCTTCAATTTTTTTGGAGACAGAGTGACGGAATATTCCCTGGCTCACTGGAAACCTGACATCAGCCTGTCTCAGCCTCCCACTAAGCTTTTTATTACAGAGGAGTCCTTCTTCCCCCAGGGCATATTGAGTGATTTGGGGAGTAGTTTTACTAATCCAATACTTCAGAGACAATGGAGGTCACTTTGTTCAATGCATATCTCAAAGATTCCACCATTCCAGGAAAAATGATATTTTGTAGAAAAACAATGTTGAAATTACAATGGCAAAAAGAAACTTCACACTGTCTCCTATGTTTTTTCCTAATAATAATTTTTAATGAACCACTGCGTGTAACATTGGTGTCAACAAAATATGTGTGTCTATATGATCACTGTGATATCTTTGACAGTAAACCACATATTCCTTTCCTTCCCTTTGCCTTCATTTCTTCTGTTAGGGTTCACTCTGGTTTTGAAAGGATTCGGGTCTTGGTGCCTGAAATCAACTGGTTTTGCTTCTCTGGTGTTAGCTACCTCAAAACATGACCCCTATTGTACTGGGTAACAACCACTTGACCTGTAAATTATTCCTTCTCTGTCTAGTTCTCAAGGTCCTGGACTTCAGGGGCTACTTTTACAACAAATTGGTTTGAACACCCATAATAAAGTGTCAGGTAAGTGTCTGAGGCAATAACACTTGGCGTGGACGGTGTCTTTTCTAGAGGTAGGGATGAATGGAGACTTGAGGAGTGATGCCATCGGCCAGAGGCAGAGAATGGTGAAAAAGTGGAAGGCTATATAGCACGACATAGAGACAAGGGTTAAGGGGGATGGCATGTGTCTGATAATACAGAGATTGGTGAAAACTGCCAGAAGTTCATGTCGGTAGCAAACGGGCTAAAGATAGACTGAGGAAGACTTGCATTGTGAAAGATGCCTGGAAATATTAAGGTGCTTGGACATACACATACCAAAGCATGCCATCTATGTCATGGGCACATATATCTCTGGAACCATCTCAATTCTGTGGGCATGTGATCTTGAGGGGCATGTTCATGATTGGAGATGAATAATGAGAATGCAAATTGCACTATGAGGTTGATGCAGGCCTGAATGGAAGGCATGTCTCCAAAAGGATCTGGGTTCTGTTTTTAGCATACAGAGGTAACAAACAAACAACAAGTCAAAGACAAAGAATAATGAGCAAACACTCCATTGGGATGTGGAAGAATTTATGGATTGACTACTCTGAGATAAAATTTCAGGAAAGAGTGTTCACCAGCAAATGTTCACTTTAGAAACAAGGGATAAACTAAAGTACATATGATCATACATCTTATTATTTCTTGCCTCAAACTTCCCACAAGAGTTGTCAAAGTCATGAAATGATGTTGTATATAAAACATCACTCAAGTTTGATGCATTTGGTTGATACACTAGATGTCACAGTAGAGTGCACATTGCCTTATAAATGAGATTTTCCTGTATTTCACAGACTGGCCTTGATATCTCGGCTTCCAAAAAAACTAGAATTCCACTGAATATCAGGATTCTGGACTTCAATCCTTCTCCCCAGACCTATTTTTAAAATTTGGGTGGGAAGAAAAATGAGGCCCACAACCCAACTAAGAGGTGTCATGAATTTAATTGTAGACGCCTATGATAGAGGTGATTTTTAAACAACATTTCCTCAGACATTTACAGAAATATTTTGAAATGTGGATGCAGCAGCAACACAGACCCCATGGGGCAAATCCTCCCAACACATGGCAGAAAATGGATATATCAGGAGTGAGAAGATTGCTATCATTTCCAAGGTTTAAACATAGGTGGTTTTATACAAGCTGTACGGCAACCATTACCTGAGTCCAGTGTTTTTGGTCGATTCTTCCTTTTTGGTTTAATGGGAGCTGTATCTTTGCTTTTGGTGGTCAGCTTGATGTGCATGCAGAGAAGATATTATGTAAGTATTTTACAGTACATTCAGCATACTCTTAATAATATCACATAAACATAGAAGATGAATTACCTTGTAGGAAGCATGTACGTCGTTAGAGCCTGAAAAGCAAGTGAAATATATAATCAATAAAACCTGAATATTAAGAAAAACACATTCATGAGTCTATGAAATAAGTAGAGAGCTCAGTCTGAGTGATAACAATTTTCATTTGCGTTGATACAGACTACATTCGCTTAGGGGTTTTGTGTTTGTGGATTTTGTTGAGTACTATGACAAGACTGAAATGTAGTAAATCAATATGGAGAAAATATCTTTAGTAATTAAAACTTGTAGTTAAGTTTCAAATAATACGAACACCTTTGCAACCATCATAAATATTTAGGCAAATTACGTATACAAATGTGAAGATGCACAATCTGGAGACCACAGTGATCTGTATTTAGAGAAGCAAAAGGAAAACCTGAGGACTTCAATTTCAAACCTGAACTAGTCAGATGGCAGTACATATGTCAAGTGACCTATGAATTCTTTAATCCATTTTATTATAAGTGAGTATCCTGTACCTCATTTGTCTAATTATTAAAAAGTTTTCATCCAAGATCTGCAGAAATGTACACTTTATTTCTCCTCAAATTGTTTTTTTTTTCCTGAATTTATTGTACCAGATATATGCATTTAGAAAAACAGGTAATACATATATGTGTGTTCTTTTCATACCCGTCTGGGACCCTGGGACATCTTCTAATCCTGCTTCCTTTGTTTTAGGCAATAGAATGTTGTCGTTTTCAGCCTCCTTCAATGATACATGTCCTGTATCTGAAAAAAAATGTGAGAAAGCATAAAGAATTTAGATATGGCCATCCACAGCAAACTGGGATCTGAAAGGAAGCAGAATTAACAGATAGGACTGAAGTATTGTGTTTCAAATCTTTTATGTGAACATGTTAGAAAATGTCTTAGTATAGGTGGAATAAATTTCTTAAAGAATTCTGTTTAAAAACATGAGTGTGACATAAAACACCCAGACATGATATCACATATTTTCTGAAAGTACTGAAGAGCAGAATTTGAGGCACCTAGACATCAGAATTAAGCACAGGAATGGAGTTTATTCTTGCAGCACCAGGGACATGGTTTCATTCCAAAGCACCAATATAATATAAAAATTAAAATCATAATCAGTGTCATCATCATCATCATCATATAATACTGTAACCATATTAATAATAAGTCACTATCTTTAAAAAATAGCTTCAGAAACACTAGGTCCCTGATCTAAATCACTCTTATGGATGTCACACACATGGTGGTGCCTTGTACGTGTGCAGGAGGGTTGCCCTGATTTTTGCAGTCCCTACTTGTTTCAATCATCTGTGGACCAGGTATCATCTCACTTTTGGTTTGAAGGCAAGCACACTGAAAAATGCTGAATTGCCTTTTCTCATTTTCCCCTCCAAAATTTCCTTGCTAACTTCTTTATTTTCTCCCACATTTCCCCTTCCTTCTAGCTGATTCAAGCAAAACAACAAACAAAACAACAAACGGACAAACACAAACTTCTGGTGTGGGAGACTTGATTCTTTCCACTATGCATTGTTTGCATGGGTCATTTCAACTCCTTCCTATCTACCAATGTAGAAAATTTATCTGAGAAAATGATTTCTAAATTTTGGTCTTTTTGTTATCCCCACTACCTAAGAATTATGCTCAGAAGTATAGCAATATTTATCCTGGCGCTTGATCATATTTTCTTCTGGTGTGTAGGATCTACTAGAATGCTCTTTGATGTCCCACAGGAACATTCATTTCTTGGCTACAAAAATGCTGTTGGCAAACTAGGATCATTGGACTCACCTACGAACATAAAGCTAATGTAGAAGGAAAGAACTACTGAGTCACAAGGAGAATCTCCTGGCCCCAACTGACCATACACTACAGTTTGAGAGCTCCAGTGTAAATGCTGTTCTCATCCAATACCTCTACCTTAAGTTGAACATAACCCTGGGATTCTCCCTAAGATGATCCACTCAAATGGAATTTTAGAAAAAGGTCTAATCTTTCCAAATTTAATTTTAGCTATCTGGGAATTTGGGGACCAATCCGTAATCATTCCTATTTCTTTCCACTCTCCTAATTGGCGTTTCTGCTCTATAAAATCTTTGTACAGACTAGCAAGGTTTTATGTGTCATTATATTGTATACATGGATAAACAAACCTAGCAATATGGGATTCCTTCTTCACTCCTCAATTTGATTCCAACTGTGACTACGTTAAGAAGGTTGGAAAATTTTCACTCTACACTTCATTGAGTTTTGGACCTGGCAACTCAAATATGCTCCCCAGATTATCAAAAAGCTGCTCTTTTCCCTGCTCATATGTACCTGAGTGTCCTTGACTCCACTGACTACAGCTGCTGCCTCTTTCTTCATTTGATACCCTGTAATTAATTAATGCCTGTCTCAGTGTTCATATCCTCCTCTTCTCTCTGATTTCTACTTTACTTTGATGGAAGCATGTCTCGAAATGCAATTCCTAATTCAGATCCTTTAGCGACATCCCCAGTGTAGCCTGTGACAGAAACCTAATACCATATGACTCATTATATTTCTTTGTCCTTATCAGGTAATACATACTCTCCTTGAACAATTATAATATACTAGTGCTCATGTATTAAGGCAATAGGCTCCGCAATGTATTTTGCATTATTCATGACTCTTACCTTCTCTATGTCCATTTATTCTGTTCTCGGCTTCTGAATGGGACTCACCAGATGCGCTAGAAGCACAAACCTCTCGAGGTTTCTCACAGACACTCTGGAGAAAGTAATGCCAATAGTGAGTTGCACAAAGATTTCATCAGTACCTTTATCTCATCACCTTATGTCTATTTTTGAAATCATCCCAATTGGAAAATAGATGAGTGCATTTTAAGCAAGAATGGATGCATTAGTTTCACTGCCTTAGGCACCTCAGATTAAGTGAGCCTTATATCATTCTGGCTACTGATTGGATAAAACCAGGATGAGGGACATAGGAACCCTGTTCCCTCAGAATATACACACTGACATTCATATACCCCCAAAACTAGCATCAGCATTTAATCAGTCAACTTTGCACTTCCAGCATTTCTAAGAATGCTGTAGAATTCTTCTTTGAAAGCCTTTTGAGAATGGCCCTTGATGTTCTAGAGCATTCAAATTTTATACCCTGAATGGTCAATATTTTATTCTGAAAGTACGATACTTGGTAAGATGAGAGTTTCAATTCTGTCACCTTGTGTAGGAATGGGAAACTGTTGTTCTTGCTTCATTTGGTTAATCAGAGACTTCCAAAATTTAATGTATTTCAGCAAAATATTTACCAAGTCAAAACTTATTACTTTAAAAAAGTAAAATATAGTGAGGAAAATGTCTGTGTTTAACATGAACATAACAGTTCCACACACAACTTGGGTAGAATATGCAACACTTCCATTGAAGAAGAAAGTTAAGAGGTATTTCAAAAGTAAAGGTGACTCCCATGTCTTAAAAGCTGACTATTTGCAGAGGTGGGAGTCATTTGAACTGGTGCATAGCTGCTTGCTAAAAAAAGAGAAGCTGTGGGAAAACACAGGAGTGACACAATGGAGAGCCTGTGACCAGATGAAACCAAGAAATATTAAGATACTCAAAGAGGAAATGCATTCATGGAGGAAATAGGGTAAAGCCAGGGTAGGGAAAACTAGCTGGCTATGAGAGAGAAATATTCTGACTGGTGATCTGAGGAGAATCTCACCCATCCAATTAGGAAATGGAGAAAAGCACGAGATAGACAGTTCTCAAAACAACAAATACAAGTTCACTATAAATACATGAAAAAAACAAATATTTAGCATTCAGGGAAATACCATCCCAAACTCCATTGATATTTCAGCTCATGCCAGCCAGTTAGGTATTCATCAAGACTCCAAATAATAAGTGCTGGAGAGGATGTGGGTAAAAATGTACAAAGATACACTGTGAGACCGAAAATCGGGACTTCTCATCTGAAAAGTAGTATGGAGAGTCAGCAGAAGACTAGGAATATGAACACCATGTGCCCAGGATTCCCAAGCCTTCTCCTTATTCCCAATTTACAATGGTTCTGTATACACATGAGACACTGGAACTTCAATATTTACAGTGGTTTCTATCACCATTAGAAAGATATGAATGAGCCCAGATGCACATCAACACAAAAATGGATAATAAACACCTAGAAACATGACAATACATTTGAGCAAACTATTTTTTCATGATACACCATCATGTCAAAATGAGTCCTCATATAGCATATTAAAACACTGTCCTAAAAAATTCTAAAATATAAAACTTGTAACACCCAAATCCCTAAGATTATACAAGGATGGCATTTTAAAGCAAAAATGTAGGAAACTTATGTAGACAATTCTAAGGCCAAATACAATCATTTCAGCAAAGGTGAGACTTCTTTTCCCCCCGCAATGTCAAAGAATATTTGATGAAATCCAAACCTTCCAGGCAGAATCTGAGCGTGTCTTTAGGAGCCTCTCCATTCATGTTAGTTTACCTAGGCTTTCTTCCTGGGATATAGAAAAAAACACCACCCAGTTTCTTTTTAGCTATTCAAAGGCTGAACTTGCCATAAAACAGTGGTTTGGAGGTACCCATAACTGCAATCAGGTGAGAGTAGGAGATAAACAGACACAGAGTTGCTGAGAGAGCTGGGCACTTAGAGCATGGCCCTGTAGTCTAGGTTAAGAATAGTAGTTTATGGCACTGTCATGGCATCATAGTGTGACAGCAAGGGCCAAGGGTAACTCTGGTAGACAAAGGGCAGCCTGCAGTACCATAAACATGAAATGAATACTAGGCATGGGCAACCCACCCTGCTGAGCATGATTTAGAACACTTACCCCCATTAACATCACACAGGAAGTTAAAGCCACCCTCTTAAGAATTACAATATTGCCCTGAAGACATGGACTCTCAGTGGTGTCTCCTCAGGAACCACTGCATCCCTTACACCTCCATGATGCAGTAGCCAGGTATCCTCCCAGAATTTTACATGGTTACTCATCATATGGGCTCAGGATAGTGAGTGACAGGCATGTGCTGAAGGCTCTCATCAGGAAGAGGTATTTTGCTGCTGTGGACGTTCTGTAGAGTAGAGGATCACAGAGGCTCGGCCCCTTTCAAACTGGTGCTTTGGGAATAATGATAGTGAGCAAGAACTTCTAGTTGAGAATTCAAAGGACAGCAGCTTCCAGAAGTGCTGGGGCAGGATCAGGGAGAATGGTATTTTCACTGAGTTCTCAGAAGAAGCCACAGATTCTGAAACCAGGCCATGTCTCTCATGCTCCAAGAGGTTGTAGGAAAAGCCTCAGTGACTTCGAATCATGCACAGTACAAGACCACTGAGTACAGAATTCCATAATTGGAGTCTGCACTACAGATTAGTCTCTAGCCTCCATGCCCACAGGGTTTATTTGGCAATTCCTACATTGGATAGACCCATGTCTCTGAGCAAAGAATCCAATACTGAGAATGTATTTCCACAATATTTGCATCCCCCAAACCACACAAAGCCTTAGCTTTCCAAAATTAGAAATCCCGGACAGATATTTCTCCATTTCAGTTACATTACTTTCAGGTTTTTGTGAAGATTCCCTTGGTTTTGTTTAAGCCTTTTGTGTAAAGGTAAAATTTCTAAGCTGATTCTAAGCTGCAAAAGCCTGAGTTAAAGTGGAAAAGCCTGGGCATTGTAAAGTCTCTAAATTGCAAGGCCTGGGTTAAAGAGTAAAAGACCAGGTATTGTTACAATTCCTCTGCTACCCCTGGAACCTGGAATCCCTGTAGCTGTTAGGACAATACCTGAACTGCCCAGTAAATATTTCTCCTGGTTCCCTGGTGGTTTAATAGCTAAGGGCTCCAAGTAGCTCCGCAAGTAGGCATCCAGGTCCCAAAACCAATCAGTTTAAATGTGTACCCCGCTTAGGAGTGACCAATCACCCCTGCCCAGACTGTTCCCGCCAATGAATGTACTAATCCTGTCTCAGAGTTGTTGTTCAATTTTCCCGCGCCTCATGATGATTTGTTCTGATGTATGCAAAGCCCCCCACCCTCTCCAAAAAGTGTACTTAAGCTCTGCTTGACCTCTGCTCTGGGCTCTGGGCTGCTCTATCTTCCTGAGTGAGCCTGGAACCTCAGCATGCTGGATTAATAAATCCCCTTTTGCCAATTGCATGGAGCCAGTCTCTTGTGTGGTCTCTTTCTCCCACTCTCCGCCGGACCCTTACATTTGTTTGGCCTGATATTTCTAAGGGTTTGCCGATTTAGTTATATTTTGTAAT